>NC_137985.1:3238200-3263200 GCF_963924665.1 Micromys minutus | reverse complement strand
GATAGATTTAGGCTTAGGTTTAGGTTTATTGTTAGATTTAGGGTTTAGGGTTTAAGGTTTATGGTTTAGGATTTTTTAAGGTTTAGGGTGGATTAGGTTTAGGGTTTAGAGTTTAGTGTTATGGTTAAGGTTAAGGTTAGGGTTAGGGTTAGGGTTAGGGTTAGGGTTAGGTTTAGGGTTAGTGTTACGGTTAGGGTTAGGTTTAGGGTTACGGTTAGGGTTAGGGTTAGGGTTAGGGTAAGGGTTATGATTATGTTTATTGTTAGGTTTAGGGTTAGGGTTAGGGTTAAGGTTAGGTTTAGGGTTAGGGTTAGGTTTATGGTTAGGCTTAAGGTTAGGGTTAGGTTTAGGGTTATGGTTACGGTTAGGGTTACGTTTAAGGTTAGGGATAGGTTTAGGGTTAGGGTTAGGTTTAATGTTAGGTTTAGGGTTTAGTGTTTAGGGTCTAAGGTTTTGGGTTTAGGATTGTTTAAGGTTTAGGGTAGATTAGGTTTAGGGTTTAGAGTTTAGTGTTAAGGTTAGGGTTAGGTTTAGGGTTTAGGGTTTAGTGTTCGGATTAGGGTTAGGGTTAGGGTTAGGTTTAGGGTTACGTTTAGGGTCATGGATATTGTTAGGTTTAGGGTTTAGGTTTTAGGGTAAAGGTTTAGGTTTTAGGATTGTTTAAGGTTTAGGGTGGATTATTTTTAGGGTTTAGTGTTTTGTGTTTGGGATATCGTTAGGGTTAGGTTTAGGGTTTAGGGATTACTGTTAGGGTTAGGGTTAGGGTTAGGGTTAAGGTTAGTGTTAGGTTTAGGGTTAGGGTTAGGGTTAGGGTTAGGTTTAGGTTTATTGTTAGGATTAGGGTTAGAGTTAGGATTAGGGTTAGGGTTAGGGTTAGGGTTAGGGTCAGGTTTAGGGTTAGGGTTAGGGTTAGGACAACGTTTAGTGTTAGTGTTAGGTTTAGGGTTATGGTTAGGGTTATGTTTAGTGTTAGGGTTACGTTTAGGGTTAGGGTTAGGGTTAGGATTAGGGTTAGGGTTATGGTAATTGTTAGGTTTAGGGTTTAAGGTTTAGGGTTTAGGATTGTTTAAGGTTTATCATAAATTAAATTTAGGGTTTACAATTTAGTGTTAGGGTTATGGTTAGTGTTAGTGTTAGGGTTAGGGTTAGGTTTAGGGTTCAGGGTTTAGGGTTTAGGATTGTTTAAGGTTGAGAGTAGATTAGGTTTAGGATTTAAAGTTTAGTTTTAGGGTTAGGGTTAGGTTTAGGGTTTATGGTTTAGTGTTAGGATTAGGGTTAGGGTTAAAGTTAGTGTTAGGGTAAGGGTTAGGATTAGGTTTAGGGTTAGGGTTAGGGTTAGGGTTAGGGTTAGGGTTAGGGTTAGGGTTAGGGTTAGGGTTAGGATTAGGGTTAGGGTTAGGGTTAGGGTAAAGTTTAGGGGTTAGGGTTAGTGTTATGGTTATTGTTAGGTTTAGGTTTTAGGGTTTAGTGTTTAGGGTTTAAGGTTTAGGGTTTAGGATTGTTTAAGATTTAGGGTGGTTTAGGTTAAGGGTTTAGGGTTTAGAGTTTAGGATTGTTTAAGGTTTAGGGTTGTTTAGGGTATAGTGTTTAGGGTTAAAAGTTTAGGGTTGTTTAGGGTTTAGTGTTTAGGGTTTAGGGTTGTTTAAGGTTTAGTGTTTAAGGTTTAGGTTTTAGGGTTGTTTTGGGTTTAGTGTTTAGTGTTGTTTAGGGTATAGTGTTAATGGTTTAGGGTTTAGGGTTATTTAGGGTTTAGTGTTTAAGGTTTAGGGTATAGGGTTGTTTAGGGTTTAGTGTTTAGGGTTGTTTATGGTTTAGTGATTAGGGTTGTTTAGGGTTGTTTAGAGGTTAGTGTTTAGGGTTGTTCAGGGTTTATGATTTAGGGTTGTTCAGGATTTAGGATTTATGGTTGTTCAGGGTTTAGGATTTAGGGATTAAGGTTAAGGGGTTAGGGTTAGGTTTAGGGTTAGGGTTAGGGTTAGGGTTAGGGTTAGGGTTAGCGTTAGTTTTAGGGTTAGGGTTAAGGTTAGGGTTAGGGTTAGGGTTAGGGTTATGGTTAGTGTTAGGATTATGGTTAGGGTTAGGGTCAGGGTTAGGTTTAGGGTTAGGGTTAGGGATAGGGTTAGATTTAGGGTCAGGTTTAGGTTTATTGTTAGATTTAGGGTTTAGGGTTTAAGGTTTATGGTTTAGGATTGTTTAAGGTTTAGGGTGGATTAGGTTTAGGGTTTAGAGTTTAGTGTTATGGTTATGGTTAGTGTTAGGGTTAGGGTTAGGGTTAGGGTTAGGGTTAGGGTTAGGGTAATGGTTAGGGTTAGGGTTAGGGTTAGGGTTAGAGTAAGGGTTAGGGGTTAGTGTTAGGGTTAGGGTTAGGGTTAGGGTTAGGTTCAGGTTAGGGTTAGGGTTAGGGTTAGGGTTAGGGTTAGGGTTAGGGGTTAGGGTTAGTGCTAGTGTTAGGGTTATTATTAGGGGGTTAGGGTTAAGTTTAGGATTAGTGTTAGGGTTAGAATTAGAAATAGGGTTAGTGTTAGGATTAGGGTCATGGTTAGGTTTAGGGTAAGGGTTAGGGGTTAGGGTTAGGGTTATGATTATTGTTAGGTTTAGGGTTTAGGGTTTAGTGTTTAGGGTTTAAGGTTTAGGGTTTAGGATTGTTTAAGATTTAGGGTGGTTTAGGTTAAGGGTTTAGGGTTTAGAGTTTAGGATTGTTTAAGGTTTAGGGTTGTTTAGGGTATAGTGTTAATGGTTTTAGGGTTTAGGCTTGTTTAGGATTTAGTGTTTAGGGTTTAGGGTTTAGGGTTTTTTAGCGTTTAGTGTTTATAGTTTAGGGTTTAGGGTGCTTTTGGAATTAGTGTTTAGGGTTTTTCAGGGTTTAGGGTTTAGGATTTAGGGTGTTAGGGTTAGTTTTAGGGTTAGGTTTAGGGTTAAGGTGAGGGTTAGGGTGAGGGTTGAGGTTAGGGTTAGGGTTAAGGTTAGTGTTAGTGTTAGAATAAGGGTTAGGGTTAGGGATAGGGTTAGGGTTAGGGTTAGGGTTAGGGTTAAGGTTAGGGTTAGGGTTAGGGTTAGGGTTAGGGGTTTGGGTTAGGGTTAGTGTTAGGGGTTAGGGGTTAGTGTTAGGGTTAGGGTTAGGTTTAGTGTTAGAGTTATTATTAGGGGGTTAGGTTTTAGTTTAGGATTAGTGTTAGGGTTTGAATTAGAAATAGGGTTAGTGTTAGGATTAGGGTCAGGGTTAGGTTTAGAAATATGGTTAGGTTTAGGGTTAAGGGTAGGGTTAGTGTTATGGTTAGAATTAAAGTTTAGGGTTTATTGTTAGGATTAGGGATAGTGTGAGGTTTAGGGTTAGGTTTAGGGTTAGGGTTAGGGTTAGTGTTTGGGTTATGATTAGTGTTAGGATTAGGATTAGGGTTAGGGTCAGGTTTATGTTCAGGGTTAGGGTTAGAGTTAGGGTTAGGTTTAGGGTTAGGTTTAGGTTTATTGTTAGATTTAGGGTTTAGGGTTTAAGGTTTATGGTTTAGGATTGTTTAAGTTTAAGGGTGGATTAGGTTTAGGGTTTAGAGTTTAGTATTATGGTTATGGTTAGGGTTAGGGTTAGGGTTAGAGTTAGGGTTCGGGTTCGGGTTAGGGTTAGGGTAAAGGTTAGGGTTAGTGTTAGGGTTAGGGTTATGGTTAGTGTTAGGATTAGGGTTAGGGTTAGGGTCAGGGTTAGGTTTAAGGTTAAGGTTAGGGTTAGGGTTAGGGTTAGGGTTAGGGTTAGGATTAGGGTTAGGGTTAGGGTTAGGGTAAGGGTTAGGGGTTAGGGTTAGGGTTATGGTTATTGTTAGGTTTAGGGTTTAGGGTTTAGTGTTTAGGGTTTAAAGTTTATGGTTGAGGATTGTTTAAGGTTTAGGGTGGATTAGGTTTAGGGTTTAGAGTTTAGTGTTATGGTTACGGTTAGGGTTAGGGTTAGGGAGAGGGTTAGGGTTAGGTTTAGGGTTATGGTAAGGGTTAGGTTTAGGGTTAGGGTTAGGGTTAGGGTAAAAGTTAGGGGGTTAGTGTTAGGGTTTGTGTTAGGGTTAGGGTTAGGGTTAGGGTTAGGTTAGGGTTAGGGTTAGGGTTAGGGTTAGGGATAGGGTTAGGTTAGGGTTAGGGTTAGGGTTAGGGTTAGGGTTAGGGTTAGGGGTTAGGGTTAGTGAAAGGGTTAGGGTTATTATTAGGGGGTTAGGTTTAAGTTTAGGATTAGTGTTAGGCTTAGAATTAGAAATAGGGTTAGTGTTAGGATTAGGGTCAGGGTTAGGTTTAGGGTTAGGGTTAGGGTTAGGGTCAGGGAGGGTTGAGGGTTAGGGTTAGGGTTAGTGTTAGATTTAGGGTTAGGTTTATGTTTATTGTTAGATTTAGGATTTAGGGTCTAAGGTTTATGGTTTAGGATTGTTTAACGTTTAGGGTGGATTAGGTTTAGGGTTTAGAGTTTAGTGTTATGGTTACGGTTAGGGTTAGGGTTAGGGTTAGAGTTAGGGTTAGGGTTAGGGTTAGGGTTAGGGTTAGGGTTAGGATTAAGTTTAGGTTTAGGGTTATGGTTAGGGTTAGGGTTAGGGTTAGGATTAGTGTTAAGGTTAGGGTTAGGTTTAGGGTTAGGGTTAGGGTTAGGGTTAGGGTTAGGGTTAGGGTTAGGGTTAGGGTTAGGATTAGGGTTAGGGTTAGGGTTAGGATAAGGGTTAGGGGTTAGGGTTAGGGTTATGGTTATTGTTAGGTTTATGGTTTAGGGTTTAGTGTTTAGGGTTTAAGGTTTAGGGTTTAGGATTGTTTAAGATTTAGGGTGGTTTAGGTTAAGGGTTTAGGGTTTAGAGTTTAGGATTGTTTAAGGTTTAGGGTTGTTTAGGGTATAGTGTTTAGGGTTAAAAGTTTAGGGTTGTTTAGGGTTTAGTGTTTAGGGTTTAGGTTTGTTTAAGGTTTAGTGTTTAAGGTTTAGGTTTTAGGGTTGTTTTGGATTTAGTGTTTAGTGTTGTTTAGGGTATAGTGTTAATGGTTTAGGGTTTAGGGTTATTTAGGGTTTAGTGTTTAAGGTTTAAGGTATAGGGTTGTTTAGGGTTTAGTGTTTAGGGTTGTTTATGGTTTAGTGATTAGGGTTGTTTAGGGTTGTTTAGAGGTTAGTGTTTAGGGTTATTCAGGGTTTATGATTTAGGGTTGTTCAGGGTTTAGGATTTATGGTTGTTCAGGGTTTAGGATTTAGGGATTAAGGTTAAGGGGTTAGGGTTAGGGTTAGGGTTAGGGTTAGCATTAGGGTTAGAGTTAGGGTTAGAGTTAGGGTTATGGGGTTATGTTAGGCTTAAGGTTAGGGTTAGGGTTATGGGGTTAAGGTTAGGGTTGGGGTTAGGGTTAGGTTTAGGTTTAGGGTTAGGGTTAGGGTTATGGTTATTCTTAGATTTATGGTTTAAAATTTAGGGTTTATGGTTTAAGGTTTAGGGTTTAGGATTGTTTAAGTTTTAGGGTGGTTTAGGTTTAGGGTTCAAAATTTAGCGTTTAAGATTGTTTAATGGTTAGGGTTGTTTAGGTTTTAGCGTTTAGAGTTGTTTAGGGTTTTTTAGGGTTGTTTATAATTTAGTGTTTAGGGTTGTTCATTATTTATGATTTAGGATATTTTAAGGTTTAGGGTTTAAGGTTGTATAGTGTTTTAGGGTTTAGGGTATAATGTTTAGGGTTAAGGGTTTAGGGTTGTTTAGGTTATAGTGTTAATGGTTTTAGGGTTTAAGCTTGTTTAGGGTTTAGTGTTTAGGGTTTAGGGTTTAGGGTTTTTTAGCGTTTAGTGTTTATAGTTTAGGGTTTAGGGTGCATTTGGAATTAGTGTTTAGGGTTTTTCGGGGTTTAGGGTTTAGGATTTAGGGTGTTAGGGTTAGTGTTAGGGTTAGGTTTTGGGTTAAGGTGAGGGTTAGGGTGAGGGTTAAGGTTAGGGTTAGGGTTAAGGTTAGTGTTAGTGTTAGGGTAAGGGTTAGGGTTAGGGATAGGGTTAGGGTTAGGGTTAGAGTTAGGGTTAAGGTTAGGGTTAGGGTTAGGGTTAGGGTTAGGGGTTTGGTTTAGGGTTAGTGTTAGGTGTTAGGGGTTAGTGTTAGGGTTAGGATTAGGGTTAGGTTTCGGGTTAGGTTTAGTGTTAGTGTTATTATTAGGGGGTTAGGTTTTAGTTTAGGATTAGTGTTAGGGTTAGAAATAGAAATAGGGTTAGTGTTAGGATTAGGGTCAGGATAAGGTTTAGAAATATGGTTAGGGTTAGGGTTAAGGGTAGGGTTAGGGTTAGGGTTAGAATTAAGGTTTAGGGTTTAGTGTTAAGATTAGGAATAGGGTGAGGTTTAGGGTTAGGTTTAGGGTTAGGCTTAGGGTTAGTGTTTGGGTTATGATTAGTGTTAGGATTAGGATTAGGGTTAGGGTCAGGTTTATGTTTAGGGTTAGGGTTAGGGTTAGGGTTAGATTTAGGGTTAGGTTTAGGTTTATTGTTAGATTTAGGGTTTAGGGTTTAAGGTTTATGGTTTAGGATTGTTTAAGTTTAAGGGTGGATTAGGTTTAGGGTTTAGAGTTTAGTATTATGGTTACGGTTAGGGTTAGGGTTAGGGATGGGGTTAGGGTTAGGGTTAGGGTTATGGTAAGGGTTAGGTTTAGGGTTAGGGTTAATGTCAGGGTAAAAGTTAGGGGGTTAGTGTTAGGGTTTGTGTTAGGGTTAGGGTTAGGGTTAGGGTTAGGTTAGGGTTAGGGTTAGGGTTAGGGTTAGTGTTAGGGTTAGGGTTAGGTTAGGGTTAGGGTTAGGGTTAGGGTTAGGGTTAGGGGTTAGGGTTAGTGAAAGGGTTAGGGTTATTATTAGGGGGTTAGGTTTAAGTTTAGGATTAGTGTTAGGGTTAGAATTAGAAATAGGGTTAGTGTTAGGATTAGGGTCAGGGTTAGGTTTAGGGTTAGGGTTAGGGTTAGGGTTAGGGTCAGGGAGGGTTTAGGGTTAGGGTTAGGGTTAGGGTTAGATTTAGGTTTAGGTTTAGGTTTATTGTTAGTTTTAGGATTTAGGGTCTAAGGTTTATGGTTTAGGATTGTTTAAGGTTTAGGGTGGATTAGGTTTAGGGTTTAGAGTTTAGTGTTATGGTTACGGTTAGGGTTAGGGTTAGGGTTAGGATTAGGGTTAAGGTTAGGGTTAGGATTAGGTTTAGGGTTAGGGTTAGGGTTAGGGTTAGGGTTAGGGTTAGGATTAGGGTTAGGGTTTGGGTTAGGGTAAGGGTTAGGGGTTAGGGTTAGGGTTATGGTTATTGTTAGGTTTAGGGTTTAGGGTTTAGTGTTTAGGGTTTAAGGTTTAGGGTTTAGGATTGTTTAAGATTTAGGGTGGTTTAGGTTAAGGGATTAGGGTTTAGAGTTTAGGATTGTTTAAGGTTTAGTGTTGTTTAGGGTATAGTGTTTAGGGTTAAAAGTTTAGGGTTGTTTAGGGTTTAGTGTTTAGGGTTTAGGGTTGTTTAAGGTTTAGTGTTTAAGGTTTAGGTTTTAGGGTTGTTTTGGGTTTAGTGTTTAGTGTTGTTTAGGGTATAGTGCTAATGGTTTAGGGTTTAGGATTATTTAGGGTTTAGTGTTTAAGGTTTAGGGTATAGGGTTGTTTAGGGTTTAGTGTTTAGGGTTGTTTATGGTTTAGTGATTAGGGTTATTTAGGGTAGTTTAGAGGTTAGTGTTTAGGGTTATTCAGGGTTTAGGATTTAGGGTTGTTCAGGGTTTAGGATTTATGGTTGTTCAGGGTTTAGGATTTAGGGATTAAGGTTAAGGGGTTAGGGTTAGGGTTAGGGTTAGGGTTAGGGTTAGGGTTAAGGTTAGGGTTAGTGTTAGGGTTACGGTTATGGTTAGTGTTAGGATTAGGGTTAGTGTTAGGGTCAGGGTTAGGTTTAGGGTTAGGGTTAGGGTTAGGGTTAGATTTAGGGTCAGGTTTAGGTTTATTGTTAGATTTAGGGTTTAGGGTTTAAGGTTTATGGTTTAGGATTGTTTAAGGTTTAGGGTGGATTAGGTTTAGGGTTTAGAGTTTAGTGTTATGGTTACGGTTAGTGTTAGGGTTAGGGTTAGGGTTAGGGTTAGGGTTAGTGTTAGGGTTAGGGTAATGGTTAGGATGAGGCTTAGGGTTAGGGTTAGGGTAAGGGTTAGGGGTTAGTGTTAGGGTTAGGATTAGGGTTAGGGTTAGGGTTAGGTTAGGGTTAGGGTTAGGGTTAGGGGTTAGGGTTAGTGTTAGGGTTAGGGTTATTATTAGGGGGTTAGGTTAAAGTTTAGGATTAGTGTTAGGGTTAGAATTAGAAATAGGGTTAGTGTTAGGATTAGGGTCAGGGTTAGGTTTAGGGTTACGGTTAGGGTTAGGGTGAGGGTTAGGGTCAGGGAGGGTTTAGGGTTAGGGTTAGGGTTAGGGTAAGATTTAGGGTTAGGTTTAGGTTTATTGTTAGATTTAGGATTTAGGGTCTAAGGTTTATGGGTTAGGATTGTTTAAGGTTTAGGGTGGATTAGGTTTAGGGTTTAGAGTTTAGTGTTATGGTTACGGTTAGGGTTAGGGTTAGGGTTAGGATTAGGGTTAAGGTTAGGGTTAGGATTAGGTTTAGGTTTAGGGTTAGGGTTAGGGTTAGGGTTAGGGTTAGGGTTAGGGTTAGGGTTAGGATTAGGGTTAGGGTTAGAGTTAGGGTAAGGTTTAGGGGTTAGGGTTAGGGTTATGGTTATTGTTAGGTTTAGGGTTTAGGGTTTAGTGTTTAGGGTTTAAGGTTTAGGGTTTAGGATTGTTTAAGATTTAGGGTGGTTTAGGTTAAGGGTTTAGGGTTTAGAGTTTAGGATTGTTTAAGGTTTAGGGTTGTTTAGGGTATAGTTTTTAGGGTTAAAAGTTTAGGGTTGTTTTGGGTTTAGTGTTTAGGGTTTAGGGTTGTTTAAGGTTTAGTGTTTAAGGTTTAGGTTTTAGGGTTGTTTTGGGTTTAGTGTTTAGTGTTGTTTAGGGTATAGTGTTAATGGTTTATGGTTTAGAGTTATTTAGGGTTTAGTGTTTAAGTTTTAGGGAATAGGGTTGTTTAGGATTAAGTGTTTAGGGTTGTTTATGGTTTAATGATTAGCGTTGTTTAGGGTTGTTTAGAGGTTAGTGTTTAGGGTTATTCAGGGTTTATGATTTAAGGTTGTTCAGGGTTTAGGATTTATGGTTGTTCAGGGTTTAGGATTTAGGGCTTAAGGTTAAGGGGTTAGGGTTAGGGTTAGGGTTAGGGTTAGGGTTAGCATTAGGGTTATAGTTAGGGTTAGAGTTAGGGTTATGGGGTTATGTTAGGCTTAAGGTTAGGGTTAGGGTTATGGGGTTAAGGTTAGGGTTGTGGTTAGGGTTAGGTTTAGGTTTAGGGTTAGGGTTAGGGTTATGGTTATTCTTAGATTTAAGGTTTAAATTTTAGGGTTTATGGTTTAAGGTTTAGGGTTTAGGATTGTTTAAGTTTTAGGGTGGTTTAGGTTTAGGGTATAGGGTTTAGCGTTTAAGATTCTTTAATGTTTAGGGTTGTTTAGGTTTTAGCGTTTAGAGTTGTTTAGGGTTTTTTAGGGTTGTTTATGATTTAGTGTTTAGGGTTGTTCAGGATTTATGATTTAGGATATTTTAAGGTTTAGGGTTTAAGGTTGTATAGTGTTTTAGGGTTTAGGGTATATTGTTTAGGGTTAAGGGTTTAGGGTTGTTTAGGGTATAGTGTTAATGGTTTTAGGGTTTAGGCTTGTTTAGTGTTTAGTGTTTAGGATTTAGGGTTTAGGGTTTTTTAGCGTTTAGTGTTGAGAGTTTAGGGGTTAGGGTGCTTTTGGAATTATTGTTTAGGGTTTTTCTGGGTTTAGGGTTTAGGATTTAGGGTTTTAGGGTTAGGTTTAGGGTTAGGGTGATGGTTAGGGTGAGGGTTAAGGTTAGGGTCAGGGTTAAGGTTAGTGTTAGTGTTAGGATAAGGGTTAGGGTTAGGGATAGTGTTAGGGTTAGGGTTAGGGTTAGGGTTAGGGTTAGGGTTAGGGTTAGGGTTAGGGTTAGGGTTAGAGTTTAGGGTTAGGGTTAGTGTTAGGGGTTAGGGATAGTGTTAGGGTTAGGGTTAGGGTTAGGGTTAGGGTTAGGGTTAGGGATAGGGTAGGTGTGAGGTTTAGGGTTACGGTTATGTTTAGGGTTAGGGTTAGTCTTATTTTGGGTTATGGTTTTTGTTAGGATTAGGCTTTGGTTTATGGTCAGGGGAAGGTTTAGTTTTACGTTTAGGGTTAGTGTTAGATTTAGGGTTAGGTTTAGGTTTATTGTTAGATTTAGGGTTTTGGGTTTAAGGTTTATGTTTAGGATTGTTTAAGGTTTAGGGTGGATTAGGTTTAGGGTTTAGAGTTTAGTCTTATGGTTACGGTTAGGGTTAGGGTTAGGGTTAGGGTTAGGGTTAGGGTTAGGGTTAGGTTTAGGGTTAGGGTTAGGGTTAGGGTTAGGGTTAGAGTTAGTGTTAGGGTTAGGGATAGAGTTACGGTTAGGGTTAGGGTTAGAGTTACGGTTAGGGTTAGGGTTAGGGTTAAGGTTAGGGTTGGGGGGTTTAGGGTTAGGGTTAGGTTTAGGGTTAGGGTTATTATTAGGGAGTTAGGTTTAAATTTAGGATTAGTGTTAGGGTTACAATTAGAAATAGGGTTAGTGTTAGGATTAGGGTAAGGGTTAGGTTTAGGGATAGGGTTAGGGTTAGGGGTAGGGTTAGGGTTAGGGTAAGATTTAAAGTTTAAGGTTTTGTGTTAGGATTAGGGTTAGGGTTAGGGTTAGGGTTAGGGTTAGGTTTAGGGTTAGGGTTTGGGTTATGGTTAGGGTTAGGTTTAGGGTTAGGGTTATGGTTAGGGTTAAGGTTAGGGTTAGGCTTAGGGTTAGGGTAAGGGTTATGATTATGTTTATTGTTAGGTTTAGGGTTAAAGTTAGGGTTAAGGTTCGGTTTATGGTTAGGGTTAGGTTTATGGTTAGGCTTAAGGTTAGGGTTAGGTTTAGGGTTAGGGTTACGGTTAGGGTTAGGTTTAGGGTTAGGGTTCGGGTTAGGGTTAGGGTTAGGTTTATTGTTAGGTTTAGGGTTTAGTGTTTAGGGACTAAGGTTTTGGGTTTAGGATAGTTTAAGGTTTAGGGTAGATTAGGTTTAGGGTTTAGAGTTTAGTGTTAAGGTTAGGGTTAGGTTTAGGGTTTAGGGTTTAGTGTTCGGATTAGGGTTAGGGTTAGGGTTAGGTTTAGGGTTACGTTTAGGGTCATGGATATTGTTAGGTTTAGGGTTTAGGGTTTAGGGTAAAGGTTTAGGATTTAGGATTGTTTAAGGTTTAGGGTGGATTATTTTTAGGGTTTAGAGTTTTGTGTTTGGGATATTGTTAGGGTTAGGTTTAGGGTTTAGGGATTACTGTTAGGGTTAGGGTTAGGGTTAGGGTTAAGGTTAGTGTTAGGTTTAGGGTTAGGGTTAGGGTTAGGTTTAAGTTTATTGTTAGGATTAGGGTTAGAGTTAGGATTAGGGTTAGGGTTAGGGTTAGTGTTAGGGTCAGGTTTAGGGTTAGGGTTAGGGTTAGGATTAGGTTTAGTGTTAGTGTTAGGTTTAGGGTTAGGGTTAGGGTTAGTGTTAGGTTTAGTGTTAGGGTTACGTTTAGGGTGAGGGTTAGGGTTAGGATTAGGGTTAGGGTTATGGTAATTGTTAGGTTTAGGGTTTAAGGTTTAGGGTTTAGGATTGTTTAAGGTTTATCGTAACTTAAATTTAGGGTTTACAATTTAGTGTTAGGGTTATGGTTAGTGGTGGGTTAGGGTTAGGGTTAGGTTTAGGGTTCAGTGTTTAGGGTTTAGGATTGTTTAAGGTTTAGGGTAGATTAGGTTTAGGATTTAAAGTTTAGTTTTAGGGTTAGGGTTAGGTTTAGGGTTTAGGGTTTAGTGTTAGGATTAGGGTTAGGGTTAAAGTTAGGGTTAGGGTAAGGGTTAGGATTAGGTTTAGGGTTAGGGTTAGTGTTTGGGTTATGGTTAGTGTTAGGATTAGGTTTAGGGTTAGGGTTAGGGTTAGGGTTAGATTTAGGGTTAGGTTTAGGTTTATTGTTAGATTTAGGGTTTAGGGTTTAAGGTTTGTGGTTTAGGATTGTTTAAGGTTTAGGGTAAATTAGGTTTAGGGTTTAGAGTTTAGTGTTATGGTTACGGTTAGGGTTAGTGTTAGGTTTAGGGTTAGGGTTTGGGTTAGGGTTAGGGTTAGGTTTAGGGTTAGGGTTATGGTTAGGGTTAAGTTTGTGGTTAGGGTTAGGATTAGGGTTATGGTTAGTGTTAGGATTAGGGTTAGGGTTAAGGTCAGGGTTAGGTTTAGGGTTAGGGTTAGGGTTAGGGATAGATTTAGGATTAGGTTTAGGTTTATTGTTAGATTTAGGGTTTAGGGTTTAAGGTTTATGGTTTAGGATATTTAAGGTTTAGGGTGGATTAGGTTTAGGGTTTAGAGTTTAGTGTTATGGTTAAGGTTAAGGTTAGGGTTAGGGTTAGGTTTAGGGTTAGGGTTAGTGTTACGGTTAGGGTTAGGGTTAGGGTTACGGTTAGGGTTAGGGTTAGGGTTAGGTTTATGGTTAGGCTTAAGTTTAGGGTTAGGTTTAGGGTTAGGGTTACGGTTAGGGTTAGGTTTAGGGTTAGGGTTAGGGTTAGGGTTAGGTTTATTGTTAGGTTTAGGGTTTAGTGTTTAGGGTCTAAGGTTTTGGGTTTAGGATTGTTTAAGGTTTAGGGTAGATTAGGTTTAGGGTTTAGAGTTTAGTGTTAAGGTTAGGGTTAGGTTTAGGGTTTAGGGTTTAGTGTTCGGATTAGGGTTAGGGTTAGGGTTAGGTTTAGGGTTACGTTTAGGGTCATGGATATTGTTAGGTTTAGGGTTTAGGGTTTAGGGTAAAGGTTTAGGATTTAGGATTGTTTAAGGTTTAGGGTGGATTATTTTTAGGGTTTAGAGTTTTGTGTTTGGGATATCGTTAGGGTTAGGTTTAGGGTTTAGGGATTACTGTTAGGGTTAGGGTTAGGGTTAGGGTTAAGGTTAGTGTTAGGTTTAGGGTTAGGGTTAGGGTTAGGTTTAGGTTTATTGTTAGGATTAGGGTTAGAGTTAGAATTAAGGTTAGGGTTAGGGTTAGGGTTAGGGTCAGGTTAGGGTTAGGGTTAGGGTTAGGATTAGGTTTAGTGTTAGTGTTAGGTTTATGGTTAGGGTTAGGGTTAGGGTTAGGGTTAGGTTTAGTGTTAGGGTTACGTTTAGGGTTAGGGTTAGGGTTAGGATTAGGGTTAGGGTTATGGTAATTGTTAGGTTTAGGGTTTAAGGTTTAGGGTTTAGGATTGTTTAAGGTTTATCGTAACTTAAATTTAGGGTTTACAATTTAGTGTTAGGGTTATGGTTAGTGTTAGGGTTAGGGTTAGGGTTAGGTTTAGGGTTCAGGGTTTAGGGTTTAGGATTGTTTAAGGTTTAGGGTAGATTAGTTTAGGATTTAAAGTTTAGTTTTAGGGTTAGGGTTAGGTTTATGGTTTAGGGTTTAGTGTTAGGATTAGGGTTAGGGTTAAAGTTAGGGTTAGGGTAAGGTTTAGGATTAGGTTTAGGGTATAGGGTTTAGCGTTTAAGATTGTTTAATGTTTAGGGTTGTTTAGGTTTTAGCGTTTAGAGTTGTTTAGGGTTTTTTAGGGTTGTTTATAATTTAGTGTTTAGGGTTGTTCAGGATTTATGATTTAGGATATTTTAAGGTTTAGGGTTTAAGGTTGTATAGTGTTTTAGGGTTTAGGGTATAATGTTTAGGGTTAAGGGTTTAGGGTTGTTTAGGGTATAGCGTTAATGGTTTTAGGGTTTAGGCTTGTTTAGGGTTTAGTGTTTAGGGTTTAGGGTTTAGGGTTTTTTAGCGTTTAGTGTTTATAGTTTAGGGTTTAGGGTGCTTTTGGAATTAGTGTTTAGAGTTTTTTGGGGTTTAGGGTTTAGGATTTAGGGTGTTAGGGTTAGTGTTAGGGTTAGGTTTAGGGTTAAGGTGAGGGTTAGGGTGAGGGTTAAGGTTAGTGTTAGTGTTAGGGTAAGGGTTAGGGTTAGGGATAGGGTTAGGGTTAGGGTTAGTGTTAGGGTTAGGGTTAGGGTTAGGGTTAGGGTTACGGGTTAGGGTTAGGGTTAGTGTTAGGGGTTAGGGGTTAGTGTTAGGGTTAGGGTTAGGGTTAGGTTTAGTGTTAGGGTTATTATTATGGGGTTAGGTTTTAGTTAAGGATTAGTGTTAGGGTTAGAATTAGAAATAGGGTTAGTGTTAGGATTAGGGTCAGGGTTAGGTTTAGGGATAGGGTTAGGTTTAGGGTTAAGGTTAGGGTTAGGGTTAGGGTTAGGGTTATGGTTAGTGTTAGGATTAGGGTTAGGGTTAGTGTCAGGTTTAGGTTTAGGGTTAGGGTTAGGGTTAGGGTTAGATTTAGGGTCAGGTTTAGGTTTATTGTTAGATTTAGGGATTAGGGTTTAAGGTTTATGGTTTAGGATAGTTTAAGGTTTAGGGTGGATTAGGTTTAGGGCTTAGAGTTTAGTGTTATGGTTATGGTTAGTGTTAGGGTTAGGGTTAGGGTTAGGGTTAGGGATAGGGTAATGGTTAGGGTTAGGTTTAGGGTTAGGGTTAGGGTAAGGGTTAGGGGTTTGTGTTAGGGTTAGGGTTAGGGTTAGGGTTAGGTTAGGTTTAGGGTTAGGGTTAGGGTTAGGGTTAGGGGTTAGGGTTAGTGTTAGGGTTAGTGTTATTATTAGGGGGTTAGGTTTAAGTTTAGGATTAGTGTTAGGGTTAGAATTAGAAATAGGGTTAGTGTTAGGATTAGGGTCAGGGTTAGGTTTAGGGTTAGGGTTAGGGTTAGGGTTAGGGTTAGGGTTAGGGTCAGGGAGGGTTTAGGGTTAGGGTTAGGGTTAGGGTTAGATTTAGGGTTACGTTTAGGTTTATTGTTAGATTTAGGATTTAGGGTCTAAGGTTTATGGTTTAGGATTGTTTAAGGTTTAGGGTGGATTAGGTTTAGGGTTTAGAGTTTAGTGTTATGGTTACGGTTAGGGTTAGGGTTAGGGTTAGGGTTAGGATTAGGGTTAAGGTTAGGGTTAGGATTAGGTTTAGGGTTAGGGTTAGGGTTAAAGTTAGGGTTAGGGTTAGGGTTAGGGTTAGGGTTAGGATTAGGGTTAGGGTTAGGGTTAGGTTAAGGGTTAGGGGTTAGGTTTAGGGTTATGGTTATTGTTAGGTTTAGGGTTTAGGGTTTAGTGTTTAGGGTTTAAGGTTTAGGGTTTAGGATTGTTTAAGATTTAGGGTGGTTTAGGTTAAGGGTTTAGGGTTTAGAGTTTAGGATTGTTTAAGGTTTAGGGTTGTTTAGGGTATAGTGTTTAAAGTTAAAAGTTTAGGGTTGTTTAGGGTTTAGTGTTTAGGGTTTAGGGTTGTTTAAGGTTTAGTGTTTAAGGTTTAGGTTTTAGGGTTGTTTTGGGTTTAGTGTTTAGTGTTGTTTAGGGTATAGTGTTAATGGTTTAGGGTTTAGGGTTATTTAGGGTTTAGTGTTTAAAGTTTAGGGTATAGGGTTGTTTAGGGTTTAGTGTTTAGGGTTGTTTATGGTTTAGAGATTAGGGTTGTTTAGGGTTGTTTAGAGGTTAGTGTTTAGGGTTATTCAGGGTTTATGATTTAGGGTTGTTCAGGGTTTAGGATTTATGGTTGTTCAGGGTTTAGGATTTAGGGATTAAGGTTAAGGGGTTAAGGTTAGGGTTAGGGTTAGGGTTAGGGTTAGCATTAGGGTTAGAGTTAGGGTTAGAGCTAAGGTTATGGGGTTATGTTAGGCTTAAGGTTAGGGTTAGGGTTATGGGGTTAAGGTTAGGGTTGGGGTTAGGGTTAGGTTTAGGTTTAGGGTTAGGGTTAAGGTTAGTGTTAGTGTTAGAATAATGGTTAGGGTTAGGGATAGGGTTAGGGTTAGGGTTAGGGTTAGGGTTAAGGTTAGGGTTAGGGTTAGGGTTAGGGTTAGGGGTTAGTGTTAGGGTTAGGGTTAGGGTTAGGGTTAGGGTTAGGTTTAGTGTTAGGGTTATTATTAGGGGGTTAGGTTTTAGTTTAGGATTAGTGTTAGGGTTAGAATTAGAAATAGGGTTAGTGTTAGGATTAGGGTCAGGGTTAGGTTTAGAAATATGGTTAGGGTTAGGGTTAAGGGTAGGGTTAAAGTTAGGGTTAGAATTAAAGTTTAGGGTTTAGTGTTAGGTTTAGGGATAGTGTGAGGTTTAGGGTTAGGTTTAGGGTTAGGGTTAGGGTTAGTGTTTGGGTTATGATTAGTGTTAGGATTAGGATTAGGGTTAGGGTAAGGTTTATGTTTAGGGTTAGGGTTAGGGTTAGGGATAGATTTAGGGTTAGGTTTAGGTTTATTGTTAGATTTACGGTTTAGGGTTTAAGGTTTATGGTTTAGGATTGTTTAAGTTTAAGGGTGGATTAGGTTTAGGGTTTAGAGTTTAGTATTATGGTTACGGTTAGGGTTATGGTTAGGGTTTTAGTTAGGGTTAGGGTTAGGGTTAGGGTTAGGGTTAAGGTTAGGGTTAGTGTTAGGGTTAGGGTTATGGTTAGTGTTAGGATTAGGGTTAGGGTTAGGGTCAGGGTTAGGTTTAGGGTTAGGGATAGGGTTAGGGTTAGATTTAGGGTTAGGTTTAGGTTTATTGTTAGATTTAGGGTTTAGGGTTTAAGGTTTATGGTTTAGGATTGTTTAAGGTTTAGGGTGGATTAGGTTTAGGGTTTAGAGTTTAGTGTTATGGTTACGGTTAGGGTTAGAGTTAGGGATGTAGTTAGGGTTAGGGTTAGGGTTATGGTAAGGGTCAGGTTTATGGTTAGGGTTAGGGTTAGGGTAAAAGTAAGGGGGTTAGTGTTAGGGTTTGTGTTAGGGTTAGGGTTAGGGTTAGGGTTAGGTTAGGGTTAGGGTTAGGGTTAGGGTTAGGGTTAGGGTTAGGGTTAGGGTTAGGTTAGGGTTAGGGTTAGGGTTAGGGTTAGGTTTAAGGGTTAGGGTTAGTGAAAGGGTTAGGGTTATTATTAGGGGGTTAGGTTTAAATTTAGGATTAGTGTTAGGGTTAGAATTAGAAATAGGGTTAGTGTTAGGATTAGGGTCAGGGTTAGGTTTAGGGTTAGGGTTAGGGTTAGGGTCAGGGAGGGTTTAGGGTTAGGGTTAGGGTTAGTGTTAGATTTAGGGTTAGGTTTATGTTTATTGTTAGATTTAGGATTTAGGGTCTAAGATTTATGGTTTAGGATTGTTTAACGTTTAGGGTGGATTAGGTTTAGGGTTTAGAGTTTAGTGTTATGGTTACGGTTAGGGTTAGGGTTAGGGTTAGGATTAGGGTTAATGTTAGGTTAGGATTAGGTTTAGGGTTAGGGTTAGGGTTAGGGTTAGGGTTAGGGTTAGTGTTAGGGTTAGGGTTAGGATTAGGTTTAGGTTTAGGGTTACGGTTAGGGTTAGGGTTAGGGTTAGGATTAGTGTTAAGGTTAGGGTTAGGTTTAGGGTTAGGGTTAGGGTTAGGGTTAGGGTTAGGGTTAGGGTTAGGATTAGGGTTAGGGTTAGGGTTAGGGTAAGGGTTAGGGGTTAGGGTTAGGGTTATGGTTATTGTTAGGTTTATGGTTTAGGGTTTAGTGTTTAGGGTTTAAGGTTTAGGGTTTAGGATTGTTTAAGATTTAGGGTGGTTTAGGTTAAGGGTTTAGGGTTTAGAGTTTAGGATTGTTTAAGGTTTAGGGTTGTTTAGGGTATAGTGTTTAGGATTAAAAGTTTAGGGTTGTTTAGGGTTTAGTGTTTAGGGTTTAGGTTTGTTTAAGGTTTAGTGTTTAATGTTTAGGTTTTAGGGTTGTTTTGGATTTAGTGTTTAGTGTTGTTTAGGGTATAGTGTTAATGGTTTAGGGTTTAGGGTTATTTAGGGTTTAGTGTTTAAGGTTTAAGGTATAGGGTTGTTTAGGGTTTAGTGTTTAGGGTTGTTTATGGTTTAGTGATTAGGGTTGTTTAGGGTTGTTTAGAGGTTAGTGTTTAGGGTTATTCAGGGTTTATGATTTAGTTTTGTTCAGGGTTTAGGATTTATGGTTGTTCAGGGTTTAGGATTTAGGGATTAAGGTTAAGGGGTTAGGGTTAGGGTTAGGGTTAGGGTTAGCATTAGGGTTAGAGTTAGGGTTAGAGTTAGGGTTATGGGGTTATGTTAGGCTTAAGGTTAGGGTTAGGGTTATGGGGTTAAGGTTAGGGTTGGGGTTAGGGTTAGGTTTAGGTTTAGGGTTAGGGTTAGGGTTATGGTTATTCTTAGATTTATGGTTTAAAATTTAGGGTTTATGGTTTAAGGTTTAGGGTTTAGGATTGTTTAAGTTTTAGGGTGGTTTAGGTTTAGGGTTCAAAATTTAGCGTTTAAGATTGTTTAATGGTTAGGGTTGTTTAGGTTTTAGCGTTTAGAGTTGTTTAGGGTTTTTTAGGGTTGTTTATAATTTAGTGTTTAGGGTTGTTCATTATTTATGATTTAGGATATTTTAAGGTTTAGGGTTTAAGGTTGTATAGTGTTTTAGGGTTTAGGGTATAATGTTTAGGGTTAAGGGTTTAGGGTTGTTTAGGTTATAGTGTTAATGGTTTTAGGGTTTAGGCTTGTTTAGGGTTTATTGTTTAGGGTTTAGGGTTTAGGGTTTTTTAGCGTTTAGTGTTTATAGTTTAGGGTTTAGGGTGCTTTTGGAATTAGTGTTTAGGGTTTTTCGGGGTTTAGGGTTTAGGATTTAGGGTGTTAGGGTTAGTGTTAGGGTTAGGTTTAGGGTTAAGGTGAGGGTTAGGGTGAGGGTTAAGGTTAGGGTTAGGGTTAAGGTTAGTGTTAGTGTTAGGGTAAGGGTTAGGGTTAGGGATAGGGTTAGGGTTAGGGTTAGAGTTAGGGTTAAGGTTGGGGTTAGGGTTAGGGTTAGGGTTAGGGGTTTGGTTTAGGGTTAGTGTTAGGTGTTAGGGGTTAGTGCTTGGGTTAGGATTAGGGTTAGGGTTAGGGTTAGGTTTAGTGTTAGGGTTATTATTAGGGGGTTAGGTTTTAGTTTAGGATTAGTGTTAGGGTTAGAATTAGAAATAGGGTTAGTGTTAGGATTAGGGTCAGGATAAGGTTTAGAAATATGGTTAGGGTTAGGGTTAAGGGTAGGGTTAGGGTTAGGGTTAGAATTAAGGTTTAGGGTTTAGTGTTAAGATTAGGAATAGAGTGAGGTTTAGGGTTAGGTTTGGGGTTAGGCTTAGGGTTAGTGTTTGGGTTATGATTAGTGTTAGGATTAGGATTAGGGTTAGGGTCAGGTTTATGTTTAGGGTTAGGGTTAGGGTTAGGGTTAGATTTAGGGTTAGGTTTAGGTTTATTGTTAGATTTAGGGTTTAGGGTTTAAGGTTTATGGTTTAGGATTGTTTAAGTTTAAGGGTGGATTAGGTTTAGGGTTTAGAGTTTAGTATTATGGTTACGGTTAGGGTTAGGGTTAGGGATGGAGTTAGGGTTAGGGTTAGGGTTATGGTAAGGGTTAGGTTTAGGGTTAGGGTTAGTGTTAGGGTAAAAGTTAGGGGGTTAGTGTTAGGGTTTGTGTTAGGGTTAGGGTTAGGGTTAGGTTAGGGTTAGGGTTAGGGTTAGGGTTAGGGTTAGGTTTAGGGTTAGGTTAGGGTTAGGGTTAGGGTTAGGGTTAGGGTTAGGGGTTAGGGTTAGTGAAAGGGTTAGGGTTATTATTAGGGGGTTAGGTTTAAGTTTAGGATTAGTGTTAGGGTTAGAATTAGAAATAGGGTTAGTGTTAGGATTAGGGTCAGGGTTAGGTTTAGGGTTAGGGTTAGGGTTAGGGTTAGGGTCAGGGAGGGTTTAGGGTTAGGGTTAGGGTTAGGGTTAGATTTAGGTTTAGGTTTAGGTTTATTGTTAGATTTAGGATTTAGGGTCTAAGGTTTATGGTTTAGGATTGTTTATGGTTTAGGGTGGATTAGGTTTAGGGTTTAGAGTTTAGTGTTATGGTTACGGTTAGGGTTAGGGTTAGGGTTAGGATTAGGGTTAAGGTTAGGGTTAGGATTAGGTTTAGGGTTAGGGTTAGGGTTAGGGTTAGGGTTAGGGTTAGGATTAGGGTTAGGGTTTGGGTTAGGGTAAGGGTTAGGGGTTAGGGTTAGGGTTATGGTTATTGTTAGGTTTAGGGTTTAGGGTTTAGTGTTTAGGGTTTAAGGTTTAGGGTTTAGGATTGTTTAAGATTTAGGGTGGTTTAGGTTAAGGGATTAGGGTTTAGAGTTTAGGATTGTTTAAGGTTTAGTCTTGTTTAGGGTATAGTGTTTAGGGTTAAAAGTTTAGGGTTGTTTAGGGTTTAGTGTTTAGGGTTTAGGGTTGTTTAAGGTTTAGTGTTTAAGGTTTAGGTTTTAGGGTTGTTTTGGGTTTAGTGTTTAGTGTTGTTTAGGGTATAGTGCTAATGGTTTAGGGTTTAGGATTATTTAGGGTTTAGTGTTTAAGGTTTAGGGTATAGGGTTGTTTAGAGTTTAGTGTTTAGGGTTGTTTGTGGTTTAGTGATTAGGGTTATTTAGGGTAGTTTAGAGGTTAGTGTTTAGGGTTATTCAGGGTTTATGATTTAGGGTTGTTCAGGGTTTAGGATTTATGGTTGTTAAGGGTTTAGGATTTAGGGATTAAGCTTAAGGGGTTAGGGTTAGGGTTAGGGTTAGTGTTAGGGTTAGGGTTAGGGTTAAGGTTAGGGTTAGGGTTAGGGTTAGGGTTATGGTAAGGGTTAGGTTTAGGGTTAGGGTTAGGGTTAGGGTAAAAGTTAGGGGGTTAGTGTTAGGGTTTGTGTTAGGGTTAGGGTTAGGGTTAGGGTTAGGTTAGGGTTAGGGTTAGGGTTAGGGTTAGGGTTAGGTTAGGGTTAGGGTTAGGGTTAGGGTTAGGGATATGGGTTAGGGTTAGTTAAAGGGTTAGGGTTATTATTAGGGGGTTAGGTTTAAGTTTAGGATTAGTGTTAGGGTTAGAATTATAAATAGGGTTAGTGTTAGGATTAGGGTCAGGGTTAGGTTTAGGGTTAGGGTTAGGGTTAGGGTTAGGGTCAAGGAGGGTTTAGGGTTAGGGTTAGGGTTAGGGTTAGATTTAGGTTTAGGTTTAGGTTTATTGTTAGATTTAGGGTTTAGGGTCTAAGGTTTATGGTTTAGGATTGTTTAAGGTTTAGGGTGGATTAGGTTTAGGGTTTAGAGTTTAGTGTTATGGTTACGGTTAGGGTTAGGGTTAGGGTTAGGATTAGGGTTAAGGTTAGGGTTAGGATTAGGTTTAGGGTTAGGGTTAGGGTTAGGGTTAGGGTTAGGGTTAGGGTTAGGATTAGGGTTAGGGTTAGGGTTAGGGTAAGGGTTAGGGGTTAGGGTTAGGGTTATGGTTATTGTTAGGTTTAGGGTTTAGGGTTTAGTGTTTAGGGTTTAAGGTTTAGGGTTTAGGATTGTTTAAGATTTAGGGTGGTTTAGGTTAAGGGATTAGGGTTTAGAGTTTAGGATTGTTTAAGGTTTAGTGTTGTTTAGGGTATAGTGTTTAGGGTTAAAAGTTTAGGGTTGTTTAGGGTTTAGTGTTTAGGGTTTAGGGTTGTTTAAGGTTTAGTGTTTAAGGTTTAGGTTTTAGGGTTTTTTTGGGTTTAGTGTTTAGTGTTGTTTAGGGTATATTGCTAATGGTTTAGGGTTTAGGATTATTTAGGGTTTAGTGTTTCAGGTTTAGGGTATAGGGTTGTTTAGGGTTTAGTGTTTAGGGTTGTTCATGGTTTAGTGATTAGGGTTATTTAGGGTAGTTTAGAGGTTAGTGTTTAGGGTTATTCAGTGTTTATGATTTAGGGTTGTTCAGGGTTTAGGATTTATGGTTGTTCAGGGTTTAGGATTTAGGGATTAAGGTTAAGGGGTTAGGGTTAGGGTTAGGGTTAGGGTTAGGGTTAGGGTTAAGGTTAGGGTTAGGGTTAGGGTTAGGGTTATGGTTAGTGTTAGGATTAGGGTTAGTGTTAGGGTCAGGGTTAGGTTTAGGGTTAGGGTTAGGGTTAGGGTTAGATTTAGGGTCAGGTTTAGGTTTATTGTTAGATTTAGGGTTTAGGGTTTAAGGTTTATGGTTTAGGATTGTTTAAGGTTTAGGGTGGATTAGGTTTAGGGTTTAGAGTTTAGTGTTATGGTTACGGTTAGTGTTAGGGTTAGGGTTAGGGTTAGGGTTAGGGTTAGTGTTAGGGTTAGGGTAATGGTTAGGATGAGGGTTAGGGTTAGGGTAAGGGTAAGGGTTAGGGGTTAGTGTTAGGGTTAGGATTAGGGTTAGGGTTAGGGTTAGGTTAGGGTTAGGGTTACGGTTAGGGGTTAGGGTTAGTGTTAGGGTTAGGGTTATTATTAGGGGGTTAGGTTAAAGTTTAGGATTAGTGTTAGTGTTAGAATTAGAAATAGGGTTAGTGTTAGGATTAGGGTCAGGGTTAGGTTTAGGGTTAGGGTTAGGGTTAGGGTGAGGGTTAGGGTCAGGGAGGGTTTAGGGTTAGGGTTAGGGTTAGGGTAAGATTTAGGGTTAGGTTTAGGTTTATTGTTAGATTTAGGATTTAGGGTCTAAGGTTTATGGTTTAGGATTGTTTAAGGTTTAGGGTGGATTAGGTTTAGGGTTTAGAGTTTAGTGTTATGGTTACGGTTAGGGTTAGGGTTAGGGTTAGGGTTAGGATTAGGGTTAAGGTTAGGGTTAGGATTAGGTTTAGGTTTAGGGTTAGGGTTAGGGTTAGGGTTAGGGTTAGGGTTAGGGTTAGGGTTAGGATTAGGGTTAGGGTTAGGGTTAGGGTAAGGGTTAGGGGTTAGGGTTAGGGTTATGGTTATTTTTAGGTTTAGGGTTTAGGGTTTAGTGTTTAGGGTTTAAGGTTTAGGGTTTAGGATTGTTTAAGATTTAGGGTGGTTTAGGTTAAGGGTTTAGGGTTTAGAGTTTAGGATTGTTTAAGGTTTAGGGTTGTTTAGGGTATAGTGTTTAGGGTTAAAAGTTTAGGGTTGTTTTGGGTTTAGTGTTTAGGATTTAGGGTTGTTTAAGGTTTAGTGTTTAAGGTTTAGGTTTTAGGGTTGTTTTGAGTTTAGTGTTTAGTGTTGTTTAGGGTATAGTGTTAATGGTTTATGGTTTAGAGTTATTTAGGGTTTAGTGTTTAAGGTTTAGGGTATAGGGTTGTTTAGGATTTAGTGTTTAGGGTTGTTTATGGTTTAGTGATTAGGGTTGTTTAGGGTTGTTTAGAGGTTAGTGTTTAGGGTTATTCAGGGTTTATGATTTAGGGTTGTTCAGGGTTTAGGATTTATGGTTGTTCAGGGTTTAGAATTTAGGGATTAAGGTTAAGGGGTTAGGGTTAGGGTTAGGGTTAGGGTTAGCATTAGGGTTAGAGTTAGGGTTAGAGTTAGGGTTAGAGTTAGGGTTATGGGGTTATGTTAGGCTTAAGGTTAGGGTTAGGGTTATGGGGTTAAGGTTAGGGTTAAGGTTAGGGTTAGGTTTCGGTTTAGGGTTATGGTTAGGGTTATGGTTATTCTTAGATTTATGGTTTAAAATTTAGGGCTTATGGTTTAAGGTTTAGGGTTTAGGATTGTTTAAGTTTTAGGGTGGTTTAGGTTTAGGGTATAGAATTTAGCGTTTAAGATTGTTTAATGGTTAGGGTTGTTTAGGTTTTAGCGTTTAGAGTTGTTTAGGGTTTTTTAGGGTTGTTTATAATTTAGTGTTTAGGGTTGTTCAGGATTTATGATTTAGGATATTTTAAGGTTTAGGGTTTAAGGTTGTATAGTGTTTTAGGGTTAAGGGTATAATGTTTAGGGTTAAGGGTTTAGGGTTGTTTAGGGTATAGTGTTAATGGTTTTAGGGTTTAGGCTTGTTTAGGGTTTAGTGTTTAGGGTTTAGGGTTTTTTAGCGTTTAGTGTTTATAGTTTAGGGTTTAGGGTGCTTTTGGAATTAGTGTTTAGGGTTTTTCGGGGTTTAGGGTTTAGGATTTTGGGTGTTAGGGTTAGTGTTAGGGTTAGGTTTAGGGTTAGGGTGAGGGTTAGGGTGAGGGTTAAGGTTAGGGTTAGGGTTAAGGTTAGTGTTAGTGTTAGGGTAAGGGTTAGAGTTAGGGATAGGGTTAGGGTTAGGTTTAGGGTTAGGGTTAGGGTTAGGGTTAGGGTTAGGGGTTAGGGTTAGGTTTAGTGTTAGGGGTTAGGGGTTAGTGTTAGGGTTAGGGTTAGGGTTAGGGTTAGGGTTAGGTGTTAGGGTTATTGAAAGGGTTAGGGTTATTATTAGGGGGTTAGGTTTAAGTTTAGGATTAGTGTTAGGCTTAGAATTAGAAATAGGGTTAGTGTTAGGATTAGGGTCAGGGTTAGGTTTAGGGTTAGGGTTAGGGTTAGGGTCAGGGAGGGTTTAGGGTTAGGGTTAGGGTTTGTGTTAGATTTAGGGTTAGGTTTAGGTTTATTGTTAGATTTAGGATTTAGGGTCTAAGGTTTATGGTTTAGGATTGTTTAACGTTTAGGGTGGATTAGGTTTAGGGTTTAGAGTTTAGTGTTATGGTTACAGTTAGGGTTAGGGTTAGGGTTAGGATTAGGGTTAAGGTTAGGGTTAGGATTAGGTTTAGGGTTAGGGTTAGGGTTAGGGTTAGGGTTAGGGTTAGGGTTAGGGTTAGGGTTAGGATTAGGTTTAGGTTTAGGGTTACGGTTAGGGTTAGGCTTAGGGTTAGGATTAGGGTTAAGGTTAGGGTTAGGTTTAGGGTTAGGGTTAGGGTTAGGGTTAGGGTTAGGGTTAGGGTTAGGGTTAGGGTTAGGATTAGGGTTAGGGTTAGGGTTAGGGTAAGGGTTAGGGGTTAGGGTTAGGGTTATGGTTATTGTTAGGTTTATGGTTTAGGGTTTAGTGTTTAGGGTTTAAGGTTTAGGGTTTAGGATTGTTTAAGATTTAGGGTGGTTTAGGTTAAGGGTTTAGGGTTTAGAGTTTAGGATTGTTTAAGGTTTAGGGTTGTTTAGGGTATAGTGTTTAGGGTTAAAAGTTTAGGGTTGTTTAGGGTTTAGTGTTTAGGGTTTAGGTTTGTTTAAGGTTTAGTGTTTAAGGTTTAGGTTTTAGGGTTGTTTTGGATTTAGTGTTTAGTGTTGTTTAGGGTATAGTGTTAATGGTTTAGGGTTTAGGGTTAT
>NC_137985.1:3203200-3233200 GCF_963924665.1 Micromys minutus | reverse complement strand
AGGGTTTAGGGTTTAGGGTTTTTTAGCGTTTAGTGTTTACAGTTTAGGGTTTAGGGCGCTTTTGGAATTAGTGTTTAGGGTTTTTCGGGGTTTAGTGTTTAGGATTTAGGGTGTTAGTGTTAGTGTTAGGGTTAGGTTTAGGGTTAAGGTGAGGGTTAGGGTGAGGGTTAAGGTTAGGGTTAGGGTTAAGGTTAGTGTTAGTGTTAGGGTAAGGGTTAGGGTTAGGGATAGGGTTAGGGTTAGGGTTAGGGTTAGGGTTAAGTTTAGGGTTAGGGTTAGGGTTAGGGTTAGGGGTTAGGGTTAGGGTTAGTGTTAGGGGTTAGGGGTTAGTGTTAGGGTTAGGGTTAGGGTTAGGGTTAGGTTAGGGTTATTATTAGGGGGTTAGGTTTTAGTTCAGGATTAGTGTTCGGGTTAGAATTAGAAATAGGGTTAGTGTTAGGATTAGGGTCAGGGTTAGGTTTAGGGATATGGTTAGGGTTAGGGTTAAGGGTAGGGTTAGTGTTAGGGTTAGATTTAAAGTTTAGGGTTTAGTGTTAGGAATAGGGATAGTGTGAGGTTTAGGGTTAGGTTTAGGGTTAGGGTGAGGGTTAGTGTTTGGGTTATGATTAGTGTTATAATTAGGGTTAGGGTTAGGGTCAGGTTTAGGTTTAGGGTTAGGGTTAGGGTTAGGGTCAGATTTAGGGTTAGGTTTAGGTTTATTGTTAGATTTAGGGTTTAGGGTTTAAGGTTTAAGGTTTAGGATTGTTTAAGGTTTAGGGTAGATTAGGTTTAGGGTTTAGAGTTTAGTATTATGGTTACGGTTAGTGTTAGGGTTAGGGTTAGAGTTAGGGTTAGGGTTTGGGTTAGGGTTAGGGTTAGGGTTAGGGTTAAGGTTAGGGTTAATGTTAGGGTTAGAGTTATGGTTAGTGTTAGGATTAGGGTTAGGTTTAGGGTCAGGGTTAGGTTTAGGGTTAGGGATAGGGTTAGGGTTAGATTTAGGGTTATGTTTAGGTTTATTGTTAGATTTAGGATTTAGGGTCTAAGGTTTATGGTTTAGGATTGTTTAAGGTTTAGGGTGGATTAGCTTTAGGGTTTAGAGTTTAGTGTTATGGTTACGGTTAGGGTTAGGGTTAGGGTTAGGGTTAGGATTAGGGTTAAGGTTAGGGTTAGGATTAGGTTTAGGGTTAGGGTTAAGGTTAGGGTTAGGGTTAGGGTTAGGGTTAGGATTAGGGTTAGGGTTAGGGTTAGGGTAAGGGTTAGGGGTTAGGGTTAGGGTTATGGTTATTGTTATGTTTAGGGTTTAGGGTTTAGTGTTTAGGGTTTAAGGTTTAGGGTTTAGGATTGTTTAAGATTTAGGGTGGTTTAGGGTAAGGGTTTAGGGTTTAGAGTTTAGGATTGTTTAAGGTTTAGTGTTGTTTAGGGTATAGTGTTTAGGGTTAAATGTTTAGGGTTGTTTAGGGTTTAGTGTTTAGGGTTTAGGGTTGTTTAAGGTTTAGTGTTTAATGTTTAGGTTTTAGGGTTGTTTTGGGTTTAGTGTTTAGTGTTGTTTAGGGTATAGTGCTAATGGTTTAGGGTTTAGGGTTATTTAGGGTTTAGTGTTTAAGGTTTAGGGTATAGGGTTGTTTAGGGTTTAGTGTTTAGGGTTGTTT
Organism: Micromys minutus; assembly: GCF_963924665.1. NCBI lineage: Eukaryota > Metazoa > Chordata > Mammalia > Rodentia > Muridae > Micromys > Micromys minutus. The sequence goes on along the minus strand of NC_137985.1, from coordinate 3,231,572 downwards.
AAGGTTTAGTGATTAGGGTTATTTAGGGTAGTTTAGAGGTTAGTGTTTAGGGTTATTCAGGGTTTATGTTTTAGGGTTGTTCAGGGTTTAGGATTTATGGTTGTTCAGGGTTTAGGATTTAGGGATAAAGGTTAAGGGGTTAGGGTTAGGGTTAGGGTTAAGGTTAGGGTTAGGGTTAGGGTTAGGGTTAGGGTTAAGGTTAGGGTTAGGGTTAGGGTTAGGGTTATGGTTAGTGTTAGGATTAGGGTTAGTGTTAGGGTCAGGGTTAGGTTTAGGGTTAGGGTTAGGGTTAGGGTTAGATTTAGGGTCAGGTTTAGGTTTATTGTTAGATTTAGGGTTTAGGGTTTAGGTTTATGGTTTAGGATTGTTTAAGGTTTAGGGTTGATTAGGTTTAGGGTTTAGAGTTTAGTGTTATGGTTACGGTTAGTGTTAGGGTTAGGGTTAGGGTTAGGGTTAGGGTTAGGGTTAGGGTTAGGGTAATGGTTAGGGTGAGGGTTAGGGTTAGGGTAAGGGTTAATGGTTAGTGTTAGGGTTAGGATTAGGGTTAGGGTTAGGGTTAGGTTAGGGTTAGGGTTAGGGTTAGGGTTAGGGGTTAGGGTTAGTGTTAGGGTTAAGGTTATTATTAGGGGGTTAAGTTTAAGTTTAGGATTAGTGTTAGGGTCAGAATTAGAAATAGGGTTAGTGTTAGGATTAGGGTCAGGGTTAGGTTTAGGGTTAGGGTTAGGGTTAGGGTGAGGGTTAGGGTCAGGGAGGGTTTAGGGTTAGGGTTAGGGTTAGGGTAAGATTTAGGGTTAGGTTTAGGTTTATTGTTAGATTTAGGATTTAGGGTCTAAGGTTTATGGTTTAGGATTGTTTAAGGTTTAGGGTGGATTAGGTTTAGGGTTTAGAGTTTAGTGTTATGGTTACGGTTAGGGTTAGGGTTAGGGTTAGGATTAGGGTTAGGGTTAGGGTTAGGATTAGGTTTAGGTTTAGGGTTAGGGTTAGGGTTAGGGTTAGGGTTAGGGTTAGGGTTAGGGTTAGGATTAGGGTTAGGGTTAGAGTTAGGGTAAGGGTTAGGGGTTAGGGTTAGGGTTATGGTTATTGTTAGGTTTAGGGTTTAGGGTTTAGTGTTTAGGGTTTAAGGTTTAGGGTTTAGGATTGTTTAAGATTTAGGGTGGTTTAGGTTAAGGGTTTAGGGTTTAGAGTTTAGGATTGTTTAAGGTTTAGGGTTGTTTAGGGTATAGTTTTTAGGGTTAAAAGTTTAGGGTTGTTTTGGGTTTAGTGTTTAGGGTTTAGGGTTGTTTAAGGTTTAGTGTTTAAGGTTTAGGTTTTAGGGTTGTTTTGGGTTTAGTGTTTAGTGTTGTTTAGGGTATAGTGTTAATGGTTTATGGTTTAGAGTTATTTAGGGTTTAGTGTTTAAGGTTTAGGGAATAGGGTTGTTTAGGATTTAGTGTTTAGGGTTGTTTATGGTTTAGTGATTAGGGTTGTTTAGGGTTGTTTAGAGGTTAGTGTTTAGGGTTATTCAGGGTTTATGATTTAGGGTTGTTCAGGGTTTAGGATTTATGGTTGTTCAGGGTTTAGGATTTAGGGCTTAAGGTTAAGGGGTTAGGGTTAGGGTTAGGGTTAGGGTTAGGGTTAGCATTAGGGTTATAGTTAGGGTTAGAGTTAGGGTTATGGGGTTATGTTAGGCTTAAGGTTAGGGTTAGGGTTATGGGGTTAATGTTAGGGTTGTGGTTAGGGTTAGGTTTAGGTTTAGGGTTAGGGTTAGGGTTATGGTTATTCTTAGATTTAAGGTTTAAATTTTAGGGTTTATGGTTTAAGGTTTAGGGTTTAGGATTGTTTAAGTTTTAGGGTGGTTTAGGTTTAGGGTATAGGGTTTAGCGTTTAAGATTCTTTAATGTTTAGGGTTGTTTAGGTTTTAGCGTTTAGAGTTGTTTAGGGTTTTTTAGGGTTGTTTATGATTTAGTGTTTAGGGTTGTTCAGTATTTATGATTTAGGATATTTTAAGGTTTAGGGTTTAATGTTGTATAGTGTTTTAGGGTTTAGGGTATATTGTTTAGGGTTAAGGGTTTAGGGTTGTTTAGGGTATAGTGTTAATGGTTTTAGGGTTTAGGCTTGTTTAGTGTTTAGTGTTTAGGGTTTAGGGTTTAGGGTTTTTTAGCGTTTAGTGTTTACAGTTTAGGGTTTAGGGCGCTTTTGGAATTAGTGTTTAGGGTTTTTCGGGGTTTAGTGTTTAGGATTTAGGGTGTTAGTGTTAGTGTTAGGGTTAGGTTTAGGGTTAAGGTGAGGGTTAGGGTGAGGGTTAAGGTTAGGGTTAGGGTTAAGGTTAGTGTTAGTGTTAGGGTAAGGGTTAGGGTTAGGGATAGGGTTAGGGTTAGGGTTAGGGTTAGGGTTAAGTTTAGGGTTAGGGTTAGGGTTAGGGTTAGGGGTTAGGGTTAGGGTTAGTGTTAGGGGTTAGGGGTTAGTGTTAGGGTTAGGGTTAGGGTTAGGGTTAGGTTAGGGTTATTATTAGGGGGTTAGGTTTTAGTTCAGGATTAGTGTTCGGGTTAGAATTAGAAATAGGGTTAGTGTTAGGATTAGGGTCAGGGTTAGGTTTAGGGATATGGTTAGGGTTAGGGTTAAGGGTAGGGTTAGTGTTAGGGTTAGATTTAAAGTTTAGGGTTTAGTGTTAGGAATAGGGATAGTGTGAGGTTTAGGGTTAGGTTTAGGGTTAGGGTTAGGGTTAGTGTTTGGGTTATGATTAATGTTATTATTAGGGTTAGGGTTAGGGTCAGGTTTAGGTTTAGGGTTAGGGTTAGGGTTAGGGTCAGATTTAGGGTTAGGTTTAGGTTTATTGTTAGATTTAGGGTTTAGGGTTTAAGGTTTAAGGTTTAGGATTGTTTAAGGTTTAGGGTAGATTAGGTTTAGGGTTTAGAGTTTAGTATTATGGTTACGGTTAGTGTTAGGGTTAGGGTTAGAGTTAGGGTTAGGGTTTGGGTTAGGGTTAGGGTTAGGGTTAGGGTTAAGGTTAGGGTTAATGTTAGGGTTAGAGTTATGGTTAGTGTTAGGATTAGGGTTAGGTTTAGGGTCAGGGATAGGTTTAGGGTTAGGGATAGGGTTAGGGTTAGATTTAGGGTTAGGTTTAGGTTTATTGTTAGATTTAGGATTTAGGGTCTAAGGTTTATGGTTTAGGATTGTTTAAGGTTTAGGGTAGATTAGGTTTAGGGTTTAGAGTTTAGTGTTATGGTTACAGTTAGGGTTAGGGTTAGGGATGGGGTTAGGGTTAGGGTTAGGGTTATGGTAAGGGTTAGGGTTAGGGTTAGGGTTAGGGTTATGGTAAAAGTTAGGGGGTTAGTGTTAGGGTTTGGGTTAGGGTTAGGGTTAGGGTTAGGGTTAGGTTAGGGTTAGGGTTAGGGTTAGGGTTAGGGTTAGGGTTAGGGGTTAGGGTTAGTGTTAGGGTTAAAGTTAGGGCTAGGGTTAGGTTAGGGTTAGGGTTAGGGTTAGAGTTAGGGTTAGAGTTAGGGTTAGAGTTAGGGTTATGGGGTTATGTTAGGCTTAAAGTTAGGGTTAGGGTTATGGGGTTAAGGTTAGGGTTGGGGTTAGGGTTAGGTTTAGGTTTAGGGTTAGGGTTAGGGTTATGGTTATTCTTAGATTTATGGTTTAAAATTTAGGGCTTATGGTTTAAGGTTTAGTCTTTAGGATTGTTTAAGTTTTAGTGTGGTTTAGGTTTAGGGTATAGAATTTAGCGTTTAAGATTGTTTAATGGTTAGGGTTGTTTAGGTTTTAGCGTTTAGAGTTGTTTAGGGTTTTTTAGGGTTGTTTATAATTTAGTGTTTAGGGTTGTTCAGGATTTATGATTTAGGATATTTTAAGGTTTAGGGTTTAAGGTTGTATAGTGTTTTAGGGTTTAGTGTATAATGTTTAGGGTTAAGGGTTAAGGGTTGTTTAGGGTATAGTGTTAATGGTTTTAGGGTTTAGGCTTGTTTAGGGTTTAGTGTTTAGGGTTTAGTGTTTAGGGTTTTTTAGCGTTTAGTGTTTATAGTTTAGGGTTTAGGGTGCTTTTGGAATTAGTGTTTAGGGTTTTTCGGGGTTTAGGGTTTAGGATTTAGGGTGTTAGGGTTAGTGTTAGGGTTAGGTTTAGGGTTAAGGTGAGGGTTAGGGTGAGGGTTAAGGTTAGGGTTAGGGTTAAGGTTAGTGTTAGTGTTAGGGTAAGGGTTAGGGTTAGGGATAGGGTTAGGGTTAGGTTTAGGGTTAGGGTTAGGGTTAGGGTTAGGGTTAGGGGTTGGGGTTAGGTTTAGTGTTAGGGGTTAGGGGTTAGTGTTAGGATTAGGGTTAGGGTTAGGGTTAGGGTTAGGTTTAGTGTAGGGTTATTATTAGGGGGTTAGGTTTTAGTTTAGGATTAGTGTTAGGGTTAGAATTAGAAATAGGGTTAGTGTTAGGATTAGGGTCAGGGTTAGGTTTAGGGATAGGGTTAGGGTTAGGGTTAAGGGTAGGGTTAGGGTTAGGGTTAGATTTAAAGTTTAGGGTTTAGTGTTAGGATTAGGGATAGTGTGAGGTTTAGGGTTAGGTTTAGGGTTAGGGTTAGGGTTAGTGTTTGGGTTATGATTAGTGTTAGGATTAGGGTTAGGGTTAGGGTCAGGTTTAGGTTTAGGGTTAGGGTTAGGGTTAGGGTTATATTTAGGGTTAGGTTTAGGTTTATTGTTAGATTTAGGGTTTAGGGTTTAAGGTTTATGGTTTAGGATTGTTTAAGGTTTAGGGTGGATTAGGTTTAGGGTTTAGAGTTTAGTATTATGGTTACGGTTAGGGTTAGGGTTAGGGTTAGAGACAGGGTTAGGGTAAGGGTTAGGGTTAGGGTTAAGGTTAGGGTTAGTGTTAGGGTTAGGGTTATGGTTAGTGTTAGGATTAGGGTTAGGGTTAGGGTCAGGGTTAGGTTTAGGGTTAGATATAGGGTTAGGGTTAGATTTAGGGTTAGGTTTAGGTTTATTGTTAGATTTAGGGTTTAGGGTCTAAGGTTTATGGTTTAGGATTGTTTAAGGTTTAGGGTAGATTAGGTTTAGGGTTTAGAGTTTAGTGTTATGGTTACAGTTAGGGTTAGGGTTAGGGATGGGGTTAGGGTTAGGGTTAGGGTTATGGTAAGGGTTAGGGTTAGGGTTAGGGTTAGGGTTATGGTAAAAGTTAGGGGGTTAGTGTTAGGGTTTGGGTTAGGGTTAGGGTTAGGGTTAGGGTTAGGTTAGGGTTAGGGTTAGGGTTAGGGTTAGGGTTAGGGTTAGGGGTTAGGGTTAGTGTTAGGGTTAAAGTTAGGGCTAGGGTTAGGTTAGGGTTAGGGTTAGGGTTAGAGTTAGGGTTAGAGTTAGGGTTAGAGTTAGGGTTATGGGGTTATGTTAGGCTTAAAGTTAGGGTTAGGGTTATGGGGTTAAGGTTAGGGTTGGGGTTAGGGTTAGGTTTAGGTTTAGGGTTAGGGTTAGGGTTATGGTTATTCTTAGATTTATGGTTTAAAATTTAGGGCTTATGGTTTAAGGTTTAGTCTTTAGGATTGTTTAAGTTTTAGTGTGGTTTAGGTTTAGGGTATAGAATTTAGCGTTTAAGATTGTTTAATGGTTAGGGTTGTTTAGGTTTTAGCGTTTAGAGTTGTTTAGGGTTTTTTAGGGTTGTTTATAATTTAGTGTTTAGGGTTGTTCAGGATTTATGATTTAGGATATTTTAAGGTTTAGGGTTTAAGGTTGTATAGTGTTTTAGGGTTTAGTGTATAATGTTTAGGGTTAAGGGTTAAGGGTTGTTTAGGGTATAGTGTTAATGGTTTTAGGGTTTAGGCTTGTTTAGGGTTTAGTGTTTAGGGTTTAGTGTTTAGGGTTTTTTAGCGTTTAGTGTTTATAGTTTAGGGTTTAGGGTGCTTTTGGAATTAGTGTTTAGGGTTTTTCGGGGTTTAGGGTTTAGGATTTAGGGTGTTAGGGTTAGTGTTAGGGTTAGGTTTAGGGTTAAGGTGAGGGTTAGGGTGAGGGTTAAGGTTAGGGTTAGGGTTAAGGTTAGTGTTAGTGTTAGGGTAAGGGTTAGGGTTAGGGATAGGGTTAGGGTTAGGTTTAGGGTTAGGGTTAGGGTTAGGGTTAGGGTTAGGGGTTGGGGTTAGGTTTAGTGTTAGGGGTTAGGGGTTAGTGTTAGGATTAGGGTTAGGGTTAGGGTTAGGGTTAGGTTTAGTGTAGGGTTATTATTAGGGGGTTAGGTTTTAGTTTAGGATTAGTGTTAGGGTTAGAATTAGAAATAGGGTTAGTGTTAGGATTAGGGTCAGGGTTAGGTTTAGGGATAGGGTTAGGGTTAGGGTTAAGGGTAGGGTTAGAGTTAGGGTTAGATTTAAAGTTTAGGGTTTAGTGTTAGGATTAGGGATAGTGTGAGGTTTAGGGTTAGGTTTAGGGTTAGGGTTAGGGTTAGTGTTTGGGTTATGATTAGTGTTAGGATTAGGGTTAGGGTTAGGGTCAGGTTTAGGTTTAGGGTTAGGGTTAGGGTTAGGGTTATATTTAGGGTTAGGTTTAGGTTTATTGTTAGATTTAGGGTTTAGGGTTTAAGGTTTATGGTTTAGGATTGTTTAAGGTTTAGGGTGGATTAGGTTTAGGGTTTAGAGTTTAGTATTATGGTTACGGTTAGGGTTAGGGTTAGGGTTAGAGACAGGGTTAGGGTAAGGGTTAGGGTTAGGGTTAAGGTTAGGGTTAGTGTTAGGGTTAGGGTTATGGTTAGTGTTAGGATTAGGGTTAGGGTTAGGGTCAGGGTTAGGTTTAGGGTTAGATATAGGGTTAGGGTTAGATTTAGGGTTAGGTTTAGGTTTATTGTTAGATTTAGGGTTTAGGGTTTAAGGTTTATGGTTTAGGATTGTTTAAGGTTTAGGGTGGATTAGGTTTAGGGTTTAGAGTTTAGTGTTATGGTTACGGTTAGGGTTAGGGTTAGGGTTGGGGTTATGGTTAGGGTTAGGGTTATGGTAAGGGTTAGGATTAGGGTTAGGGTTAGGGTAAAAGTTAGGGGGTTAGTGTTAGGGTTTGGGTTAGGGTTAGGGTTAGGGTTAGGGTTAGTTTAGGGTTATGGTTAGGGTTAGGGTTAGGGGTTAGGTTTAGTGTTATGGTTAGGGTTATTATTAGGCGGTTAGGTTTAAGTTTAGGATTAGTGTTAGGGTTAGAATTAGAAATAGGGTTAGTGTTAGGATTAGTGTCAGGGTTTGGTTTAGGGTTAGGGTTAGGGTTAGGGTTAGGGTTAGGGTTAGGGTTAGGGTTAGGGTTAGGGTTACGGTTAGGGTGAGGGTTAGGGTTAGGTTTAGGGTTAGGGTTAGGTTTAGGGTTAGGGTAAGGGTTAGGGGTTAGGGTTAAGGTTAGGGTTAAGGTTAGGGTTAGGGTTAAGGTTAGGGTTAGGGTTAGGGTTACTGTTAGGGTTAGGGTTAGGGTTAGGGTAAGGTTAGGGTTAGGGTTAGGGTTAGGGTTAGGGGTTAGGGTTAGGGTTAGTGTTAGGGGTTAGGGGTTAGGGTTAGGTTTATGGTTAGGGTTAGGGTTAGGGTTAGGGTTAGGGTTAGGGTTAGGGTGATGGTTAGGGTTAGGGTTATGTGGTTATGTTAGGCTTAAGGTTAGGGTTAGGGTTATGGGGTTAAGGTTAGGGTTGGGGTTAGGGTTAGGTTTAGGTTTAGGGTTAGGGTTAGGGTTATGGTTATTCTTAGATTTATGGTTTAAAATTTAGGGTTTATGGTTTAAGGTTTAGGGTTTTGGATTGTTTAAGTTTTAGGGTGGTTTAGGTTTAGGGTATAGGGTTTAGCGTTTAAGATAGTTTAATGTTTAGGGTTGTTTATGTTTTAGCGTTTAGAGTTGTTTAGGTTTTTTTAGGGTTTTTTATGTTTTAGTGTTTAAGGTTGTTCAGGATTTATGATTTAGGATATTTTAAGGTTTAGGGTTTAAGGTTGTATAGTGTTTTAGGGTTTAGGCTATAATGTTTAGGGTTAAGAGTTTAGGGTTGTTTAGGGTATAGTGTTAATGGTTTTAGGGTTTAGGCTTGTTTAGGGTTTAGTGTTTAGGGTTTAGGGTTTAGGGTTTTTTAGCGTTTAGTGTTGAGAGTTTAGGGGTTAGGGTGCTTTTGGAATTATTGTTTAGGGTTTTTCTGGGTTTAGGGTTTAGGATTTAGGGTTTTAGGGTTAGGTTTAGGGTTAGGGTGATGGTTAGGGTGAGGGTTAAGGTTAGGGTTAGGGTTAAGGTTAGTGTTAGTGTTAGGATAAGGGTTAGGGTTAGGGATAGGGTTAGGGTTAGGGTTAGGGTTAGGGTTAGGGTTAGGGTTAGGGTTAGGGTTAGGGTTAGGGTTAGAGTTTAGGGTTAGGGTTAGTGTTAGGGGTTAGGGATAGTTTTAGGGTTAGGGTTAGGGTTAGGGTTAGGGTTAGGATTAGGGATAGGGTAGGTGTGAGGTTTAGGGTTACGGTTATGTTTAGGGTTAGGGTTAGTCTTTGTTTGGGTTATGGTTATTGTTAGGATTAGGCTTTGGTTTATGGTCAGGGGAAGGTTTAGGTTTACGTTTAGGGTTAGTGTTAGATTTAGGGTTAGGTTTAGGTTTATTGTTAGATTTAGGGTTTTGGGTTTAAGGTTTATGGTTTAGGATTGTTTAAGGTTTACGGTGGATTAGGTTTAGGGTTTAGAGTTTAGTCTTATGGTTACGGTTAGGGTTAGGGTTAGGGTTAGGGTTAGGGTTAGGGTTAGGGTTAGGGTTAGGTTTAGGGTTAGGGTTAGGGTTAGGGTTAGGGTTAGAGTTAGTGTTAGGGTTAGGGATAGAGTTACGGTTAGGTTTAGGGTTAGAGTTACGGTTAGGGTTAGGGTTAGGGTTAAGGTTAGGGTTGGGGGGGTTAGGGTTAGGGTTAGGTTTAGGGTTAGGGTTATTATTAGGGAGTTAGGTTTAAATTTAGGATTAGTGTTAGGGTTACAATTAGAAATAGGGTTAGTGTTAGGATTAGGGTAAGGGTTAGGTTTAGGGATAGGGTTAGGGTTAGGTTAGGGGTAGGGTTAGGGTTAGGGTTAGATTTAAAGTTTAAGGTTTTGTGTTAGGATTAGGGTTAGTGTGAGGTTTAGGGTTAGGGTTAGGTTTAGGGTTAGGGTTAGGGTTAGTGTTTGGGTTAAGGTTAATGTTAGGATTAGGTTTAGGTTTAGGGTTAGGGTTAGGGTTAGATTTAGGGTTAGGTTTAGGTTTATTGTTAGATTTAGGGTTTAGGGTTTAAGGTTTGTGGTTTAGGATTGTTTAAGGTTTAGGGTGGATTAGGTTTAGGGTTTATAGTTTAGTGTTATGGTTACGGTTATGGTTAGGGTTAGGTTTAGGGTTAGGGTTTGGGTTAGGGTTAGGGTTAGGTTTAGGGTTAGGGTTATGGTTAGGGTTAAGTTTGTGGTTAGGGTTAGGATTAGGGTTATGGTTAGTGTTAGGATTAGGGTTAGGGTTAAGGTCAGGGTTAGGTTTAGGGTTAGGGTTAGGGTTAGGGATAGATTTAGGATTAGGTTTAGGTTTATTGTTAGATTTAGGGTTTAGGGTTTAAGGTTTATGGTTTAGGATATTTAAGGTTTAGGGTGGATTAGGTTTAGGGTTTAGAGTTTAGTGTTATGGTTAAGGTTAGGGTTAGGGTTAGGGTTAGGTTTAGGGTTAGGGTTAGTGTTACGGTTAGGGTTAGGTTTAGGGTTACGGTTAGGGTTAGGGTTAGGGTTAGGTTTATGGTTAGGCTTAAGTTTAGGGTTAGGTTTAGGGTTAGGGTTACGGTTAGGGTTAGGTTTAGGGTTAGGGTTAGGGTTAGGGTTAGGTTTATTGTTAGGTTTAGGGTTTAGTGTTTAGGGTCTAAGGTTTTGGGTTTAGGATTGTTTAAGGTTTAGGGTAGATTAGGTTTAGGGTTTAGAGTTTAGTGTTAAGGTTAGGGTTAGGTTTAGGGTTTAGGGTTTAGTGTTCGGATTAGGGTTAGGGTTAGGGTTAGGTTTAGGGTTACGTTTAGGGTCATGGATATTGTTAGGTTTAGGGTTTAGGGTTTAGGGTAAAGGTTTAGGATTTAGGATTGTTTAAGGTTTAGGGTGGATTATTTTTAGGGTTTAGAGTTTTGTGTTTGGGATATCGTTAGGGTTAGGTTTAGGGTTTAGGGATTACTGTTAGGGTTAGGGTTAGGGTTAGGGTTAAGGTTAGTGTTAGGTTTAGGGTTAGGGTTAGGGTTAGGTTTAGGTTTATTGTTAGGATTAGGGTTAGAGTTAGAATTAAGGTTAGGGTTAGGGTTAGGGTTAGGGTCAGGTTAGGGTTAGGGTTAGGGTTAGGATTAGGTTTAGTGTTAGTGTTAGGTTTATGGTTAGGGTTAGGGTTAGGGTTAGGGTTAGGTTTAGTGTTAGGGTTACGTTTAGGGTTAGGGTTAGGGTTAGGATTAGGGTTAGGGTTATGGTAATTGTTAGGTTTAGGGTTTAAGGTTTAGGGTTTAGGATTGTTTAAGGTTTATCGTAACTTAAATTTAGGGTTTACAATTTAGTGTTTGGGTTATGGTGAGTTTTAGGGTTAGGGTTAGGGTTAGGTTTAGGGTTCAGGGTTTAGGGTTTAGGATTGTTTAAGGTTTAGGGTAGAATAGGTTTAGGATTTAAAGTTTAGTTTTAGCGTTAGGGTTAGGTTTATGGTTTAGGGTTTAGTGTTAGGATTAGGGTTAGGGTTAAAGTTAGGGTTAGGGTAAGGTTTAGGATTAGGTTTAGGGTTAGGGTTAGGGTTAGGGTTAGGGTTAGGGTTAGTATTAGGGTTAGGGTTAAGGTTAGGGGTTAGGGTTAGTGTTAGGGTTAGGGTTATTATTAGGGGGTTAGGTTTAAGTTTAGGATTAGTTTTAGGGTTAGAATTAGAAATAGGGTTAGTGTTAGGATTAGGGTCAGGGTTAGGTTTAGGGTTAGTGTTAGGGTTAGGGTTAGGGTTAGGGTCAGGGAGGGTTGAGGGTTAGGGTTAGGGTTAGGGTTAGATTTAGGGTTAGGTTTAGGTTTATTGTTAGATTTAGGATTTAGGGTCTAAGGTTTATGGTTTAGGATTGTTTAAGGTTTAGGGTGGATTAGGTTTAGGGTTTAGAGTTTAGTGTTATGGTTACGGTTAGGGTTAAGGTTAGGGTTAGGGTTAGGATTAGGGTTAAGGTTAGGGTTAGGATTAGGTTTAGGGTTAAGGTTAGGGTTAGGGTTAGGGTTAGGGTTAGGGTTAGGGTTAGGGTTAGGATTATGGTTAGGGTTAGGGTTAGGGTAAGGGTTAGGGGTTAGGGTTAGGGTTATGGTTATTGTTAGGTTTAGGGTTTAGGGTTTAGTGTTTAGGGTTTAAGGTTTAGGGTTTAGGATTGTTTAAGATTTAGGGTGGTTTAGGTAAAGGGTTTAGGGTTTAGACTTTAGGATTGTTTAAAGTTTAGGGTTGTTTAAGGTATAGTGTTTAGGGTTAAAAGTTTAGGGTTGTTTAGGCTTTAGTGTTTAGTGTTTAGGTTTTTTTAAGTTTTAGTGTTTAAGGTTTAGGTTTTAGGGTGGTTTTGGGTTAATGTTTAGTGTTGTTTAGGGTATAGTGTTAATGGTTTAGGGTTTAGGGTTATTTAGGGTTTAGTGTTTAAGGTTTAGGGTATAGGGTTGTTTAGGGTTTAGTGTTTAGGGTTGTTTATGGTTTAGTGATTAGGGTTGTTTAGGGTTGTTTAGAGGTTAGTGTTTAGGGTTATTCAGGGTTTAAGTTTTATGGTTGTTCAGGGAATAGGATTTAGGGATTAAGGTTAAGGAGTTAGGGTTAGGGTTAGGGTTAGGGTTAGGGTTAGGGTTAGGGTTAAGGTTAGGGTTAGGGTTAGGGTTAGGGTTATGGTTAGTGTTAGGATTAGGGTTAGGGTTAGGGTCAGGGTTAGGTTTAGGGTTAGGGTTAGGGTTAGGGTTAGATTTAGGGTCAGGTTTAGGTTTATTGTTAGATTTAGGGTTTAGGGTTTAAGGTTTATGGTTTAGGATTGTTTAAGGTTTAGGGTGGATTAGGTTTAGGGTTTAGAGTTTAGTGTTATGGTTACGTTTAGTGTTAGGGTTAGGGTTAGGGTTAGGTTAGGGTTAGGGTTAGGGTTAGGGTAATGGTTAGGGTTAGGGTCAGGGTTAGGGTTAGGGTAAGGGTTAGGGGTTAGTGTTAGGGTTAGGTTTAGGGTTAGGGTTAGGGTTAAGGTTAGGGGTTAGGGTTAGTGTTAGTGTTAGGGTTATTATTAGGGGGTTAGGTTTACGTTTAGGATTAGTGTTAGGGTTAGAATTAGAAATAGGGTTAGTGTTAGGATTAGGGTCAGCGTTAGGTTTAGAGTTAGGGTTAGGGTTAGGGTTAGGGTTAGGGTTAGGGTTAGGGTTAGGGTCAGGGAGGGTTTAGGGTTAGGGTTAGGGTTAGGGTTAGATTTAGAGTTAGGTTTATGTTTATTGTTAGATTTAGGATTTAGGGTCTAAGGTTTATGGTTTAGGATTGTTTAAGGTTTAGGGTGGATTAGGTTTAGGGTTTAGAGTTTAGTGTTATCGTTACGGTTAGGGTTAGGGTTAGGGTTAGGATTAGGGTTAAGGTTAGGGTTAGGATTAGGTTTAGAGTTAGGGTTAGGGTTAGGGTTAGGGTTATGGTTAGGGTTAGGGTTAGGATTAGGGTTAGGGTTAGGGTTAGGGTAAGGGTTAGGGGTTAGGGTTAGGGTAATGGTTATTGTTAGGTTTAGGGTTTAGGGTTTAGTGTTTAGGGTTTAAGGTTTAGGGTTTAGGAGTGTTTAAGATTTAGGGTGGTTTAGGTTAAGGGTTTAGGGTTTAGACTTTAAGATTGTTTAAGGTTTAGGGTTGTTTAGGGTATAGTGTTTAGGGTTAAAAGTTTAGGGTTGTTTAGGCTTTAGTGTTTAGGGTTTAGGTTTGTTTAAGTTTTAGTGTTTAAGGTTTAGGTTTTAGGGTTGTTTTGGGTTAATGTTTAGTGTTGTTTAGGGTATAGTGTTAATGGTTTAGGGTTTAGGGTTATTTAGGGTTTAGTGTTTAAGGTTTAGGGTATAGGGTTCTTTAGGGTTTAGTGTTTAGGGTTGTTTATGGTTTAGTGATTAGGGTTGTTTAGGGTTGTTTAGAGGTTAGTGTTTAGAGTTATTCAGGATTTATGATTTAGGGTTGTTCAGAGTTTAGGATTTATGGTTGTTCAGGGTTTAGGATTTAGGGATTAAGGTTAAGGGGTTAGGGTTAGGTTTAGGGTTAGGGTTAGGGTTAGGGTTAGGGTTAGGGTTAGGGTTAGGGTTAAGGTTAGGGTTAGGGTTAGGGTTATGGTTAGTGTTAGGATTAGGGTTAGGGTTATGGTCAGGGTAAGGTTTAGGGTTAGGGTTAGGGTTAGGGTTAGATTTAAGGTCAGGTTTAGGTTTATTGTTAGATTTAGGGTTTAGGGTTTAAGGTTTATGGTTTAGGATTGTTTAAGGTTTAGGGTGGATTAGGTTTAGGGTTTAGAGTTTAGTGTTATGGTTACGTTTAGTGTTAGGGTTAGGGTTAGGGTTAGGTTAGGGTTAGGGTTAGGGTAATGGTTAGAGTTAGGGTTAGGGTTAGGGTTAGGGTAAGGGTTAGGGGTTAGTGTTAAGGTTAGGGTTAGGGTTAGGGTTAGGGTTAGGGTTAAGGTTAGGGGTTAGGGTTAGTGTTAGGGTTAGGGTTATTATTAGGGCGTTAGGTTTACGTTTAGGATTAGTGCTAGGGTTAGAATTAGAAATAGGGTTAGTGTTAGGATTAGGGTCAGGGTTAGGTTTAGGGTTAGGGTTAGGGTTAGGGTTAGGGTTAGGGTTAGGGTCAGGGAGGGTTTAGGGTTAGGGTTATGGTTAGGGTTAGATTTAGGGTTAGGTTTATGTTTATTGTTAGATTTAGGATTTAGGGTCTAAGGTTTATGGTTTAGGATTGTTTAAGGTTTAGGGTTGATTAGGTTTAGGGTTTAGAGTTTAGTGTTATGGTTACGGTTAGGGTTAGGGTTAGGGTTAGGATTAGGGTTAAGGTTAGGGTTAGGATTAGGTTTAGAGTTAGGGTTAGGGTTAGGGTTAGGGTTAGGGTTAGGGTTAGTTTTAGGGTTAGGTTTAGGGTTAAGGTGAGGGTTAGGGTGAGGGTTAAGGTTAGGGTTAGGGTTAAGGTTAGTTTTAGTGTTAGGGTAAGGGTTAGGGTTAGGGATAGGGTTAGGGTTAGGGTTAGGGTTAGGGTTAAGGTTAGGGTTAGGGTTAGGGTTAGGGTTAAGTGTTTTGGTTAGGGTTAGTGTTAGGGGTTAGGGGTTAGTGTTAGTGTTAGTGTTAGGGTTAGGGTTAGGGTTAGGTTTAATGTTAGGGTTATTATTAGGGGGTTACGTTTTAGTTTAGGATTAGTGTTAGGGTTAGAATTAGAAATAGGGTTAGTGTTAGGATTAGGGTCAGGGTTAGGTTTAGCGATATGGTTAGGGTTAGCGTTAAGGGTAGGGTTAGGGTTAGGGTTAGGGTTAGATTTAAAGTTTAGGGTTTAGTGTTAGGATTAGGGATAGTGTGAGGTTTAGGGTTAGGTTTAGGGTTAGGGTTAGGGTTAGTGTTTGTGTTATGATTAGTGTTATTATTAGGGTTAGGGTTAGGGTCAGGTTTAGGTTTAGGGTTAGGGTTAGGGTTAGGGATAGATTTAGGGTTAGGTTTAGGTTTATTGTTAGATTTAGGGTTTAGGGTTTAAGGTTTAAGGTTTAGGATTGTTTAAGGTTTAGGGTAGATTAGGTTTAGGGTTTAGAGTTTAGTATTATGGTTACGGTTAGGGTTAGGGTTATTGTTAGAGTTAGGGTTAGGGTTTGGGTTAGGGTTAGGGTTAAGGTTAGGGTTAGTGTTAGGGTTAGGGTTATGGTTAGTGTTAGAATTAGGGTTAGGGTTAGGGTCAGGGTTAGGTTTAGGGTTAGGGATAGGGTTAGGGTTAGATTTAGGGTTAGGTTTAGATTTATTGTTAGATTTAGGGTTTAGGGTTTAAGGTTTATGGTTTAGGATTTTTTAAGGTTTAGGGTGGATTAGGTTTAGGGTTTAGAGTTTAGTGTTATGGTTACGGTTAGGGTTAGGGTTAGGGATGGGGTTACGGTTAGGGTTAGGTTTATGGTACTGGTTAGGGTTAGGGTTAGGATTAGGGTTAGGGTAAAAGTTAGGGCGTTAGTGTTAGGGTTTGGGTTAGGGTTAGGGTTAGGGTTAGGGTTAGGGTTAGGGTTAGGGGTTAGGGTTAGTGTTAGGGTTAGGGTTATTATTAGGGGGTTAGGTTTAAGTTTAGGATTAGTGTTAGGGTTAGAATTAGAAATAGGGTTAGTGTTAGGATTAGGGTCAGGGTTAGGTTTAGGGTTAGGGTTAGGGTTAGGGTTAGGGTTAGTGTCAGTGAGGGTTTAGGGTTAGGGTTAGGGTTAGGGTTAGATTTAGGGTTAGGTTTAGGTTTATTGTTAGATTTAGGATTTAGGGTCTAAGGTTTATGGTTTAGGATTGTTTAAGGTTTAGGGTGGATTAGGTTTAGGGTTTAGAGTTTAGTGTTATGATTACGGTTAGGGTTAGGGTTAGGGTTAGGATTAGGGTTAAGGTTGGGGTTAGGATTAGGTTTAGGGTTAGGGTTAGGGTTAGGGTTAGGGTTAGGGTTAGGGTTAGGGTTAGGGTTAGGGTTAGGATTAGGGTTAGGGTTAGGGTTAGGGTAAGGGTTAGGTGTTAGGGTTAGGGTTATGGTTATTGCTAGGTTTAGGGTTTAGGGTTTAGTGTTTAGGGTTTAAGGTTTAGGGTTTAGGATTTTTTAAGATTTAGGGTGGTTTAGGTTAAGGGTTTAGGGTTTAGAGTTTAGGATTGTTTAAGGTTTAGGGTTGTTTAGGGTATAGTGTTTAGGGTTAAAAGTTTAGGGTTGTTTAGGGTTTAGTGTTTAGGGTTTAGGGTTGTTTAAGGTTTATTGTTTAAGGTTTAGGTTTTAGGGTTGTTTTGGGTTTAGTGTTTAGTGTTGTTTAGGGTATAGTGTTAATGGTTTAGGGTTTAGGGTTATTTAGGGTTTAGTGTTTAAAATTTAGGGTATAGGGTTGTTTAGGGTTTAGTGTTTAGGGTTGTTTATGGTTTAGTGATTAGGGTTGTTTAGGGTTGTTTAGAGGTTAGAGTTTAGGGTTATTCAGGGTTTATGATTTAGGGTTGTTCAGGGTTTAGGATTTATGGTTGTTCAGGGTTTAGGATTTAGGGATTAAGCTTAAGGGGTTAGGGTTTGGGTTAGGGTTAGGGTTAGGGTTAACATTAGGGTTAGAGTTAGGGTTAGAGTTAGGGTTATGGGGTTATGTTAGGCTTAAGGTTAGGGTTAGGGTTATGGGGTTAAGGTTAGGGTTGGGGTTAGGGTTAGGTTTAGGTTTAGGGTTAGGGTTAGGTTTATGGTTATTCTTAGATTTATGGTTTAAAATTTAGGGCTTATGGTTTAAGGTTTAGGGTTTAGGATTGTTTAAGTTTTAGGGTGGTTTAGGTTTTGGGTATAGAATTTAGCGTTTAAGATTGTTTAATGGTTAGGGTTGTTTAGGTTTTAGCGTTTAGAGTTGTTTAGGGTTTTTTAGGGTTGTTTATAATTTAGTGTTTAGGGTTGTTCAGTATTTATGATTTAAGATATTTTAAGGTTTAGGGTTTAAGGTTGTATAGTGTTTTAGGGTTTAGGGTATAATGTTTAGGGTTAAGGGTTTAGGATTGTTTAGGGTATAGTGTTAATGGTTTTAGGGTTTAGGCTTGTTTAGGGTTTAGTGTTTAGGGTTTAGGGTTTAGGGTTTCTTAGCGTTTAGTGTTTATAGTTTAGGGTTTAGGGTGCTTTTGGAATTAGTGTTTAGGGTTTTTCGGGGTTTAGGGTTTAGGATTTAGGGTGTTAGGGTTAGTGTTAGGGTTAGGTTTAAGGTTAAGGTGAGGGTTAATGTGAGGGTTAAGGTTAGGGTTAGGGTTAAGGTTAGTGTTAGTGTTAGGGTAAGGGTTAGGGTTAGGGATAGGGTTAGGGTTAGGGTTAGGGTTAGGGTTAAGGTTAGGGTTAGGGTAAGGGTTAGGGTTAGGAGTTAGTGTTAGGGTTAGTGTTAGGGGTTAGGGGTTAGTGTTAGGGTTAGGGTTAGGGTTAGGGTTAGGGTTAGGTTTACTGTTAGGGTTATTATTAGGGGGTTAGGTTTTAGTTTAGGATTAGTGTTAGGGTTAGAATTAGAAATAGGGTTAGTGTTAGGATTAGGGTCAGGGTTAGGTTTAGGGATATGGTTAGGGTTAGGGTTAAGGCTAGAGTTAGGGTTAGGGTTAGATTTAAAGTTTAGGGTTTAGTGTTAGGATTAGGGATAGTGTAAGGTTTAGGGTTAGGTTTAGAGTTAGGGTTAGGTTTAGTGTTTGGGTTATGATTAGTGTTATTATTAGGGTTAGGGTTAGGGTCAGGTTTAGGTTTAGGGTTAGGGTTAGGGTTAGGGTTAGATTTAGGGTTAGGTTTAGGTTTATTGTTAGATTTAGGGTTTAGGTTTTAAGGTTTAAGGTTTAGGATTGTTTAAGGTTTAGGGTAGATTAGGTTTAGGGTTTAGACTTTAGTATTATGGTTACGGTTAGGGCTAGGGTTAGGGTTAGAGTTAGGGTTAGGGTTAGGGTTAGGGTTAGGGTTAGGATTAAGGTTAAGGTTAGGGTTAATGTTAGGGTTAGGGTTAGGGTAAAAGTTAGGGGGTTAGTGTTAGGGTTAGGGTTAGGGTTAGGGTTAGGTTTAGGTTAGGGTTAGGGTTAGGGTTAGGGTTAGGGTTAGGGGTTAGTGTTAGTGTTAGGGTTAGGGTTATTATTAGGGGGTTAGGTTTAAGTTTAGGAATAGTGTTAGGGTTAGAATTAGAAATAGGGTTAGTGTTAGGATTAGGGTCAGGATTAGGTTCAGGGTTAGGGTTAGGGTTAGGGTTAGGGTTAGGGTCAGGGAGGGTTTAGGTTTAGGATTAGGGTTAGGGTTAGATTTAGGGTTAGGTTTAGGTTTATTGTTAGATTTAGGATTTAGGGTCTAAAGTTTATGGTTTAGGATTTTTTAAGGTTTAGGGTGGATTAGGTTTAGGGTTTAGAGTTTAGTGTTATGGTTACGGTTAGGGTTAGGGTTAGGGTTAGGGTTAGGATTAGGGTTAAGTTTAGGGTTAGGATTAGGTTTAGGGTTAGGGTTAGGGTTAGGGTTAGGGTTAGGGTTAGGGTTAGGGTTAGGGTTAGGGTTAGGGTTAGGATTAGGGTTAGGGTTAGGGTTAGGGTAAGGGTTAGGGGTTAGGATTAGGGTTATGGTTATTGTTAGGTTTATGGTTTAGGGTTTAGTGTTTAGGGTTTAAGGTTTAGGGTTTAGGATTGTTTAAGATTTAGGGTGGTTTAGGTTACGAGTTTAGGGTTTAGAGTTTAGGATTGTTTAAGGTTTAGGGTTGTTTAGGGTATAGTGTTTAGGGTTAAAAGTTTAGGGTTGTTTAGGGTTTAGTGTTTAGGGTTTAGGGTTGTTTAAGGTTTAGTGTTTAAGGTTTAGGTTTTAGGGTTGCTTTGGGTTTAGTGTTTAGTGTTGTTTAGGGTATAGTGTTAATGGTTTAGGGTTTAGGGTTATTTAGGGTTTAGTGTTTAAGGTTTAAGGTATAGGGTTGTTTAGGGTTTAGTGTTTAGGGTTGTTTATGGTTTAGTGATTAGGGTTGTTTAGGGTTGTTTAGAGGTTAGTGTTTAGGGTTATTCAGGGTTTATGATTTAGGGTTGTTCAGGGTTTAGGATTTATGGTTGTTCAGGGTTTAGGATTTAGGGATTAAGGTTAAGGGGTTAAGGTTAGGGTTAGTGTTAGGGTTAGGGTTAGGGTTAGCATTAGGGTTAGAGTTAGGGTTAGAGTTAAGGTTATGGGGTTATGTTAGGCTTAAGGTTAGGGTTAGGGTTATGGGGTTAAGGTTAGGGTTGGGGTTAGGGTTAGGTTTAGGATTAGGGTTAGGGTTAGGGTTATGGTTATTCTTAGATTTATGGTTTAAAATTTAGGGTTTATGGTTTAAGGTTTAGGGTTTAGGATTGTTTAAGTTTTAGGGTGGTTTAGGTTTAGGGTATAGGGTTTAGCGTTTAAGATTGTTTAATGTTTAGGGTTGTTTAGGTTTAGCGTTTAGAGTTGTTTAGGGTTTTTTAGGGTTGTTTATGATTTAGTGTTTAGGGTTGTTCAGGATTTATGATTTAGGATATTTTAAGGTTTAGGGTTTAAGGTTGTACAGTGTTTTAGGGTTTAGGGTATAATGTTTAGTGTTAAGGGTTTAGGGTTGTTTAGGGTATAGTGTTAATGGTTTTAGGGTTTAGGCTTGTTTAGGGTTTAGTGTTTAGGGTTTAGGGTTTAGGGTTTTTTAGCGTTTAGTGTTTATAGTTTAGGGTTTAGCGTGCTTTTGGAATTAGTGTTTAGGGTTTTTCGGGGTTTAGGGTTTAGGATTTAGGGAGTTAGGGTTAGTGTTAGGGTTAGGTTTAGGGTTAAGGTGAGGGTTAGGGTGAAGTTTAAGGTTAGGGTTAGGGATAATGTTAGTGTTAGTGTTAGAATAAGGGTTAGGGTTAGGGATAGGTTTATGGTTAGGGTTAGGGTTAGGGTTAAGGTTAGGGTTAGGGTTAGGGTTAGGGTTAGGGGTTTGGGTTAGGGTTAGTGTTAGGGGTTAGGGGTTAGTGTTAGGGTTAGGGTTAGGGTTAGGGTTAGGGTTAGGTTTAGTGTTAGGGTTATTATTAGGGTGTTAGGTTTTAGTTTAGGATGAGTGTTAGGGTTAGAATTAGAAATAGGGTTAGTGTTAGGATTAATGTCAGGGTTAGGTTTAGAAATATGGTTAGGGTTAGGGTTAAGGGTAGGGTTAAAGTTAGGGTTAGAATTAAAGTTTAGGGTTTAGTGTTAGGATTAGGGATAGTGTGAGGTTTAGGGTTAGGTTTAGGGTTAGGTTTAGGGTTAGTGTTTGGGTTATGATTAGTGTTAGGATTAGTATTAGGGTTAGGGTAAGGTTTATGTTTAGGGTTAGGGTTAGGGTTAGGGTTAGATTTAGGGTTAGGTTTAGGTTTATTGTTATATTTAGGGTTTAGGGTTTAAGGTTTATGGTTTAGGATTGTTTAAGTTTAAGGGTGGATTAGGTTTAGGGTTTAGAGTTTAGTATTATGGTTACGGTTATGGTTAGGGTTAGGGTTAGAGTTAGGGTTAGGGTTAGGGTTAGGGTTAGGGTTAAGGTTAGGGTTAGTGTTAGGGTTAGGGTTATGGTTAGTGTTAGGATTAGGGTTAGGGTTAGGGTCAGGGTTAGGTTTAGGGTTAGGGAGAGGGTTAGGGTTAGATTTAGGGTTAGGTTTAGGTTTATTGTTAGATTTAGGGTTTAGGGTTTAAGGTTTATGGTTTAGGATTGTTTAAAGTTTAGGGTGGATAAGGTTTAGGGTTTAGAGTTTAGTGTTATGGTTAAGGTTAGGGTTAGAGTTAGGGATGGAGTTAGGTTTAGGGTTAGGGTTATGGTAAGGGTTAGGTTTAGGGTTAGGGTTAGGGTTAGGGTAAAAGTTAGGGGGTTAGTGTTAGGGTTTGTGTTAGGGTTAGGGTTAGGGTTAGGGTTAGGTTAGGGTTAGGGTTAGGGTTAGGGTTAGGTTTAAGGGTTAGGGTTAGTGAAAGGGTTAGGGTTATAATTAGGGGGTTAGGTTTAAGTTTATGATTAGTGTTAGGGTTAGAATTAGAAATAGGGTTAGTGTTAGGATTAGGGTCAGGGTTAGGTTTAGGGTTAGGGTTAGGGTTAGGGTCAGGCAGGGTTTAGGGTTAGGGTTAGGGTTAGGGTTAGATTTAGGGTTAGGTTTAGGTTTATTGTTAGATTTAGGATTTAGGGTCTAAGGTTTATGGTTTAGGATTGTTTAAGGTTTAGGGTGGATTAGGTTTAGGGTTTAGAGTTTAGTGTTATGGTTACGGTTAGGGTTAGGGTTAGGGTTAGGATTAGGGTTAAGATTAGGGTTAGGATTAGGTTTAGGGTTAGGGATAGGGTTAGCGTTAGGGTTAGGGTTAGGGTTAGGGTTAGGGTTAGGATTAGGTTTAGGGTTAGGGTTACGGTTGGGGTTAGGGTTAGGGTTAGGATTAGGGTTAATGTTAGGGTTAGGTTTAGGGTTAGGGTTAGGGTTAGGGTTAGAGTTAGGGTTAGGTTTAGGATTAGGGTTAGGGTTAGGGTTAGGGTAAGGGTTAGGGGTTAGGGTTAGGGTTATGGTTATTGTTAGGTTTAGGGTTTAGAGTTTAGTGTTTACGGTTTAAGGTTTAGGGTTTAGGATTGTTTATGATTTAGGGTGGTTTAGGTTAAGGGTTTAGGGTTTAGAGTTTAGGATTGTTTAAGGTTTAGGGTTGTTTAGGGTATAGTGTTTAGGGTTAAAAGTTTAGGGTTCTTTAGGGTTTAGTGTTTAGGGTTTAGGGTTATTTAAGGTTTAGTGTTTAAGGTTTAGGTTTTAGGGTTGTTTTGGGTTTAGTGTTTAGTGTTGTTTAGGGTATAGTGTTAATGGTTTAGGGTTTAGGGTTATTTAGGGTTTAGTGTTAAGGTTTAAGGTATAGGGTTGTTTAGGGTTTAGTGTTTAGGGTTGTTTATGGTTTAGTGATTAGGGTTGTTTAGGGTTGTTTAGAGGTTAGTGTTTAGGGTTATTCAGGGTTTATGATTTAGGGTTGTTCAGGGTTTAGGATTTATGGTTGTTCAGGGTTTAGGATTTAGGGATTAAGGTTAAGGGGTTAGAGTTAGGGTTAGGGTTAGGGTTAGCATTAGGGTTAGAATTAGGGTTAGAGTTAGGGTTATGGGGTTATGTTAGGCTTAAGGTTAGGTTTAGGGTTATGGGGTTAAGGTTAGGGTTGGGGTTAGGGTTAGGTTTAGGTTTAGGGTTAGGGTTAGGGTTATGGTTATTCTTAGATTTATTGTTTAAAATTTAGGGTTTATGGTTTAAGGTTTAGGATTTAGGATTGTTTAAGTTTTAGGGTGGTTTAGGTTTAGGGTATAGAATTTAGCGTTTCAGATTGTTTAATGGTTAGGGTTGTTTAGGTTTTAGCGTTTAGAGTTGTTTAGGGTTTTTTAGGGTTGTTTATGATTTTGTGTAGGGTTGTTCAGGATTTATGATTTAGGATATTTTAAGGTTTAGGGTTTAAGGTTGTATAGTGTTTTAGGGTTTAGGGTATAATGTTTAGTGTTAAGGGTTTTGGGTTGTTTAGGGTATAGTGTTAATGGTTTTAGGGTTTAAGCTTGTTTAGGGTTTAGTGTTTAGGGTTTAGGGTTTAGGGTTTTTTAGCGTTTAGTGTTTATAGTTTAGGGTTTAGGGTGCTTTTGGAATTAGTGTTTAGGGTTTTTCGGGGTTTAGGGTTTAGGATTTAGGGTGTTAGGGTTAGTGTTAGGGTTAGGTTTTGGGTTAAGGTGAGGGTTAGGGTGAGGGTTAAGGTTAGGGTTAGGGTTAAGGTTAGTGTTAGTGTTAGGGTAAGGGTTAGGGTTAGGGATAGGGTTAGGGTTAGGGTTAGGGTTAGGGTTAGGGTTAGGGTTAGGGTTAGGGTTAGGGTTAGGGTTAGGGTTAGGGGTTAGGGTTAGGGTTAGTGTTAGGGGTTAGGCGTTAGTGTTAGGGTTACGGTTAGGGTTAGGGTTAGGTTTAGTGTTAGGGTTATTATTAGGGGGTTAGGTTTTAGTTAAGGATTAGTGTTAGGGTTAGATTTAGAAATAGGGTTAGTGTTAGGATTAGGGTCAGTGTTAGGTTTAGGGATAGGGTTAGGGTTAGGGTTAAGGGTAGGGTTAGGGTTAGGATTAGATTTAAAGTTTAGGGTTTAGTGTTAGGATTAGGAATAGTGTGAGGTTTAGGGTTAGGTTTAGGGTTAGGGTTAGGGTTAGTGTTTGGGTTATGATTAGTGTTAGGATTAGGGTTAGGGTTAGGGTCAGGTTTAGGTTTAGGGTTAGGGTTAGGGTTAGGGTTAGATTTAGGGTTAGGTTTAGGTTTATTGTTAGATTTAGAGTTTAGGGTTTAAGGTTTATGGTTTAGGATTGTTTAAGGTTTAGGGTGGATTAGGTTTAGGGTTTAAAGTTTAGTATTATGGTTACGGTTAGGGTTAGGGTTAGGGTTAGAGTTAGGTTTAGGGTTATTGTTAGGGTTAGGGTTAGGGTTAAGGTTAGGGTTAGTGTTAGGGTTAGGGTTATGGTTAGTGTTAGGATTAGGGTTAGGGTTATGGTCAGGGTTAGGTTTAGGGTTAGGGATAGGGTTAGGGTTAGATTTAGGGTTAGGTTTAGGTTTATTGTTAGATTTAGGGTTTAGGGTTTAAGGTTTATGGTTTAGGATTGTTTAAGGTTTAGGGTAGATTAGGTTTAGGGTTTAGAGTTTAGTGTTATGGTTACGGTTAGGGTTAGGGTTAGGGATTGGGTTAGGGTTAGGGTTAGGGTTATGGTAAGTGTTAGGGTTAGGGTTAGGGTTAGGGTAAAAGTTAGGGGGTTAGTTTTAGGGTTTGGGTTAGGGTTAGGGTTAGGGTTAGGGTAGGGTTAAGGTTAGGGTTAGGGTTAGGGTTAGGGTTAGTGTTAGGGTTAGGGTTATTATTAGGGGGTTAGGTTTAAGTTTAGGATCAGTGTTAGGGTTAGAATTAGAAATAGGTTTAGTGTTAGGATTAGGGTCAGTGTTCGGTTTAGGTTTAGGGTTAGGGTTAGGGTTAGGGTTAGGGTTAGGGTCAGGGAGGGTTTAGGGTTAGGGTTAGATTTAGGGTTAGGTTTAGGTTTATTGTTAGATTTATGGTTTAGGGTCTACGGTTTATGGTTTAGGATTGTTAAAGGTTTAGGGTGGATTAGGTTTAGGGTTTAGAGTTTAGTGTTATGGTTACGGTTAGGGTTAGGGTTAGGGTTAGGGTTAGGATTAGGGTTAAGGTTAGGGTTAGGGTTAGGTTAGGGTTAGGGTTAGGGTTAGGGTTAGGGTAAGGGTTAGGGGTTAGGGTTAGTGTTAGGGTTAAGGTTAGGGTTAGGGTTAAGGTTAGGGTTAGGGTTAGGGTTAGGGTTAGGGTTAGGGTTAGGGTTAGGGTTAGGGTTAGGTTTAGGGTAAGGTTAGGGTTAGGGTTAGGGTTAGGGTTAGGGGTTAGGGTTAGGGTTAGGGTTAGAAGTTAGGGGTTAGGGTTAGGGTTAGGGTTAGTGTTAGGGTTATGGTTAGGGTTAGGGTGAGGGTTAGGGTTAGGGTTATGTGGTTATGTTAGGCTTAAGGTTAGGGTTAGGGTTATGGGGTTAAGGTTAGGGTTGGGGTTAGGGTTAGGTTTAGGTTTAGGGTTAGGGTTAGGGTTATGGTTATTCTTAGATTTATGGTTTAAAATTTAGGGTTTATGGTTTAAGGTTTAGGGTTTAGGATTGTTTAAGTTTTAGGGTGGTTTAGGTTTAGGGTATAGGATTTAGCGTTTAAGATTGTTTAATGTTTAGGGTTGATTATGTTTTAGCGTTTAGAGTTGATTATGTTTTTTTAGGGTTGTTTATGATTTAGTGTTTAGGGTTGTTCAGGATTTATGATTTAGGATATTTTAAGGTTTAGGGTTTAAGTTTGTATAGTGTTTTAGGGTTTAGGCTATAATGTTTAGGGTTAAGGGTTTAGGGTTGTTTAGGGTATAGTGTTAATGGTTTTAGGGTTTAGGCTTGTTTAGGGTTTAGTGTTTAGGGTTTAGGGTTTAGGGTTTTTTAGCGTTTAGTGTTTAGAGTTTAGGGTTTAGGGTGCTTTTGGAATTAGTGCTTAGAGTTTTTCTGGGTTTAGGGTTTAGGATTTAGGGTGTTAGGGTTAGTGTTAGGGTTAGGTTTAGGGTTGGGGTGAGGGTTAGGGTGAGGGTTAGGGTGAGGGTTAAGGTTAGGGTTAGGGTTAAGGTTAGTGTTAGTGTTAGGGTAAGGGTTAGGTTTAGGGATAGGGTTAGGGTTAGGGTTATGGTTAGGGTTAGTGTTAGTGTTAGGGTTAGGTTAGGGTTAGGGTAAGGGTTAGGGGTTAGGGTCAGGGTTAGTGTTAGGGGTTAGGGGTTAGGGTTAGGATTAGGGTTAGGGTTATGGTTAGTGTTAGGATTAGGGTTAGGGTTAGGGTCAGGGTTAGGTTTAGGGTTAGGGTTAGGGTTAGGGTTAGATTAAGGGATAGGTTTATGTTTATTGTTAGATTTAGGGTTTAGGGTTTAAGGTTTATGGTTTAGGATTGTTTAAGGTTTAGGGTGGATTAGGTTTAGGGTTTAGAGTTTAGTATTATGGTTACGGTTAGGGTTAGGGTTAGGGTTAGGGTTAGGGTTAGGGTTAGGGTTAGGTTTAGGGTTAGGGTTAGGGTTAAGGTTAGTGTTAGGCCTAGGGTTAGGGTTATGGTTAGTGTTAGGATTAGGGTTAGGTTTAGGGTCAGGGTTAGGTTTAGGGTTACTGTTAGGGTTAGGGTTAGATTTAGGGTCAGGTTTAGGTTTATTGTTAGATTTAGGGTTTAGGGTTTAAGGTTTATGGTTTAGGATTGTTTAAGGTTTAGGGTGGATTAGGTTTAGGGTTTAGAGTTTAGTGTTATGGTTACAGTTAGTGTTAGGGTTTGGGTTAGGGTTATGGTTATTGTTAGGTTTAGGGTTTAGAGTTTAGTGTTTAGGGTTTAAGGTTTAGGGTTTAGGATTGTTTAAGATTTAGGGTGGTTTACGTTAAGGGTTTAGGGTTTAGAGTTTAGGATTGTTTAAGGTTTAGGGTTGTTTAGGGTATAGAGTTTAGGGTTAAAAGTTTAGGGTTGTTTAGGGTTTAGTGTTTAGGGTTTAGGGTTGTTTAAGGTTTAGTGTTTAAGGTTTAGGTTTTAGGGTTGTTTTGGGTTAAGTGTTTAGTGTTGTTTAGGGTATAGTGTTAATGGTTTAGGGTTTAGGGTTATTTAGGTTTTAGTGTTTAAGGTTTAGGGTATAGGGTTGTTTAGGGTTTAGTGTTTAGGGTTGTTTATGGTTTAGTGATTAGGGTTGTTTAGGGTTGTTTAGAGGTTAGTGTTTAGGGTTATTCAGGGTTTATGATTTAGGGTTGTTCAGGGTTTAGGATTTATGGTTGTTCAGGTTTTAGGATTTAGGGATTAAGGTTAATGGGTTAGGGTTAGGGTTAGGGTTAGGGTTAGCATTAGGGTTAGAGTTAGGGTTAGAGTTAGGGTTAGAGTTAGGGTTATGGGGTTATGTTAGGCTTAAGGTTAGGGTTAGGGTTATGGGGTTAAGGTTAGGGTTGGGGTTAGGGTTAGGTTTAGGTTTAGGGTTAGGGTTAGGGTTATGGTTATTCTTAGATTTATGGTTTAAAATTTAGGGTTTATGGTTTAAGGTTTAGGGTTTAGGATTGTTTAAATTTTAGGGTGGTTTAGGTTTAGGGTATAGAATTTAGCGTTTAAGATTGTTTAATGGTTAGGGTTGTTTAGGTTTTAGCGTTTAGAGTTGTTTAGGGTTTTTTAGGGTTGTTTATAATTTAGTGTTTAGGGTAGTTCAGGATTTATGATTTTGGATATTTTAAGGTTTAGGGTTTAAGGTTGTATAGTGTTTTAGGGTTGAGGGTATAATGTTTAGGGTTAAGGGTTTAGGGTTGTTTAGGGTATAGTGTTAATGGTTTTAGGGTTTAGGCTTGTTTAGGGTTTAGTGTTTAGGGTTTAGTGTTTAGGGTTTTTTAGCTTTTAGTGTTTATAGTTTAGGGTTTAGGGTGCTTTTGGAATTAGTGTTTAGGGTTTTTCGGGGTTAAAGGTTTAGGATTTAGGGTGTTAGGGTTAGTGTTAGGGTTAGGTTTAGGGTTAAGGTGAGGGTTAGGGTGAGGTTTAAGGTTAGGGTTAGGGTTAAGGTTAGTGTTAGTGTTAGGGTAAGGGTTAGGGTTAGGGATAGGGTTAGGGTTAGAATTAGGGTTAAGGTTAGGGTTAGGGTTAGGGTTAGAGGTTAGGGTTAGGGTTAGTGTTAGGGGTTAGGGGTTAGGGGTTAGTGTTAGGGTTAGGGTTAGGGTTAGGGTTAGGGTTAGGTTTAGTGTTAGGGTTATTATTAGGGGGTTAGGTTTTAGTTTAGGATTAATGTTAGAGTTAGAATTAGAAATAGGGTTAGTGTTAGGATTAGGGTCAGGGTTAGGTTTAGGGATAGGGTTAGGGTTAAGGGTAGGGTTAGGGTTAGGGTTAGATTTAAAGTTTAGGGTTTAGTGTTAGGATTAGGGATAGTGTGAGTTTTAAGGTTAGGTTTATGGTTAGGGTTAGGGTTAGTGTTTGGGTTATGATTAGTGTTAGGATTAGGGTTAGGGTTAGGGTCAGGTTTAGGTTTAGGGTTAGGGTTAGGGTTAGGGTTAGATTTAGGGTTAGGTTTAGGTTTATTGTTAGATTTAGGGTTTAGGGTTTAAGGTTTATGGTTTAAGATTGTTTAAGATTTAGGGTGGATTAGGTTTAGGGTTTAGAGTTTAGTATTATGGTTACGGTTAGGGTTAGAGTTAGGGTTAGAGTTAGGGTTAGGGTTAGGGTTAAGGTTAGGGTTAAGGTTAGGGTTAGTGCTAGGGTTAGGGTTATGGTTAGTGTTAGGATTAGGGTTAGGGTTAGGGTCAGAGTTAGGTTTAGGGTTAGGGATAGGGTTAGGGTTAGATTTAGGGTTAGGTTTATGTTTATTGTTAGATTTAGGGTTTAGGGTTTAAGGTTTATGGTTTAGGATTGTTCAAGGTTTAGGGTGGATTAGGTTTAGGGTGTAGAGTTTAGTGTTATGGTTACGGTTAGGGTTAGGGTTAGGGTTAGGGTTAGGATTAGGGTTAGGGTTAGGGTTAGGATTAGGTTTAGGGTTAGGGTTAGGGTTAGGGTTAGGGTTAGGGTTAGGGTTAGGGTTAGGGTTAGGGTTAGGGTAAGGGTTAGGGGTTAGGGTTAGGGTTATGGTTATTGTTAGGTTTAGGGTTTAGGGTTTAGTGTTTAGGGTTTAAGGTTTAGGGTTTAGGATTGTTTAAGATTTAGGGTGGTTTACGTTAAGGGTTTAGGGTTTAGAGTTTAGGATTGTTTAAGGTTTAGGGTTGTTTAGGGTATAGAGTTTAGGGTTAAAAATTTAGGGTTGTTTAGAGTTTAGTGTTTAGGGTTTAGGGTTGTTTAAGGTTTAGTGTTTAAGGTTTAGGTTTTAGGGTTGTTTTGGGTTTAGTGTTTAGTGTTGTTTAGGGTATAGTGTTAATGGTTTAGGGTTTAGGGTTATTTAGGGTTTAGTGTTTAAGGTTTAGGGTATAGGGTTGTTTAGTGTTTAGTGTTTAGGGTTGTTTATGGTTTAGTGATTAGGGTTGTTTAGGGTTGTTTAAAGGTTAGTGTTTAGGGTTATTCAGGGTTTATGATTTAGGGTTGTTCAGGGTTTAGGATTTATGGTTGTTCAGGTTTTAGGATTTAGGGATTAAGGTTAATGGGTTAGGGTTAGGGTTAGGGTTAGGGTTAGCATTAGGGTTAGAGTTAGGGATAGAGTTAGGGTTAGAGTTAGGGTTATGGGGTTATGTTAGGCTTAAGGTTAGGTTTAGGGTTATGGGGTTAAGGTTAGGGTTGGGGTTAGGGTTAGGTTTAGGTTTAGGGTTAGGGTTAGGGTTATGGTTATTC
>NC_137985.1:3195700-3198200 GCF_963924665.1 Micromys minutus | reverse complement strand
TATGGTTGTTCAGGGTTTAGGATTTAGGAATTAAGGTTAAGGGGTTAGGGTTAGGTTTAGGGTTAGGGTTAGGGTTAGGGTTAGGGTTAGGGTAATGGTTAGGGTTAGGGTTAGGGTTAGGGTTAGGGTAAAGGTTAGGGGTTAGTGTTAGGGTTAGGGTTAGGGTTAGGGTTAGGTTAGGGTTAGGGTTAGGGTTAGGGTTAGGGTTAGGGTTAGGGGTTAGAGTTAGTGTTAGGGTTAGGGTTATTATTAGGGGGTTAGGTTTAAGTTTAGGATTAGTGTTAGGGCTAGAATTAGAAATAGGGTTAGTGTTAGGATTAGGGTCAGGGTTAGGTTTAGGGTTAGGGTTAGGGTTAGGGTTAGATTTAGGGTCAGGTTTAGGTTTATTGTTAGATTTAGGGTTTAGGGTTTAAGGTTTATGGTTTAGGATTGTTTAAGGTTTAGGGTGGATTAGGTTTAGTGTTTAGAGTTTAGTGTTATGGTTACGGTTAGTGTTAGGGTTAGGGTTAGGGTTAGGGTTAGGGTAATGGTTAGGGTTAGGGTTAGGGTAAGGGTTAAGGTTAGGGGCTAGGGTTAGTGTTAGGGTTAGGGTTATTATTAGGGGGTTAGGTTTAAGTTTGGGATTAGTGTTAGGGTTAGAATTAGAAATAGGGTTAGTGTTAGGATTAGGGTCAGGGTTAGGTTTAGTGTTAGGGTTAGGGTTAGGGTTAGGGTTAGGGTTAGGGTTAGATTTAGGGTTAGGTTTAGGTTTATTGTTAGATTTAGGATTTAGGGTCTAAGGTTTATGGTTTAGGATTGTTTAAGGTTTAGGGTGGATTAGGTTTAGGGTTTAGAGTTTAGTGTTATGGTTACGGTTAGGGTTAGGGTTAGGGTTAGGGTTAGGATTAGGGTTAAGGTTAGGGTTAGGATTAGGTTTAGAGTTAGGGTTAGGGTTAGGGTTAGGGTTAGGGTTAGGATTAGGGTTAGGGTTAGGGTTAGGGTTAGGGTTAGGGTAAGGGTTAGGGGTTAGGGTTAGGGTTATGGTTATTGTTAGGTTTAGGGTTTAGGGTTTAGTGTTTAGGGTTTAAGGTTTAGGGTTTAGGATTGTTTAAGATTTAGGGTGGTTTAGGTTAACGGTTTAGGGATTAGACTTTAGGATTGTTTAAGGTTTAGGGTTGTTTAGGGTATAGTGTTTAGGGTTAAAAGTTTAGGGTTCTTTAGGCTTTAGTGTTTAGGGTTTAGGGTTGTTTAAGTTTTAGTGTTTAAGGTTTAGGCTTTAGGGTTGTTTTGGGTTAATGTTTAGTGTTTTTTAGGGTATAGTGTTAATGGTTTAGGGTTTACGGTTATTTAGGTTATAGTGTTTTAGGTTTAGGGTATAGGGTTGTTTAGGGTTTAGTGTTTAGGTTTGTTTATGGTTTAGTTTAGAGTTGTTTAGGGTTGTTTAGAGGTTAGTGTTTAGGGTTATTCAGGGTTTATGATTTAGGGTTGTTCAGGGTTTAGGATTTATTGTTGTTCAGGGTTCAGGATTTAGGGATTAAGGTTAAGGGGTTAGGGTTAGGTTTAGAGTTAGGGTTAGGGTTAGGGTTAGGGTTAGGGTTAGGGTTAGAGTTAGGGTTAGGGTTAAAGTTAGGGTTAGGGTTAGGGTTAGGGTTATGGTTAGTGTTAGGATTAGGGTTAGGGTTAGGGTCAGGGTTAGGTTTAGGGTTAGGGTTAGGGTTAGGGTTAGATTTAGGGTCAGGTTTAGGTTTATTGTTAGATTTAGGGTTTAGGGTTTAAGGTTTATGGTTTAGGATTGTTTAAGGTTTAGGGTGGATTAGGTTTAGGGTTTAGAGTTTAGTGTTATGGTTACGGTTAGTGTTAGGGTTAGGGTTAGGGTTAGGGTTAGGGTTAGTGTTAGGGATAGGGTAATGGTTAGGGTGAGGGTTAGGGTTAGGGTTAGGGTAAGGGTTAGGGGTTAGGGTTAGGGTTATGGTTATTGTTAGGTTTAGGGTTTAGGGTTTAGTGTTTAGGGTTTAAGGTTTAGGGTTTAGGATTGTTTAAGATTTAGGGTGGTTTAGGTTAAGGGTTTAGGGTTTAGAGTTTAGGATTGTTTAAGGTTTAGGGTTGTTTAGGGTATAGTGTTTAGGGTTAAAAGTTTAGGGTTGTTTAGGGTTTAGTGTTTAGGGTTTAGGGTTGTTTAAGGTTTAGTGTTTAAGGTTTAGGTTTTAGGGTTGTTTTGGGTTTAGTGTTTAGTGTTGTTTAGGGTATAGTGTTAATGGTTTAGGGTTTAGGGTTATTTAGCATTTAGTGTTTAAGGTTTAGGGTATAAAGTTGTTTAGGGTTTAGTGTTTAGGGTTGTTTATGGTTTAGTAATTAGGGTTGTTTAGGGTTGTTTAGAGGTTAGTGTTTAGGGTTATTCATGGTTTAGTATTTAGGGTTGTTCAGGGTTTAGGATTTATGATTGTTCAGGGTTTAGGATTTAGGGATTAATGTTAAGGGGTTAGGGTTAGGGTTAGGGTTAGGGTTAGCATTAGGGTTAGAG
>NC_137985.1:3150700-3190700 GCF_963924665.1 Micromys minutus | reverse complement strand
TTAGGGCCGTTGATAGGGCCCTTGTTAGGGCCGTTGCTAGGGCCCTTGTTAGGGCCGTTGATAGGGCGGTTGTTAGGGCCGCTGCTAGGGCCGTTGCTTGGGCTGTTGCTAGGGCCCTTGTTAGGGCCGTTGCTAGGGCCGTTGCTAGGGCCGTTTCAAGGACCGTTGTTAGAACCGTTGCTAGGGCCCTTGTTAGGGCCGTTGTTAGGGCCGTTGCTAGGGCCGTTGCTAGGGCCGTTGCTAGGGTTGTTCCTAGGGCCGTTTCAAGGGCCGTTATCAGGGCGGTTGCTAGGGCCCTTGTTAGGGCCGTTGCTAGGGCCCTCGTTAGGGCCGTTGCTAGGGCCGTTGTTAGGGCCGTTGGTAGGGCCGTTGCTAGGGCTGTTGTTAGGCCCGTTGCTAGGGCCGTTGCTAGGGCCGTTGTTAGGGCCGTTGTTAGGGCCGTTGCTAGGGCCGTTGTTAGGGGCGTTGCTAAGGCCGTTGTTAGGGCCGTTGCTAGGGCCGTTGTTAGGTCCGTTGTCAGTGCCGTTGTTTGGACCGTTGTCAGGGCCGTTGTTAGGGCCGTTGTTAGGGCCGTTGCGAGGGCCGTTGCTAGGGCCGTTGTTAGGGCCCTTGTTAGGGCCGTTGCTAGGGCCCTTGTTAGGGCCGATGATAAGGCCCTTGTTAGGGCCGTTGCTAGGGCCGTTTCAAAGGCTGTTGTTAGGGCCGTTGCTAGGGCCCTTGTTAGGGCCGTTGATAGAACGGTTGCTATGGCCGTTGTTAGGGCCGTTGCTAGGGCCCTTTCTAGGGCCGTTGTTAGGGCCGTTGCTAGGGCCGTTGATAGAACGGTTGCTATGGCCGTTGTTAGGGCCGTTGCTAGGGCCCTTTCTAGGGCCGTTGTTAGGGCCGTTGCTAAGGCCGTTGTTAGGGCCGTTGCTATGGCCTTTGTTAGGGCCTTTGCTAGGGCCGTTGTTAGGGCCGTTGCTAGGGCCGTTGCTAGGGCCGTTGCTAGGGCCGTTTCTAGGGCCGTTGCTAGGGCCGTTGCAAAGGCCGTTTCTAGGGCCGTTGCTAGGGCCGTTGCTAGGGCCGTTGCTATGGCCGTTGCTAGGGCCGTTGTTAGGGCCGTTGCTAGGGCCGTTGCTAGGGCCCTCGTTAGGGCCGTTGATAGGGCCCTTGTTAGGGCCGTTGCTAGGGCCCTTGTTAGGGCCGTTGATAGGGCGGTTGTTAGGGCCGCTGCTAGGGCCGTTGCTTGGGCTGTTGCTAGGGCCCTTGTTAGGGCCGTTGCTAGGGCCGTTGCTAGGGCCGTTTCAAGGACCGTTGTTAGAACCGTTGCTAGGGCCCTTGTTAGGGCCGTTGTTAGGGCCGTTGCTAGGGCCGTTGCTAGGGCCGTTGCTAGGGTTGTTCCTAGGGCCGTTTCAAGGGCCGTTATCAGGGCGGTTGCTAGGGCCCTTGTTAGGGCCGTTGCTAGGGCCCTCGTTAGGGCTGTTGCTAGGGCCGTTGTTAGGGCCGTTGGTAGGGCCGTTGCTAGGGCTGTTGTTAGGCCCGTTGCTAGGGCCGTTGCTAGGGCCGTTGTTAGGGCCGTTGTTAGGGCCGTTGCTAGGGCCGTTGTTAGGGGCGTTGCTAAGGCCGTTGTTAGGGCCGTTGCTAGGGCCGTTGTTAGGTCCGTTGTCAGGGCCGTTGTTTGGACCGTTGTCAGGGCCGTTGTTAGGGCCGTTGTTAGGGCCGTTGCGAGGGCCGTTGCTAGGGCCGTTGTTAGGGCCCTTGTTAGGGCCGTTGCTAGGGCCCTTGTTAGGGCCGATGATAAGGCCCTTGTTAGGGCCGTTGCTAGGGCCGTTTCAAAGGCTGTTGTTAGGGCCGTTGCTAGGGCCCTTGTTAGGGCCGTTGCTAGGGCCATTGCTAGGGCCGTTGCTAGGGCCGTTGCTAGGGCTGTTGTTAGGGCCGTTCCTAGGGCCGTTGTTAGGGCCGTTGCTAGGGCCGTTGTTAGGGCCGTTGGAAGGGCCGTTGTTAGGGCCGTTGCTAGGGCCCTTGTTAAAGCAGTTGCTAGGGCCGTTGCTAGGGCCGTTGCTAGGGCCGTTTCTAGGGCCGTTGCTAGGGCCTTTGTTAGGGCCGTTGCTAGGGCCGTTGCTAGGGCCGTTGCTAGGGCCGTTTCTAGGGCCGTTGCTAGGGCCGTGGTTAGGGCCATTGTTAGGGCCGTTGCTAGGGCCGTTGCTAGGGCCGTTGCTAGGGCTGTTGTTATGCCGTTCCTAGGGCCGTTGTTAGGGCCGTTGCTAGGGCCCTTGTTATGGCCGTTGCTAGGGCCCTTTTTAGGGCCGTTGCTAGGGCAGTTGCTAGGGCCGTTGCTAGGGCCCTTGTTTGGGCCGTTGCTAGGGCCGTTGCTAGGGCAGTTGCTACGGCCATTGCTAGGGCCCTTGTTAGGGCTGTTGCTAGGGCCGTTGCTAGGGCCGTTGCTAGGGCCGTTGCTAGGGCCCTTGTTAGGGCCTTTGCTAGGGCCGTAGCTAGGGCCGTTGCTAGGGCCCTTGTTAGGGCCGTTGCTAGGGCCCTTGTTAGGGCCGTTGCTAGGGCCCTTGTTAGGGCCGTTGCTAGGGCCCTTGTTAGGGCCGTTGCTAGGGCCCTTGTTAGGTCCGTTGCTAGGGCCCTTGTTAGGGCCGTTGCTAGGGCCCTTGTTAGGGCCGTTGCTAGGGCCCTTGTTAGGGCCGTTGCTAGTGCCGTTGTTAGGGCCGTTGCTAGGGCCTTTGCTAGGGCCGTTGTTAGGCTTGTTCCTAGGGCCGTTTCAAGGGCCGTTGTTAGGGCCGTTGCCAAGGCCCTTGTTAGGGCCGTTGCTAGGGCCGTTGTTAGGGCCGTTGCTAGGGCCGTTGCTAGGGCCGTTGTTAGGGCCGTTGCTAGGGCCGTTTCTAGGGCCCTTGTTAGGGCCGTTGCTAGGGCCGTTGCTAGGGCCGTTGCTAGGGCCGTAGCTAGGGCCGTTGCTAGGGCCGTTGCTAGGGCCCTTGTTAGGGCCGTTGCTAGGGCCGTTGTTAGGGCCGTTGCTAGGGCCCTTTTTAGGGCCGTTGCTAGGACCGTTATAGGGCCGTAGGTAGGGCCCTTGTTAGGGCCGTTGCTAGGGCCGTAGCTAGGGCCGTTGCTAGGGCCGTTGCTAGGGCCGTTGCTAGGGCCCTTGTTAGGGCCGTTGCTAGGGCCGTTGCTAGGGCCGTTGTTTGGGCCGTTGTTAGGGCCGTTGCTAGGGCCGTTGCTAGGGCTGTTGTTAGGGCCGTTGCTAGGGCCGTTGCTAGGGCCATGGTTAGGGCAGTTGCTAGGGCCGTTGCTAGGGCCGTTGCTAGGGCCGTTTCTAGGGCCGTTGCTAGGGCCTTTGTTAGGGCCGTTGCTAGGGCCGTTGCTAGGGCCGTTGCTAGGGCCGTTGCTAGGGCCGTTTCTAGGGCCGTTGCTAGGGCCGTTGCTAGGGCCGTTGCTAGGGCCGTTGTTAGGGCCGTTCCTAGGGCCGTTGTTAGGGCCGTTGCTAGGGCCGTTGTTAGGGCCGTTGCAAGGGCCGTTGTTAGGGCCGTTGCTAGGGCCCTTGTTAGGGCCGTTGCTAGGGCCCTTTTTAGGGCCGTTGCTAGGGCCGTTGCTAGGGCCCTTGTTAGGGCCGTTGCTAGGGCCCTTGTTAGGGCCGTTGCTAGGGCCCTTGTTAGGGCCGTTGCTAGGGCCCTTGTTTGGGCCGTTGCTAGGGCCCTTGTTAGGGCCGTTGCTAGGGCCCTTGTTAGGGCCGTTGCTAGGGCCCTTGTTAGGGCCGTTGCTAGGGCCGTTGTTAGGGCCGTTGCTAGGGCCGTTGCTAGGGCCGTTGTTAGGGTTGTTCCTAGGGCCGTTTCAAGGGCCGTTGTTAGGGCCGTTGCTAGGGCCCTTGTTAGGGCCGTTGCTAGGGCCGTTGTTAGGGCCGTTGCTAGGGCCATTGCTAGGGCCGTTGTTAGGGCCGTTGTCAGGGCCGTTGTTTGGACCGTTGTCAGGGCCGTTGTTAGGGCCGTTGCTAGGGCCGTTGCTAGGGCCGTTGCTAGGGCCCTTGTTAGGGCCGTTGCTAGGGCCCTTGTTAGGGCCGTTGCTAGGGCCCTTGTTAGGGCCGTTGATAGGGCCCTTGTTAGGGCCGTTGCTAGGGCCGTTGGTAGGGCCGTTGTTAAAGCCATTGCTAGGGCCGTTGCTAGGGCCGTTGCTAGGGCCGTTGTTTGGGCCGTTGTTAGGGCCGTTGCTAGGGCCGTTGCTAGGGCCGTTGTTAGGGCCGTTGCTAGGGCCGTTGCTAGGGCCGTGGTTAGGGCAGTTGCTAGGGCCATTGTTAGGGCCATTGCTAGGGCCTTTGTTAGGGCCGTTGCTAGGGCCGTTGCTAGGGCCGTTGCTAGGGCCGTTGCTAGGGCCGTTGCTAGGGCCGTGGTTAGGGCCATTGTTAGGGCCGTTGCTAGGGCCGTTGCTAGAGCCGTTGCTAGGGCCGCTGTTAGGGCCGTTCCTAGGGCCGTTGTTAGGGCCGTTGCTAGGGCCGTTGTTAGGGCCGTTGCAAGGGCCGTTGTTAGGGCCGTTGCTAGGGCCCTTGTTAGGGCCGTTGCTAGGGCCCTTTTTAGGGCCGTTGCTAGGGCCGTTGCTAGGGCCGTTGCTAGGGCCCTTGTTAGGGCCGTTGCTAGGGCCGTTGTTAGGGCCGTTGCTAGGGCCGTTGCTAGGGCCCTTGTTAGGGCCGTTGCTAGGGCCGTAGCTAGGGCCGTTGCTAGGGCCGTTGCTAGGGCCCTTGTTAGGGCCGTTGATAGGGCCCTTTTTAGGGCCGTTGCTAGGGCCTTTGTTAGGGCCGTTGCTAGGGCCGTTGTTAGGGCCGTTGCTAAGGCCGTTGCTAGGGCCGTTGTTAGGGCCCTTGTTAAGGCCGTTGCTAGGGCCTCTGTTAGGGCCGTTGCTAGGGCCCTTGTTAGGGCAGTTGCTAGGGCCCTTTTTTGGGCCGTTGCTAGGGCCCTTGTTAGGGCCGTTGCTAGGGCCCTTGTTAGGGCCGTTGCTAGGGCCGTTGCTAGGGCCTTTGTTAAAACCGTTGCTAGGGCCGTTGCTAGGGCCGTTGCTAGAGCCGTTGTTTGGGCCGTTGTTAGGGCCGTTGCTAGGGCCGTTGCTAGGGCCCTTGTTAGGGTCGTTGCTAGGGCCGTTGCTAGGGCCGTTGTTAAAACCGTTGCTAGGGCCGTTGCTAGGGCCGTTGCTAGGGCCGTTGTTTGGGCCGTTGTTAGGGCCGTTGCTAGGGCCGTTGCTAGGGCCGTTGTTAGGGCCGTTGCTAGGGCCGTTGCTAGGGCCGTGGTTAGGGCACTTGTTAGGGCCGTTTCTAGGGCCGTTGCTAGGGCCGTTTCTAGGGCCGTTGCTAGGGCCTTTGTTAGGGCCGTTGCTAGGGCCGTTGCTAGGGCCGTTGCTAGGGCGGTTGCTAGGGCCGTTACTAGGGCCGTTGCTAGGGCCGTGGTTAGGGCCGTTGTTAGGGCCGTTGCTAGGGCCGTTGCTAGGGCCGTTGCTAGGGCCGTTTTTAGGGCCGTTCCTAGGGCCGTTGTTAGGGCCGTTGCTAGGGCCGTTGTTAGGGCCGTTGCAAGGGCCGTTGTTAGGGCCGTTGCTAGGGCCCTGTTAGGGCCGTTTTAGGGCCCTTTTTAGGGCCGTTGCTAGGGCCGTTGCTAGGGCCGTTGCTAGGGCCCTTGTTAGGGCCGTTGCTAGGGCCGTTGCTAGGGCAGTTGCTAGGGCCGTTGCTAGTGCCCTTGTTAGGGCCGTTGCTAGGGCCGTTGCTAGGGCCCTTGTTAGGGCCGTTGCTAGGGCCGTAGCTAGGGCCGTTGCTAGGGCCGTTGCTAGGGCCCTTGTTAGGGCCGTTGCTAGGGCCCTTGTTAGGGCCGTTGCTAGGGCCCTTGTTAGGGCCGTTGCTAGGGCCGTTGCTAGGGCCGTTGTTAGGGATGTTCCTAGGGCCGTTTCAAGGGCCGTTGTTAGGGCCGTTGCTAGGGCCATTGTTAGGGCCGTTGCTAGGGCCGTTGTTAGGGCCGTTGCTAGGGCCGTTGCTAGGGCCGTTGTTAGGGCCGTTGCTAGGGCCGTTTCTAGGGCCCTTGTTAGGGCCGTTGCTAGGGCCGTTGCTAGGGCCCTTGTTAGGGCCGTTGCTAGGGCCGTTGCTAGGGCCGTTGCTAGGCCCGTTGCTAGGGCTCTTGTTAGGGCCGTTGCTAGGGCCCTTTTTAGGGCCGATGCTAGGGCCTTTTTAGGGCCGTTGCTAGGGCCGTTGCTAGGGCCGTTGCTAGGGCCCTTGTTAGGGCCGTTGCTAGGGCCGTTGCTAGGGCCGTTGCTAGGGCCGTTGCTAGGGCCCTTGTTAGGGCCGTTTCAAGGGCCGTTGCTAGGGCCGTTGCTAGGGCCGTTGCTAGGGCCCTTGTTAGGGCCGTTGCTAGGGCCGTAGCTAGGGCCGTTGCTAGGGCCGTTGCTAGGGCCCTTGTTAGGGCCGTCGCTAGGGCCCTTGTTAGGGCCGTCGCTAGGGCCCTTGTTAGGGCCGTTGCTAGGGCCGTTGCTAGGGCCGTTGCTAGGGCCGTTGCTAGGGCCGTTGCTAAAGCCCTTGTTAGGGCCGTTGCTAGGGCCCTTGTTAGGGCCGTTGCTAGGGCCCATGTTAGGGCCGTTGCTAGGGCCCTTGTTAGGGCCGTTGCTAGGGCCCTTGTTAGGGCCGTTGCTAGGGCCGTTTCTAGGGCCCTTGTTAGGGCCGTTGCTAGGGCCCTTGTTAGGGCCGTTGCAAGGGCCCTTGTTAGGGCCGTAGCTAGGGCCATTGCTAGGGCCGTTGCTAGGGCCCTTGTTAGGGCCGTTGCTAGGGCCGTTGCTAGGGCCGTTGCTAGGGCCATTGCAAGGGCCCTTGTTAGGGCCGTTGATAGGGCCCTTGTTAGGGCCGTTGCTAGGGCCGTTGCTAGGGCCGTTGCTAGGGCCGTTTCTAGGGCCCTTGTTAGGGCCGTTGCTAGGGCCCTTGTTAGGGCCGTTGCAAGGGCCCTTGTTAGGGCCGTTGCTAGGGCCGTTGCTAGGGCCCTTGTTAGGGCCGTTGCTAGGGCTGTTGCTAGGGCCGTTGCTAGGGCCGTTGCTAGGGCCGTTGTTAGGGCCGTTGCTAGGGCCCTTGTTAGGGCCGTTGCTAGGGCCCTTGTTAGGGCCGTTGCAAGGGCCCTTGTTAGGGCCGTTGCTAGGGCCGTTTCTAGGGCCCTTGTTAGGGCCGTTGCTAGGGCCGTTGCTAGGGCCCTTGTTAGGGCCGTTGCTAGGGCTGTTGCTAGGGCCGTTGCTAGGGCCGTTGCTAGGGCCCTTGTTAGGGCCGTTATAGGGCCGTAGCTAGGGCCGTTGCTAGGGCCGTTGCTAGGGCCCTTGTTAGGGCCGTTGCTAGGGCCCTTGTTAGGGCCGTTGCTAGGGCCCTTTTTAGGGCCGTTACTAGGGCCGTTGCTAGGGCCGTTGCTAGGGCCATTGTTAGGGCCGTTGCTAGGGCCGTTGCTAGGGCCGTTGCTAGGGCCGTTGCTAGGGCCCTTGTTAGGGCCGTTGCTAGGGCCGTTGCTAGGGCCGTTGCTAGGGCCGTTGCTACGGCCGTTGCTAGGGCCCTTGTTAGGGCCGTTGCTAGGGCCGTTGCTAGGGCCGTTGCTAGGGCCGTTGCTAGGGCCCTTGTTAGGGCCGTTGCTAGGGCCCTTGTTAGGGCCGTTGCTAGGGCCCTTGTTAGGGCCGTTGCTAGGGCCCTTGTTAGGGCCGTTGCTAGGGCCCTTGTTAGGGCCGTTGCTAGGGCCCTTGTTAGGGCCGTTGCTAGGGCCGTTGCTAGGGCCGTTGCTAGGGCCGTTGCTAGGGCCCTTGTTAGGGCCGTTGCTAGGGCCCTTGTTAGGGCCGTTGCTAGGGCCCTTGTTAGGGCCGTTGCTAGGGCTCTTGTTAGGGCCGTTGCTAGGGCCATTGTTAGGGCCGTTGCTAGGGCCGTTGCTAGGGCCGTTGCTAGGGTTGTTCCTAGGGCCGTTTCAAAGGCCGTTGTTAGGGCCGTTGCTAGGGCCGTTGCTATGGCCGTTTCTAGCGCCATTGCTAGGGCCGTTGCTAGGGCCGTTGTTAGGGCCGTTGCTAGGGCCGTTGTTAAAACCATTGCTAGGGCCGTTGCTAGGGCCGTTGCTAGGGCAGTTGTTTGGGCAGCTTTTAGGGCCGTTGCTAGGGCCGTTGCTAGGGCCGTTGTTAGAGCCGTTGCTAGGGCCGTTGCTAGGGCCGTGGTTAGGGCCGTTGCTAGGGCCGTTTTTAGGGCCGTTGCTAGGGCCTTTGTTAGGGCCGTTGCTAGGGCCGTTGCTAGGGCCGTGGTTAGGGCCGTTGCTAGGGCCGTTGCTAGGGCCGTTGCTAGGGCCATTGTTAGGGCCGTTGTTAGGGCCGTTGCTAGGGCCGTTGCTAGGGCCGTTGCTAGGGCCGTTGCTAGGGCCGTTGCTAGGGCCGTTGCTAGGGCCGTTGCTAGGGCCCTTGTTAGGGCCGTTGCTAGGGCCCTTGTTAGGGCCGTTGCTAGGGCCCTTGTTAGGGCCGTTGCTAGGGCCGTAGCTAGGGCCGTTGCTAGGGCCGTTGCTAGGACCGTTGTTAGGGCCCTTGTTAGGGCCGTTGCTAGGGCCCTTGTTAGGGCCGTTGCTAGGGCCCTTGTTAGGGCCGCTGCTAGGGCTCTTGTTAGGGCCGTTGCTAGGGCCGTTGCTAGGGTTGTTCCTAGGGCCGTTTGAAGGGCCGTTGTTAGGGCCGTTGCTAGGGCCCTTGTTAGGGCCGTTGCTAGGGCCGTTGCTAGGGCCCTTGTTAGGGCCGTTTCTAGCGCCATTGCTAGGGCCGTTGCTAGGGCCGTTGTTAGGGCCGTTGCTAGGGCCGTTGTTAAAGCCGTTGCTAGGGCCGTTGCTAGGGCCGTTGCTAGGGCCGTTGCTAGGGCCCTTGTTAGGGCCGTTGCTAGGGCCGTTGCTAGGGCCGTTGCTAGGGCCGTTGCTAGGGCCGTTGCTAGGGCCGTTGCTAGGGTTGTTCCTAGGGCCGTTTGAAGGGCCGTTGTTAGGGCCGTTGCTAGGGCCCTTGTTAGGGCCGTTGCTAGGGCCGTTGTTAGGGCCGTTGCTAGGGCCGTTGCTAGGGCCGTTGTTAGGGCCGTTGCTAGGGCCGTTGCTAGGGCCCTCGTTAGGGCTGTTGCTAGGGCCCTTGTGAGGGCCGTTGCTAGGGCCCTTGTTAGGGCCGTTGCTAGGGCCGTTGCTATGGCCGTTTCTAGCGCCATTGCTAGGGCCGTTGCTAGGGCCGTTGTTAGGGCCGTTGCTAGGGCCGTTGTTAAAACCATTGCTAGGGCCGTTGCTAGGGCCGTTGCTAGGGCAGTTGTTTGGGCAGCTTTTAGGGCCGTTGCTAGGGCCGTTGCTAGGGCCGTTGTTAGAGCCGTTTAGGGCCGTTGCTAGGGTCTTTGTTAGGGCCGTTGCTAGGGCCGTTGCTAGGGCCGTTGCTAGGGCCGTTGCTAGGGCCGTTGCTAGGGCCCTTGTTAGGGCCGTTGATAGGGCCCTTGTTAGGGCCGTTGCTAGGGCCCGTGTTAGGGCCGTTGCTAGGGCCCTTGTTAGGGCCGTTGCTAGGGCCGTTGCTAGGGCCGTTGCTAGGGCCGTTGCTAGGGCCGTTGCTAGGGCCGTTGCTAGGGCCCTTGTTAGGGCCGTTGCTAGGGCCGTTGCTAGGGCCCTTGTTAGGGCCGTTGATAGGGCCCTTGTTAGGGCCGTTGCTAGGGCCCTTGTTAGGGCCGTTGCTAGGGCCCTTGTTAGGGCCGTTGCTAGGGCCGTTTCTAGGGCCGTTGCTAGGGCCGTTGCTAGGGCCGTTGCTAGGTTTGTTCCTAGGGCCGTTTCAAGGGCCCTTGTTAGGGCCGTTGCTAGGGCCCTTGTTAGGGCCGTTGCTAGGGCCCTTGTTAGGGCCGTTGCTAGGGCCGTTGCTAGGGCCGTTGCTAGGGCCGTTGCTAGGGCCGTTGCTAGGGCCGTTGCTAGGGTTGTTCCTAGGGCCGTTTCAAGGGCCGTTGTTAGGGCCGTTGCTAGGGCCGTTGCTAGGGCCGTTGTTAGGGCCGTTGCTAGGTCCGTTTCTAGGACCCTTGTTAGGGCCGTTGCTAGGGCCGTTGCTAGGGCCCTTGTTAGGGCCGTTGCTAGGGCCGTAGCTAGGGCCGTTGCTAGGGCCGTTACTAGGGCCCTTGTTAGGGCCGTTGCTAGGGCCGTTGCTAGGGCCGTTGCTAGGGCCGTTGCTAGGGCCCTTGTTAGGGCTGTTGATAGGGCCCTTGTTAGGGCCGTTGCTAGGGCCCTTGTTAGGGCCGTTGCTAGGGCCCTTGTTAGGGCCGTTTCTAGGGCCCTTGTTAGGGCCGTTGCTAGGGCCGTTGCTAGGGCCGTTGCTATGGCCGTTTCTAGCGCCATTGCTAGGGCCGTTGCTAGGGCCGTTGTTAGGGCCGTTGCTAGGGCCGTTGTTAAAACCATTGCTAGGGCCGTTGCTAGGGCCGTTGCTAGGGCAGTTGTTTGGGCAGCTTTTAGGGCCGTTGCTAGGGCCGTTGCTAGGGCCGTTGTTAGAGCCGTTTAGGGCCGTTGCTAGGGTCTTTGTTAGGGCCGTTGCTAGGGCCGTTGCTAGGGCCGTTGCTAGGGCCGTTGCTAGGGCCGTTGCTAGGGCCCTTGTTAGGGCCGTTGATAGGGCCCTTGTTAGGGCCGTTGCTAGGGCCCGTGTTAGGGCCGTTGCTAGGGCCCTTGTTAGGGCCGTTGCTAGGGCCGTTGCTAGGGCCGTTGCTAGGGCCGTTGCTAGGGCCGTTGCTAGGGCCGTTGCTAGGGCCCTTGTTAGGGCCGTTGCTAGGGCCGTTGCTAGGGCCCTTGTTAGGGCCGTTGATAGGGCCCTTGTTAGGGCCGTTGCTAGGGCCCTTGTTAGGGCCGTTGCTAGGGCCCTTGTTAGGGCCGTTGCTAGGGCCGTTTCTAGGGCCGTTGCTAGGGCCGTTGCTAGGGCCGTTGCTAGGTTTGTTCCTAGGGCCGTTTCAAGGGCCCTTGTTAGGGCCGTTGCTAGGGCCCTTGTTAGGGCCGTTGCTAGGGCCCTTGTTAGGGCCGTTGCTAGGGCCGTTGCTAGGGCCGTTGCTAGGGCCGTTGCTAGGGCCGTTGCTAGGGCCGTTGCTAGGGTTGTTCCTAGGGCCGTTTCAAGGGCCGTTGTTAGGGCCGTTGCTAGGGCCGTTGCTAGGGCCGTTGTTAGGGCCGTTGCTAGGTCCGTTTCTAGGACCCTTGTTAGGGCCGTTGCTAGGGCCGTTGCTAGGGCCCTTGTTAGGGCCGTTGCTAGGGCCGTAGCTAGGGCCGTTGCTAGGGCCGTTACTAGGGCCCTTGTTAGGGCCGTTGCTAGGGCCGTTGCTAGGGCCGTTGCTAGGGCCGTTGCTAGGGCCCTTGTTAGGGCTGTTGATAGGGCCCTTGTTAGGGCCGTTGCTAGGGCCCTTGTTAGGGCCGTTGCTAGGGCCCTTGTTAGGGC
Source organism: Micromys minutus (assembly GCF_963924665.1). Taxonomy (NCBI): domain Eukaryota; kingdom Metazoa; phylum Chordata; class Mammalia; order Rodentia; family Muridae; genus Micromys; species Micromys minutus. Next base: position 3,179,303 of record NC_137985.1, on the reverse strand, counting down.
CGTTTCTAGGGCCCTTGTTAGGGCCGTTGCTAGGGCCGTTTCTAGGGCCGTTGCTAGGGCCGTTTCTAGGGCCCTTGTTAGGGCCGTTGCTAGGGCCGTTGCTAGGGCCCTTGTTAGGGCCGTTGCTAGGGCCATTGCTAGGGCCGTTGCTAGGGCCGTTGCTAGGGCCCTTGTTAGGGCCGTTAAAGGGCCGTAGCTAGGGCCGTTGCTAGGGCCGTTGCTAGGGCCCTTGTTAGGGCCGTTGCTAGGGCCCTTGTTAGGGCCGTTTCTAGGGCCCTTGTTAGGGCCGTTGCTAGGGCCGTTGCTAGGGCCCTTTTTAGGGCCGTTACTAGGGCCGTTGCTAGGGCCGTTGCTAGGGCCGTTGCTAGGGCCCTTGTTAGGGCCGTTGCTAGGGCCGTTGCTAGGGCCCTTGTTAGGGCCGTTGCTAGGGCCGTTGGCCGTTGCTAGGGCCGTTGCTAGGGCCGTTGCTAGGGCCCTTGTTAGGGCCGTTGCTAGGGCCGTTGCTAGGGCCCTTGTTAGGGCCGTTGCTAGGGCCGTTGCTAGGGCCGTTGCTAGGGCCGTTGCTAGGGCCCTTGTTAGGGCCGTTGCTAGGGCCGTTGCTAGGGCCGTTGCTAGGGCCGTTGCTAGGGCCCTTGTTAGGGCCGTTGCTAGGGCCGTAGCTAGGGCCGTTGCTAGGGCCGTTGCTAGGGCCCTTGTTAGGGCCGTTGCTAGGGCCCTTGTTAGGGCCGTTGCTAGGGCCCTTGTTAGGGCCGTTGCTAGGGCCCTTGTTAGGGCCGTTGCTAGGGCCGTTGCTAGGGCCCTTGTTAGGGCCGTTGCTAGGGCCCCTTGTTAGGGCCGTTGCTAGGGCCTTTGTTAGGGCCGTTGCTAGGGCCGTTGCTAGGGCCGTTGTTAAAGCCGTTGCTAGGGCCGTTGCTAGGGTCGTTGCTAGGGCCGTTGTTTGGGCCGTTGTTAGGGCCGTTGCTAGGGCCGTTGCTAGGGCCGTTGCTAGGGCCGTTGCTAGGGCCGTTGCTAGGGCCGTGGTTAGGGCAGTTGCTAGGGCCATTGTTAGGGCCGTTGCTAGGGCCTTTGTTAGGGCCGTTGCTAGGGCCGTTGCTAGGGCCGTTGCTAGGGCCGTTGCTAGGGCCGTTGCTAGGGCCGTGGTTAGGGCCATTGTTAGGGCCGTTGCTAGGGCCGTTGCTAGGGCCGTTGCTAGGGCCGTTGTTAGGGCCGTTCCTAGGGCCGTTGTTAGGGCCGTTGCTAGGGCCATTGTTAGGGCCGTTGCAAGGGCCGTTGTTAGGGCCGTTGCTAGGGCCCTGTTTAGGGCCGTTGCTAGGGCCCTTTTTAGGGCCGTTGCTAGGGCCGTTGCTAGGGCCGTTGCTAGGGCCCTTGTTACGGCCGTTGCTAGGGCCGTTGCTAGGGCCGTTGCTAGGGCCGTTGCTAGGGCCCTTGTTAGGGCCGTTGCTAGGGCCGTTGCTTGGGCCGTTGCTAGGGCCGTTGCTAGGGCCCTTGTTAGGGCCGTTGCTAGGGCGGTAGCTAGGGCCGTTGCTAGGGCCGTTGCTAGGGCCCTTGTTAGGGCCGTTGATAGGGCCCTTGTTAGGGCCGTTGCTAGGGCCCTTGTTAGGGCCGTTGCTAGGGCCCTTGTTAGGGCCGTTGCTAGGGCCCTTGTTAGGGCCGTTGCTAGGGCCGTTGCTAGGGCCGTTGCTAGGGCCGTTGCTAGGGCCGTTGCTAGGGCCCTTCTTAGGGCCGTTGCTAGGGCCCTTGTTAGGGCCGTTGCTAGGGCCCTTGTTAGGGCCGTTGCTAGGGCCCTTGTTAGGGCCGTTGCTAGGGCCGTTTTTAGGGCCGTTGCTAGGGCCGTTGCTAGGGCCGTTGCTAGGGTTGTTCCTAGGGCCCTTGTTAGGGCCGTTGCTAGGGCCCTTGTTAGGGCCGTTTCTAGGGCCCTTTTTAGGGCCGTTGCTAGGGCCGTTGCTAGGGCCGTTGCTAGGGCCCTTGTTAGGGCCGTTGCTAGGGCCGTTGCTAGGGCCGTTGCTAGGGCCGTTGCTAGGGCGCTTGTTAGGGCTGTTGCTAGGGCCGTTGTTAGGTCCGTTGTCAGGGCCGTTGTTTGGACCGTTGTCAGGCCCGTTGTTAGGGTCGTTGCTAAGGCCGTTGCTAGGGCCGTTATTAGGGCCCTTGTTAAGGCCGTTGCTAGGGCCCTTGTTAGGGCCGTTGCTAGGGCCCTTGTTAGGGCCGTTGCTAGGGCCCTTGTTTGGGCCGTTGCTAGGGCCCTTGTTAGGGCCGTTGCTAGGGCCCTTGTTAGGGCCGTTGCTAGGGCCCTTGTTAGGGCCGTTGATAGGGCCCTTGTTAGGGCCGTTGCTAGGGCCGTTGCTAGGGCCGTTGTTAAAGCCGTTGCTAGGGCCGTTGCTAGGGTCGTTGCTAGGGCCGTTGTTTGGGCCGTTGTTAGGGCCGTTGCTAGGGCCGTTGCTAGGGCCGTTGTTAGGGCCGTTGCTAGGGCCGTTGCTAGGGCCGTGGTTAGGGCCGTTGCTAGGGCCATGGTTAGGGCCGTTGCTAGGGCCTTTGTTAGGGCCGTTGCTAGGGCCGTTGCTAGGGCCGTTGCTAGGGCCGTTGCTAGGTCCGTTGCTAGGGCCGTGGTTAGGGCCATTGTTAGGGCCGTTGCTAGGGCCGTTGCTAGGGCCGTTGCTAGGGCCGTTGTTAGGGCCGTTCCTAGGGCCGTTGTTAGGGCCGTTGCTAGGGCCGTTGTTAGGGCCGTTGCAAGGGCCGTTGTTAGGGTTGTTGCTAGGGCCCTTTTTAGGGCCGTTGCTAGGGCCGTTGCTAGGGCCGTTGCTAGGGCCCTTGTTAGGGCCGTTGCTAGGGCCGTTGCTAGGGCCGTTGCTAGGGCCGTTGCTAGGGCCCTTGTTAGGGCCGTTGCTAGGGCCGTAGCTAGGGCCGTTGCTAGGGCCGTTGCTAGGGCCGTTGTTAGGGCTGTTGCTAGGGCCGTTGTTAGGTCCGTTGTCAGGGCCGTTGCTAGGGCCCTTGTTAGGGCCGTTGCTAGGGCCGTTGCTAGGGCCGTTGTTTGGGCCGTTGCTAGGGCCGTTGCTAGGGCCGTTGCTAGGGCCGTTTCTAGGGCCGTTTCTAGGGCCGTTGTTAGGGCCGTTGCTAGGGCCGTTGCTAGGGCCGTGGTTAGGGCAGTTGCTAGGGCCGTTGCTAGGGCCGTTGCTAGGGCCGTTTCTAGGGCCCTTGCTAGGGCCCTTGTTAGGGCCTTTGTTAGGGCCTTTTCTAGGGCCCTTGTTAGGGCCGTTGCTAGGGCCCTTGTTAGGGCCGTTGCTAGGGCCCTTGTTAGGGCCGTTGCTAGGGCCCTTGTTAGCACCGTTGCTAGGGCCGTTGCTAGGGCCGTTGCTAGGGCCCTTGTTAGGGCCGTTGCTAGGGCCGTTGCTAGGGCCGTTGTTAGGGCCGTTGCTAGGGCCGTTGCTAGGGCCGTGGTTAGGGCAGTTGCTAGGGCCATTGTTAGGGCCGTTGCTAGGGCCTTTGTTAGGGCCGTTGCTAGGGCCGTTGCTAGGGCCGTTGCTAGGGCCGTTGCTAGGGCCGTTGCTAGGTCCGTTGCTAGGGCCGTGGTTAGGGCCATTGTTAGGGCCGTTGCTAGGGCCGTTGCTAGGGCCGTTGCTAGGGCCGTTGCTAGGGCCGTGGTTAGGGCCATTGTTAGGGCCGTTGCTAGGGCCGTTGCTAGGGCCGTTGCTAGGGCCGTTGCTAGGGCCGTTGCTAGGGCCCTTGTTAGGGCCGTTGCTAGGGCCCTTGTTAGGGCCGTTGCTAGGGCCGTTGCTAGGGCCGTTGCTAGGGTTGTTGTTAGGGCCGTTGCTAGGGCCGTTGCTAGGGCCCTTGTTAGGGCCATTGCTAGGGCCGTTTCTAGGGCCGTTGCTAGGGCCGTTGCTAGGGCCGTTGCTAGGGCCGTTGCTAGGGCCCTTGTTAGGGCCGTTGCTAGGGCCCTTGTTAGGGCCGTTGCTAGGGCCCTTGTTAGGGCCGTTGCTAGGGCCGTTGCCAGGGCCGTTGCTAGGGTTGTTCCTAGGGCCGTTTCAAGGGCCGTTGTTAGGGCCGTTGCTAGGGCAGTTGCTAGGGCCGTTGTTAGGGCCGTTGCTAGGGCCGTTTCTAGGACCCTTGTTAGGGCCGTTGCTAGGGCCGTTGCTAGGGCCCTTGTTAGGGCCGTTGCTAGGGCCGTAGCTAGGGCCGTTGCTAGGGCCGTTGCTAGGGCCCTTGTTAGGGCCGTTGCTAGGGCCGTTGCTAGGGCCGTTGCTAGGGCCGTTGCTAGGGCCCTTGTTAGGGCAGTTGCTAGGGCCGTTGCTAGGGCCTTTGCTAGGGCCTTTGTTAGGGCCGTTGCTAGGACCGTTGCTAGGGCCCTTGTTAGGGCCGTTTCTAGGGCCCTTGTTAGGGCCGTTGCTAGGGCCCTTTTTAGGGCCGTTGCTAGGGCCGTTGCTAGGGCCGTTGCTAGGGCCCTTGTTAGGGCCGTTGCTAGGGCCGTTGCTAGGGCCGTTGCTAGGGCCGTTGCTAGGGCGCTTGTTAGGGCTGTTGCTAGGGCCGTTGCTAGGTCCCTTGTTAGGGCCGTTGCTAGGGCCGTTGTTAGGGCTGTTGCTAGGGCCGTTGTTAGGTCCGTTGTCAGGGCCGTTGTTTGGACCGTTGTCAGGGCCGTTGTTAGGGTCGTTGCTAAGGCCGTTGCTAGGGCCGTTATTAGGGCCCTTGTTAAGGCCGTTGCTAGGGCCCTTGTTAGGGCCGTTGCTAGGGCCCTTGTTAGGGCCGTTGCTAGGGCCCTTGTTTGGGCCGTTGCTAGGGCCCTTGTTAGGGCCGTTGCTAGGGCCCTTGTTAGGGCCGTTGCTAGGGCCCTTGTTAGGGCCGTTGATAGGGCCCTTGTTAGGGCCGTTGCTAGGGCCGTTGCTAGGGCCGTTGTTTGGGCCGTTGTTAGGGCCGTTGCTAGGGCCGTTGATAGGGCCGTTGTTAGGGCCGTTGCTAGGTCCGTTGCTAGGGCCGTGGTTAGGGCCATTGTTAGGGCCGTTGCTAGGGCCGTTGCTAGGGCCGTTGCTAGGGCCGTTGTTAGGGCCGTTCCTAGGGCCGTTGTTAGGGCCGTTGCTAGGGCCGTTGTTAGGGCCGTTGCAAGGGCCGTTGTTAGGGCCGTTGCTAGGGCCCTGGTTAGGGCCGTTGCTAGGGCCCTTTTTAGGGCCGTTGCTAGGGCCGTTGCTAGGGCCGTTGCTAGGGCCCTTGTTAGGGCCGTTGCTAGGGCCGTTGCTAGGGCCGTTGCTAGGGCCGTTGCTAGGGCCGTTGCTAGGGCCCTTGTTAGGGCCGTTGCTAGGGCCGTAGCTAGGGCCGTTGCTAGGGCCGTTGCTAGGGCCCTTGTTAGGGCCGTTGCTAGGGCCGTAGCTAGGGCCTTTGCTAAGGCCGTTGCTAGGGCCGTTGTTAGGGCCCTTGTTATGGCCGTTGCTAGGGCCCTTGTTAGGGCCGTTGCTAGGGCCCTTGTTAGGGCCGTTGCTAGGGCCCTTGTTAGGGCCGTTGCTAGGGCCGTTGCTAGGGCCGTTGCTAGGGCCGTTGCTAGGGCCGTTGCTAGGGCCGTTGCTAGGGCCCTTGTTAGGGCCGTTGCTAGGGCCCTTGTTAGGGCCGTTGCTAGGGCCCTTGTTAGGGCCGTTGCTAGGGCCCTTGTTAGGGCCGTTGCTAGGGCCCTTGTTAGGGCCGTTGCTAGGGCCGTTGTTAGGGCTGTTGCTAGGGCCGTTGCTAGGGCCGTTGCTAGGGTTGTTCCTAGGGCCCTTGTTAGGGACGTTGCTAGGGCCGTAGCTAGGGCCGTTGCTAGGGCCGTTGCTAGGGCCCTTGTTAGGGCCGTTGCTAGGGCCCTTGTTAGGGCCTTTGCTAGGGCCCTTTTTAGGGCCGTTGCTAGGGCCGTTGCTAGGGCCGTTGCTAGGGCCCTTGTTAGGGCCGTTGCTAGGGCCGTTGCTAGGGCCGTTGCTAGGGCCGTTGCTAGGGCGCTTGTTAGGGCTGTTGCTAGGGCCGTTGCTAGGTCCCTTGTTAGGGCCGTTGCTAGGGCCGTTGTTAGGGCCGTTGCTAGGGCCGTTGTTAGGTCCGTTGTCAGGGCCGTTGTTAGGGTCGTTGCTAAGGCCGTTGCTAGGGCCGTTGCTAGGGCCGTTGCTAGGGCCCTTGTTAGGGCCGTTGATAGGGCCCTTGTTAGGGCCGTTGCTAGGGCCCTTGTTAGGGCCGTTGCTAGGGCCCTTGTTAGGGCCGTTGCTAGGGCCCTTGTTAGGGCCGTTGCTAGGGCCGTTGCTAGGGCCGTTGCTAGGGCCGTTGCTAGGGCCGTTGCTAGGGCCCTTGTTAGGGCCGTTGCTAGGGCCCTTGTTAGGGCCGTTGCTAGGACCGTTGCTAGGGCCGTTGTTAGGGCCGTTGCTAGGGCCGTTGCTAGGGCCCTTGTTAGGGCCGTTGCTAGGGCCCTTGTTAGGGCCGTTGCTAGGGCCCTTGTTAGGGCTGCTGCTAGGGCTCTTGTTAGGGCCGTTGCTAGGGCCGTTGCTAGGGCCGTTGCTAGGGCCCTTGTTAGGGCCGTTGCTAGGGCCCTTGTTAGGGCCGTTGCTAGGACCGTTGCTAGGGCCGTTGTTAGGGCCGTTGCTAGGGCCGTTGCTAGGGCCCTTGTTAGGGCAGTTGCTAGGTCCGTTGCTAGGGCCGTTGCTAGGGCCCTTGTTAGGGCCGTTGCTAGGGCCCTTGTTAGGGCCGTTGCTAGGGCCGTTGCTAGGGCCGTTGCTAGGGTTGTTCCTAGGGCCGTTTCAAGGGCCGTTGCTAGGGCCGTTGCTAGGGCCGTTGTTAGGGCCGTCGCTAGGGCCGTTGCTAGGTCCGTTGTTAGGGCCGTTGCTAGGGCCGTTTCTAGGGCCCTTGTTAGGGCCGTTGCTAGGGCCGTTGCTAGGGCCCTTGTTAGGGCCGTTGCTAGGGTCGTAGCTAGGGCCGTTGCTAGGGCCGTTTCTAGGGCCCTTGTTAGGCCCGTTGCTAGGGCCCTTGTTAGGGCCGTTGCTAGGGCCGTTGCTAGGGCCGTTGCTAGGGCCGTTGCTAGGGCCGTTGCTAGGGCCCTTGTTAGGGCCGTTGCTAGGGCCGTAGCTAGGGCCGTTGCTAGGGCCGTTGCTAGGGCCCTTGTTAGGGCCGTTGCTAGGGCCCTTGTTAGGGCCGTTGCTAGGGCCGTTGCTAGGGCCGTTGCTAGGGCCGTTGCTAGGGCCGTTGCTAGGGCCGTTGCTAGGGTTGTTCCTAGGGCCGTTTCAAAGGCCGTTGTTAGGGCCGTTGCTAGGGCCCTTGTTAGGGCCGTTATAGGGCCGTAGCTAGGGCCGTTGCTAGGGCCGTTGCTAGGGCTCTTGTTAGGGCCGTTGCTAGGGCCCTTGTTAGGGCCGTTGCTAGGGCCCTTTTTAGGGCCGTTGCTAGGGCCGTTGCTAGGGCCGTTGCTAGGGCCGTTGCTAGGGCCCTTGTTAGGGCCGTTGCTAGGGCCGTTGCTAGGGCCGTTGCTAGGGCCGTTGCTAGGGCCCTTGTTAGGGCCGTTGCTAGGGCCGTTGCTAGGGCCGTTGCTAGGGCCGTTGCTAGGGCGCTTGTTAGGGCCGTTGCTAGGGCCGTAGCTAGGGCCGTTGCTAGGGCCGTTGCTAGGTCCCTTGTTAGGGCCGTTGATAGGGCCCTTGTTAGGGCCGTTGCTAGGGCCGTTGTTAGGGCCGTTGCTAGGGCCGTTGTTAGGTCCGTTGTCAGGGCCGTTGTTTGGACCGTTGTCAGGGCCGTTGTTAGGGCCGTTGCTAAGGCCGTTGCTAGGGCCGTTGTTAGGGCCCTTGTTAAGGCCGTTGCTAGGGCCCTTGTTAGGGCCGTTGCTAGGGCCCTTGTTAGGGCCGTTGCAAGGGCTCTTGTTTGGGCCGTTGCTAGGGCCCTTGTTAGGGCCATTGCTAGGGCCCTTGTTAGGGCCGTTGATAGGGCCCTTGTTAGGGCCGTTGCTAGGGCCGTTGCTAGGGCCGTTGTTAAAGCCGTTGCTAGGGCCGTTGCTAGGGCCGTTGCTAGGGCCGTGGTTAGGGCCATTGTTAGGGCCGTTGCTAGGGCCGTTGCTAGGGCCGTTGCTAGGGCCGTTGTTAGGGCCGTTACTAGGGCCCTTGTTAGGGCCGTTGCTAGGGCCCTTTTTAGGGCCGTTGCTAGGGCCGTTGCTAGGGCCGTTGCTAGGGCCCTTGTTAGGGCCGTTGCTAGTGCCGTTGCTAAAGCCGTTGCTAGGGCTGTTGCTAGGGCCCTTGTTAGGGCCGTTGCTAGGGCCGTTGCTAGGGCCGTTGCTAGGGCCGTTGCTAGGGCCCTTGTTAGGGCCGTTGCTCGGGCCGTAGCTAGGGCCGTTGCTAGGGCCGTTGTTAGGTCCGTTGTCAGGGCCGTTGTTTGGACCGTTGTCAGGGCCGTTGTTAGGGCCGTTGCTAAGGCCGTTGCTAGGGCCGTTGTTAGGGCCCTTGTTAAGGCCGTTGCTAGGGCCCTTGTTAGGGCCGTTGCTAGGGCCGTTGCTAGGGCCGTTGTTAAAGCCGTTGTTAGGGCCGTTTCTAGGGCCGTTACTATGGCCGTTGTTTGGGCCGTTGTTAGGGCCGTTGCTAGGGCCGTTGCTAGGGCCGTTGTTAGGGCCGTTGCTAGGGCCGTTGCTAGGGCCGTGGGTAGGGCAGTTGCTAGGGCCGTGGTTAGGGCCGTTGTTAGGACCGTCGCTAGGGCCGTTGCTAGGGCCGTTGCTAGGGCCGTTGTTAGGGCCGTTCCTAGGGCCGTTGTTATGGCCGTTGCTAGGGCCGTTGTTAGGGCCGTTGCTAGGGCCCTTGTTAGGGCCGTTGCTAGGGCCCTTTTTAGGGCCGTTGCTAGGGCCGTTGCTAGGGCCGTTGCTAGGGCCCTTGTTAGGGCCGTTTCTAGGGCCGTTGCTAGGGCAGTTGCTAGGGCCGTTGCTAGGGCCCTTGTTAGGGCCGTTGCTAGGGCCGTTGCTAGGGCCGTTGCTAGGGCCGTTGCTAGGGCCCTTGTTAAGGCCGTTGCTAGGGCCGTAGCTAGGGCCGTTGCTAGGGCCATTGCTAGGGCCCTTGTTAGGGCCGTTGCTAGGGCCCTTGTTAGGGCCGTTGCTAGGGCCCTTGTTAGGGCCGTTGCTAGGTCCCTTGTTAGGGCCGTTGCTAGGGCCGTTGCTAGGGCCGTTGCTAGGGCCGTTGCTAGGGCCCTTGTTAGGGCCGTTATAGGGCCGTAGCTAGGGCCGTTGCTAGGGCCGTTGCTAGGGCTCTTGTTAGGGCCGTTGCTAGGGCCCTTTTTAGGGCCGTTGCTAGGGCCGTTGCTAGGGCCGTTGCTAGGGCTCTTGTTAGGGCCGTTGCTAGGGCTGTTGCTATGGCCGTTGCTAGGGCCGTTGCTAGGGCCCTTGTTATGGCCGTTGCTAGGGCCGTTGCTAGGGCCGTTGCTAGGGCCGTTGCTAGGGCCCTTGTTAGGGCCGTTGCTAGGGCCGTTGCTAGGGTTTTTCCTAGGGCCGTTTGAAGGGCCGTTGTTAGGGCCGTTGCTAGGGCCCTTGTTAGGGCCGTTTCTAGGGCCGTTGTTAGGGCCGTTGCTAGGGACGTTGCTAGGGCCGTTGTTAGGGCCGTTGCTTGGGCCGTTGCTAGGGCCCTTGTTAGGGCCGTTGCTAGGGCCGTTGCTAGGGCCTTTGTTAGGGCTGTTGCTAGGGCCCTTGTGAGGGCCGTTGCTAGGGCCCTTGTTAGGGCCGTTGCTAGGGCCGTTGCTATGGCCGTTTCTAGGGCCCTTGTTAGGGCCGTTGCTAGGGCCGTTGCTAGGGCCGTTGCTAGGGCCGTTGCTAGGGCCCTTTTTCGGGCCGTTATAGGGCCGTAGCTAGGGCCGTTGCTAGGGCCGTTGCTAGGGCCCTTGTTAGGGCCGTTGCTAGGGCCGTTGCTAGGGCCGTTGCTAGGGCCCTTGTTAGGGCAGTTGCTAGGGCCGTTGCTAGTGCCGTTGCTAGGGCATTTGTTAGGGCCGTTGCTAGGGCCGTTGCTAGGGCCGTTGCTAGGGCCGTTGCTAGGGCCCTTGTTAGGGCCGTTGATAGGGCCCTTGTTAGGGCCGTTGCTAGGGCCCTTGTTAGGGCCGTTGCTAGGGCCCGTGTTAGGGCCGTTGCTAGGGCCCTTGTTAGGGCCGTTGCTAGGGCCGTTGCTAGGGCCGTTGCTAGGGTTGTTCTTAGGGCCGTTTCAAGGGCCGTTGTTAGGGCCGTTGCTAGGGCCGTTGCTAGGGCCGCTGTTAGGGCCGTTGCTAGGGCCGTTTCTAGGGCCCTTGTTAGGGCCGTTGCTAGGGCCCTTGTTAGGGCCGTTGCAAGGGCCCTTGTTAGGGCCGTTGCTAGGGCCGTTGCTAGGGCCCTTGTTAGGGCCGTTGCTAGGGCTGTTGCTAGGGCCGTTGCTAGGGCCGTTGCTAGGGCCGTTGTTAGGGCCGTTGCTAGGGCCCTTGTTAGGGCCGTTGCTAGGGCCCTTGTTAGGGCCGTTGCAAGGGCCCTTGTTAGGGCCGTTGCTAGGGCCGTTTCTAGGGCCCTTGTTAGGGCCGTTGCTAGGGCCGTTGCTAGGGCCCTTGTTAGGGCCGTTGCTAGGGCTGTTGCTAGGGCCGTTGCTAGGGCCGTTGCTAGGGCCCTTGTTAGGGCCGTTATAGGGCCGTAGCTAGGGCCGTTGCTAGGGCCGTTGCTAGGGCCCTTGTTAGGGCCGTTGCTAGGGCCCTTGTTAGGGCCGTTGCTAGGGCCCTTTTTAGGGCCGTTACTAGGGCCGTTGCTAGGGCCGTTGCTAGGGCCATTGTTAGGGCCGTTGCTAGGGCCGTTGCTAGGGCCGTTGCTAGGGCCGTTGCTAGGGCCCTTGTTAGGGCCGTTGCTAGGGCCGTTGCTAGGGCCGTTGCTAGGGCCGTTGCTACGGCCGTTGCTAGGGCCCTTGTTAGGGCCGTTGCTAGGGCCGTAGCTAGGGCCGTTGCTAGGGCCGTTGCTAGGGCCCTTGTTAGGGCCGTTGCTAGGGCCGTTGCTAGGGCCGTTGCTAGGGCCGTTGCTAGGGCCCTTGTTAGGGCCGTTGCTAGGGCCCTTGTTAGGGCCGTTGCTAGGGCCCTTGTTAGGGCCGTTGCTAGGGCCCTTGTTAGGGCCGTTGCTAGGGCCCTTGTTAGGGCCGTTGCTAGGGCCCTTGTTAGGGCCGTTGCTAGGGCCGTTGCTAGGGCCGTTGCTAGGGCCGTTGCTAGGGCCCTTGTTAGGGCCGTTGCTAGGGCCCTTGTTAGGGCCGTTGCTAGGGCCCTTGTTAGGGCCGTTGCTAGGGCTCTTGTTAGGGCCGTTGCTAGGGCCATTGTTAGGGCCGTTGCTAGGGCCGTTGCTAGGGCCGTTGCTAGGGTTGTTCCTAGGGCCGTTTCAAAGGCCGTTGTTAGGGCCGTTGCTAGGGCCCTTGTTAGGGCCGTTGCTAGTGCCTTTGTTAGGGCCGTTGCTAGGGCCGTTGCTAGGGCCGTTGTTAGGGCCGTTGCTAGGGCCGTTTCTAGGGCCCTTGTTAGGGTCGTTGCTAGGGCCGTTGCTAGGGCCCTTGTTAGTGCCGTTGCTAGGGCCGTTGTTAGGGCCGTTGCTAGGGCCGTTGCTAGGGCCCTTGTTAGGGCTGTTATAGGGCCGTATCTAGGGCCGTTGCTAGGGCCGTTGCTAGGGCCCTTGTTAGGACCGTTGCTAGGACCGTTGCTAGGGCCGTTGTTAGGGCCGTTGCTAGGGCCGTTGCTAGGGCCCTTGTTAGGGCCGTTGTTAGGGCCCTTGTTAGGGCCGTTGCTAGGGCTCTTGTTAGGGCCGTTGCTAGGGCCGTTGTTAGGGCCGTTGCTAGGGCAGTTGCTAGGGCCGTTGTTAGGGCCGTTGCTAGGGCCGTTGCTAGGGCCTTTGTTAGGGCCGTTGCTAGGGCCGTTGCTAGGGCCCTCGTTAGGGCTGTTGCTAGGGCCCTTGTGAGGGCCGTTGCTAGGGCCCTTGTTAGGGCCGTTGCTAGGGCCGTTGCTATGGCCGTTTCTAGCGCCATTGCTAGGGCCGTTGCTAGGGCCGTTGTTAGGGCCGTTGCTAGGGCCGTTGTTAAAACCATTGCTAGGGCCGTTGCTAGGGCCGTTGCTAGGGCAGTTGTTTGGGCAGCTTTTAGGGCCGTTGCTAGGGCCGTTGCTAGGGCCGTTGTTAGAGCCGTTGCTAGGGCCGTTGCTAGGGCCGTGGTTAGGGCCGTTGCTAGGGCCGTTTTTAGGGCCGTTGCTAGGGCCTTTGTTAGGGCCGTTGCTAGGGCCGTTGCTAGGGCCGTGGTTAGGGCCGTTGCTAGGGCCGTTGCTAGGGCCGTTGCTAGGGCCGTTGTTAGGGCCGTTGTTAGGGCCGTTGCTAGGGCCGTTGCTAGGGCCGTTGCTAGGGCCGTTGCTAGGGCCGTTGCTAGGGCCGTTGCTAGGGCCGTTGCTAGGGCCCTTGTTAGGGCCGTTGCTAGGGCCCTTGTTAGGGCCGTTGCTAGGGCCCTTGTTAGGGCCGTTGCTAGGGCCGTAGCTAGGGCCGTTGCTAGGGCCGTTGCTAGGACCGTTGTTAGGGCCCTTGTTAGGGCCGTTGCTAGGGCCCTTGTTAGGGCCGTTGCTAGGGCCCTTGTTAGGGCCGCTGCTAGGGCTCTTGTTAGGGCCGTTGCTAGGGCCGTTGCTAGGGTTGTTCCTAGGGCCGTTTGAAGGGCCGTTGTTAGGGCCGTTGCTAGGGCCCTTGTTAGGGCCGTTTCTAGCGCCATTGCTAGGGCCGTTGCTAGGGCCGTTGTTAGGGCCGTTGCTAGGGCCGTTGTTAAAGCCGTTGCTAGGGCCGTTGCTAGGGCCGTTGCTAGGGCCGTTGCTAGGGCCCTTGTTAGGGCCGTTGCTAGGGCCGTTGCTAGGGCCGTTGCTAGGGCCGTTGCTAGGGCCGTTGCTAGGGCCGTTGCTAGGGTTGTTCCTAGGGCCGTTTGAAGGGCCGTTGTTAGGGCCGTTGCTAGGGCCCTTGTTAGGGCCGTTGCTAGGGCCGTTGTTAGGGCCGTTGCTAGGGCCGTTGCTAGGGCCGTTGTTAGGGCCGTTGCTAGGGCCGTTGCTAGGGCCCTCGTTAGGGCTGTTGCTAGGGCCCTTGTGAGGGCCGTTGCTAGGGCCCTTGTTAGGGCCGTTGCTAGGGCCGTTGCTATGGCCGTTTCTAGCGCCATTGCTAGGGCCGTTGCTAGGGCCGTTGTTAGGGCCGTTGCTAGGGCCGTTGTTAAAACCATTGCTAGGGCCGTTGCTAGGGCCGTTGCTAGGGCAGTTGTTTGGGCAGCTTTTAGGGCCGTTGCTAGGGCCGTTGCTAGGGCCGTTGTTAGAGCCGTTTAGGGCCGTTGCTAGGGTCTTTGTTAGGGCCGTTGCTAGGGCCGTTGCTAGGGCCGTTGCTAGGGCCGTTGCTAGGGCCGTTGCTAGGGCCCTTGTTAGGGCCGTTGATAGGGCCCTTGTTAGGGCCGTTGCTAGGGCCCGTGTTAGGGCCGTTGCTAGGGCCCTTGTTAGGGCCGTTGCTAGGGCCGTTGCTAGGGCCGTTGTTAGGGCCGTTGCTAGGGCCGTTGCTAGGGCCCTTGTTAGGGCCGTTGATAGGGCCCTTGTTAGGGCCGTTGCTAGGGCCCTTGTTAGGGCCGTTGCTAGGGCCCTTGTTAGGGCCGTTGCTAGGGCCGTTTCTAGGGCCGTTGCTAGGGCCGTTGCTAGGGCCGTTGCTAGGTTTGTTCCTAGGGCCGTTTCAAGGGCCCTTGTTAGGGCCGTTGCTAGGGCCCTTGTTAGGGCCGTTGCTAGGGCCCTTGTTAGGGCCGTTGCTAGGGCCGTTGCTAGGGCCGTTGCTAGGGCCGTTGCTAGGGCCGTTGCTAGGGCCGTTGCTAGGGTTGTTCCTAGGGCCGTTTCAAGGGCCGTTGTTAGGGCCGTTGCTAGGGCCGTTGCTAGGGCCGTTGTTAGGGCCGTTGCTAGGTCCGTTTCTAGGACCCTTGTTAGGGCCGTTGCTAGGGCCGTTGCTAGGGCCCTTGTTAGGGCCGTTGCTAGGGCCGTAGCTAGGGCCGTTGCTAGGGCCGTTACTAGGGCCCTTGTTAGGGCCGTTGCTAGGGCCGTTGCTAGGGCCGTTGCTAGGGCCGTTGCTAGGGCCCTTGTTAGGGCCGTTGATAGGGCCCTTGTTAGGGCCGTTGCTAGGGCCCTTGTTAGGGCCGTTGCTAGGGCCCTTGTTAGGGCCGTTTCTAGGGCCCTTGTTAGGGCCGTTGCTAGGGCCGTTTCTAGGGCCGTTGCTAGGGCCGTTTCTAGGGCCCTTGTTAGGGCCGTTGCTAGGGCCGTTGCTAGGGCCCTTGTTAGGGCCGTTGCTAGGGCCATTGCTAGGGCCGTTGCTAGGGCCGTTGCTAGGGCCCTTGTTAGGGCCGTTAAAGGGCCGTAGCTAGGGCCGTTGCTAGGGCCGTTGCTAGGGCCCTTGTTAGGGCCGTTGCTAGGGCCCTTGTTAGGGCCGTTTCTAGGGCCCTTGTTAGGGCCGTTGCTAGGGCCGTTGCTAGGGCCCTTTTTAGGGCCGTTACTAGGGCCGTTGCTAGGGCCGTTGCTAGGGCCGTTGCTAGGGCCCTTGTTAGGGCCGTTGCTAGGGCCGTTGCTAGGGCCCTTGTTAGGGCCGTTGCTAGGGCCGTTGGCCGTTGCTAGGGCCGTTGCTAGGGCCGTTGCTAGGGCCCTTGTTAGGGCCGTTGCTAGGGCCGTTGCTAGGGCCCTTGTTAGGGCCGTTGCTAGGGCCGTTGCTAGGGCCGTTGCTAGGGCCGTTGCTAGGGCCCTTGTTAGGGCCGTTGCTAGGGCCGTTGCTAGGGCCGTTGCTAGGGCCGTTGCTAGGGCCCTTGTTAGGGCCGTTGCTAGGGCCGTAGCTAGGGCCGTTGCTAGGGCCGTTGCTAGGGCCCTTGTTAGGGCCGTTGCTAGGGCCCTTGTTAGGGCCGTTGCTAGGGCCCTTGTTAGGGCCGTTGCTAGGGCCCTTGTTAGGGCCGTTGCTAGGGCCGTTGCTAGGGCCCTTGTTAGGGCCGTTGCTAGGGCCCCTTGTTAGGGCCGTTGCTAGGGCCGTTGCTAGGGCCGTTGTTAAAGCCGTTGCTAGGGCCGTTGCTAGGGTCGTTGCTAGGGCCGTTGTTTGGGCCGTTGTTAGGGCCGTTGCTAGGGCCGTTGCTAGGGCCGTTGCTAGGGCCGTTGCTAGGGCCGTTGCTAGGGCCGTGGTTAGGGCAGTTGCTAGGGCCATTGTTAGGGCCGTTGCTAGGGCCTTTGTTAGGGCCGTTGCTAGGGCCGTTGCTAGGGCCGTTGCTAGGGCCGTTGCTAGGGCCGTTGCTAGGGCCGTGGTTAGGGCCGTTGTTAGGGCCGTTGCTAGGGCCGTTGCTAGGGCCGTTGCTAGGGCCGTTGTTAGGGCCGTTCCTAGGGCCGTTGTTAGGGCCGTTGCTAGGGCCATTGTTAGGGCCGTTGCAAGGGCCGTTGTTAGGGCCGTTGCTAGGGCCCTGTTTAGGGCCGTTGCTAGGGCCCTTTTTAGGGCCGTTGCTAGGGCCGTTGCTAGGGCCGTTGCTAGGGCCCTTGTTACGGCCGTTGCTAGGGCCGTTGCTAGGGCCGTTGCTAGGGCCGTTGCTAGGGCCCTTGTTAGGGCCGTTGCTAGGGCCGTTGCTTGGGCCGTTGCTAGGGCCGTTGCTAGGGCCCTTGTTAGGGCCGTTGCTAGGGCGGTAGCTAGGGCCGTTGCTAGGGCCGTTGCTAGGGCCCTTGTTAGGGCCGTTGATAGGGCCCTTGTTAGGGCCGTTGCTAGGGCCCTTGTTAGGGCCGTTGCTAGGGCCCTTGTTAGGGCCGTTGCTAGGGCCCTTGTTAGGGCCGTTGCTAGGGCCGTTGCTAGGGCCGTTGCTAGGGCCGTTGCTAGGGCCGTTGCTAGGGCCCTTGTTAGGGCCGTTGCTAGGGCCCTTGTTAGGGCCGTTGCTAGGGCCCTTGTTAGGGCCGTTGCTAGGGCCCTTGTTAGGGCCGTTGCTAGGGCCGTTTTTAGGGCCGTTGCTAGGGCCGTTGCTAGGGCCGTTGCTAGGGTTGTTCCTAGGGCCCTTGTTAGGGCTGTTGCTAGGGCCGTTGTTAGGTCCGTTGTCAGGGCCGTTGTTTGGACCGTTGTCAGGCCCGTTGTTAGGGTCGTTGCTAAGGCCGTTGCTAGGGCCGTTATTAGGGCCCTTGTTAAGGCCGTTGCTAGGGCCCTTGTTAGGGCCGTTGCTAGGGCCCTTGTTAGGGCCGTTGCTAGGGCCCTTGTTTGGGCCGTTGCTAGGGCCCTTGTTAGGGCCGTTGCTAGGGCCCTTGTTAGGGCCGTTGCTAGGGCCCTTGTTAGGGCCGTTGATAGGGCCCTTGTTAGGGCCGTTGCTAGGGCCGTTGCTAGGGCCGTTGTTAAAGCCGTTGCTAGGGCCGTTGCTAGGGTCGTTGCTAGGGCCGTTGTTTGGGCCGTTGTTAGGGCCGTTGCTAGGGCCGTTGCTAGGGCCGTTGTTAGGGCCGTTGCTAGGGCCGTTGCTAGGGCCGTGGTTAGGGCCGTTGCTAGGGCCATGGTTAGGGCCGTTGCTAGGGCCTTTGTTAGGGCCGTTGCTAGGGCCGTTGCTAGGGCCGTTGCTAGGGCCGTTGCTAGGTCCGTTGCTAGGGCCGTGGTTAGGGCCATTGTTAGGGCCGTTGCTAGGGCCGTTGCTAGGGCCGTTGCTAGGGCCGTTGTTAGGGCCGTTCCTAGGGCCGTTGTTAGGGCCGTTGCTAGGGCCGTTGTTAGGGCCGTTGCAAGGGCCGTTGTTAGGGTTGTTGCTAGGGCCCTTTTTAGGGCCGTTGCTAGGGCCGTTGCTAGGGCCGTTGCTAGGGCCCTTGTTAGGGCCGTTGCTAGGGCCGTTGCTAGGGCCGTTGCTAGGGCCGTTGCTAGGGCCCTTGTTAGGGCCGTTGCTAGGGCCGTAGCTAGGGCCGTTGCTAGGGCCGTTGCTAGGGCCGTTGTTAGGGCTGTTGCTAGGGCCGTTGTTAGGTCCGTTGTCAGGGCCGTTGCTAGGGCCCTTGTTAGGGCCGTTGCTAGGGCCGTTTCTAGGGCCGTTGTTTGGGCCGTTGCTAGGGCCGTTGCTAGGGCCGTTGCTAGGGCCGTGGTTAGGGCAGTTGCTAGGGCCGTTGCTAGGGCCGTTGCTAGGGCCGTTTCTAGGGCCCTTGCTAGGGCCCTTGTTAGGGCCTTTGTTAGGGCCTTTTCTAGGGCCCTTGTTAGGGCCGTTGCTAGGGCCCTTGTTAGGGCCGTTGCTAGGGCCCTTGTTAGGGCCGTTGCTAGGGCCCTTGTTAGCACCGTTGCTAGGGCCGTTGCTAGGGCCGTTGCTAGGGCCCTTGTTAGGGCCGTTGCTAGGGCCGTTGCTAGGGCCGTTGTTAGGGCCGTTGCTAGGGCCGTTGCTAGGGCCGTGGTTAGGGCAGTTGCTAGGGCCATTGTTAGGGCCGTTGCTAGGGCCTTTGTTAGGGCCGTTGCTAGGGCCGTTGCTAGGGCCGTTGCTAGGGCCGTTGCTAGGGCCGTTGCTAGGTCCGTTGCTAGGGCCGTGGTTAGGGCCATTGTTAGGGCCGTTGCTAGGGCCGTTGCTAGGGCCGTTGCTAGGGCCGTTGCTAGGGCCGTGGTTAGGGCCATTGTTAGGGCCGTTGCTAGGGCCGTTGCTAGGGCCGTTGCTAGGGCCGTTGCTAGGGCCGTTGCTAGGGCCCTTGTTAGGGCCGTTGCTAGGGCCCTTGTTAGGGCCGTTGCTAGGGCCATTGCTAGGGCCGTTGCTAGGGTTGTTGTTAGGGCCGTTGCTAGGGCCGTTGCTAGGGCCCTTGTTAGGGCCATTGCTAGGGCCGTTTCTAGGGCCGTTGCTAGGGCCGTTGCTAGGGCCGTTGCTAGGGCCGTTGCTAGGGCCCTTGTTAGGGCCGTTGCTAGGGCCCTTGTTAGGGCCGTTGCTAGGGCCCTTGTTAGGGCCGTTGCTAGGGCCGTTGCCAGGGCCGTTGCTAGGGTTGTTCCTAGGGCCGTTTCAAGGGCCGTTGTTAGGGCCGTTGCTAGGGCAGTTGCTAGGGCCGTTGTTAGGGCCGTTGCTAGGGCCGTTTCTAGGACCCTTGTTAGGGCCGTTGCTAGGGCCGTTGCTAGGGCCCTTGTTAGGGCCGTTGCTAGGGCCGTAGCTAGGGCCGTTGCTAGGGCCGTTGCTAGGGCCCTTGTTAGGGCCGTTGCTAGGGCCGTTGCTAGGGCCGTTGCTAGGGCCGTTGCTAGGGCCCTTGTTAGGGCCCTTGTTAAGGCCGTTGCTAGGGCCCTTGTTAGGGCCGTTGCTAGGGCCCTTGTTAGGGCCGTTGCTAGGGCCGTTTCTAGGGCCGTTGCTAGGGCCGTTTCTAGGGCCCTTGTTAGGGCCGTTGCTAGGGCCGTTGCTAGGGCCGTTGCGAGGGCCGTTGCTAGGGCCCTTGTTAGGGCCGTTGCTAGGGCCGTAGCTAGGGCCGTTGCTAGGGCCGTTGCTAGGGCCCTTGTTAGGGCCGTTGCTAGGGCCCTTGTTAGGGCCGTTGCTAGGGCCCTTGTTAGGGCCGTTGCTAGGGCCCTTGTTAGGGCTGTTGCTAGTGCCGTTGCTAGGGCCGTTGCTAGGGCCTTTGCTAGGGCCGTTGCTAGGGCCGTTGCTAGGGCCCTTGTTAGGGCCGTTGCTAGGGCCCTTGTTAGGGCCGTTGCTAGGGCCCTTGATAGGGCCGTTGCTAGGGCCCTTGTTAGGGCCGTTCCTAGGGCCGTTGTTAGGGCCGTTGCTCGGGCCGTTGGTAGGGTTGTTCCTAGGGCCGTTTGAAGGGCCGTTGTTAGGGCCGTTGCTAGGGCCGTTGCTAGGGCCGTTGTTAGGGCAGTTGCTAGGGCCGTTGCTAGGGCCCTTGTTAGGGCCGTTGCTAGGGCCGTTGCTAGGGCCCTCGTTAGGGCTGTTGCTAGGGCCCTTGTGAGGGCTGTTGCTAGGGCCCTTGTTAGGGCCGTTGCTAGGGCCGTTGCTATGTCCGTTTCTAGCGCCATTGCTAGGGCTGTTGCTAGGGCCGTTGGTAGGGCCGTTGCTAGGGACGTTGTTAAAGCCATTGCTAGGGCCGTTGCTAGGGCCGTTGCTAGGGCCGTTGTTTGGGCCGCTGTTAGGTCCGTTGCTAGGGCCGTTGCTAGGGCCGTTGTTAGGGCCGTTGCTAGGGCCGTTGCTAGGGCCGTGGTTAGGGCAGTTGCTAGGGCCGTTTTTAGGGCCGTTGCTAGGGCCTTTGTTAGGGCCGTTGCTAGGGCCGTTGCTAGGGCCGTTGCTAGGGCCGTTGCTAGGGCCGTTACTAGGGCCGTTGTTAGGGCCGTTGCTAGGGCCGTGGTTAGGGCCGTTACTAGGGCCGTTGTTAGGGCCGTTGCTAGTGCCCTTGTTAGGGCCGTTGCTAGGGCCCTTTTTAGGGTCGTTGCTAGGGCCGTTGCTAGGGCCGGTGCTAGGTCCCTAGTTAGGGCCGTTGCTAGGGCCATTGCTAGGGCCGTTGCTAGGGCCCTTGTTAGGGCCGTTGCTCGGCACTTGCTAGGGCCGTTGCTAGGGCCGTTGCTAGGGCCGTTGCTAGGGCCGTTGCTAGGGCCGTTGCTAGGGCCCTTGTTAGGGCCGTTGCTAGGGCCCTTGTTAGGGCCGTTGCTAGGGCCGTTGTTAGGGCCGTTGCTAGGGCCCTTGTTAGGGCCGTTGCTAGGGCCGTTGTTAGGTCCGTTGCTAGGGCCGTTGCTAGGGCCGTTGCTAGGGTTTTTCCTAGGGCCGTTTCAAAGGCCGTTGTTAGGGCCGTTGCTAGGGCCCTTGTTAGGGCCGTTGCTAGGGCCGTTGTTAGGGCCATTGCTAGGGCCGTTGCTAGGGCCGTTGTTAGGGCCGTTGCTAGGGCCGTTTCTAGGGCCCTTGTTAGGGCCGTTGCTAGGGCCGTGCTAGGGCCCTTGTTAGTGCCGTTGCTAGGGCCGTTGCTAGGGCCGTTGCTAGGGCCGTTGCTAGGGCCCTTGTTAGGGCCGTTATAGGGCCGTAGCTAGGGCCGTTGCTAGGGCCGTTGCTAGGGCCCTTGTTAGGGCCGTTGCTAGGGCCCTTGTTAGGGCCGTTGCTAGGGCCCTTGTTAGGGCCGTTGCTAGGGCCCTTGTTAGGGCCGTTGCTAGGACCGTTGCTAGGGCCGTTGTTAGGGCCGTTGCTAGGGCCGTTGCTAGGGCCCTTGTTAGGGCCGTTGCTAGGGCCGTAGCTAGGGCCGTTGCTAGGGCCGTTGCTAGGACCGATGTTAGGGCCCTTGTTAGGGCCGTTGCTAGGGCCCTTGTTAGGGCCGTTGCTAGGGCCCTTGTTAGGGCCGTTGCTAGGGCCCTTTTTAGCGCCGTTGCTATGGCCGTTATTAGGGCAGTTGCTAGGGCCGTTGCTAGGGTTGTTCCTAGGGCCGTTTGAAGGGCCGTTGTTAGGGCCGTTGCTAGGGCCCTTGTTAGGGCCGTTGCTAGGGCCGTTGTTAGGGCCGTTGCTAGAGCCGTTGCTAGGGCCGTTGTTAGGGCCGTTGCTAGGGCCGTTGCTAGGGCCCTTGTTAGGGCCGCTGCTATGGCCGTTGCTAGGGCCCTTGTTAGGGCTGTTGCTAGGGCCCTTGTGAGGGCCGTTGCTAGGGCCCTTGTTAGGGCCGTTGCTAGGGCCGTTGCTATGGCCGTTTCTAGCGCCATTGCTAGGGCCGTTGCTAGGTCCGTTGTTAGGGCCGTTGCTAGGGCCGTTGTTAAAGCCGTTGCTAGGGCCGTTGCTAGGGCCGTTGCTAGGGCCGTTGTTTGGGCCGCTGTTAGAACCGTTGCTAGGGCCGTTGCTAGGGCCGTTGTTAGGGCCGTTCCTAGGGCCGTTTCTAGGGCCGTGGTTAGGGCAGTTGCTAGGGCCGTTTTTAGGGCCGTTGCTAGGGCCGTTGCTAGGGCCGTTGCTAGGGCCGTTGCTAGGGCCGTGGTTAGGGCCGTTGTTAGGGCCGTTCCTAGGGCCGTTGTTAGGGCCGTTGCTAGGGCCGTTGGTAGGGCCGTTGCAATAGCCGTTGTTTGGGCCGTTGCTAGGGCCCTTGTTAGGGCCGTTGCTAGGGCCCTTTTTAGGGCCGTTGCTAGGGCCGTTGCTAGGGCCGTTGCTAGGTCCCTTGTTAGGGCCGTTGCTAGGGCCGTTGCTAGAGCCGTTGCTAGGGCCGTTGCTAGGGCCCTTATTAGGGCCGTTGCTAGGGCCGTTGCTAGGGCCGTTGCTAGGGCCGTTGCTAGGGCCGTTGCTAGGGCCCTTGTTAGGGCTGTTGCTAGGGCCGTAGCTAGGGCCGTTGCTAGGGCCGTTGCTAGGGCCCTTGTTAGGGTCGTTGCTAGGGCCCTTGTTAGGGCCGTTGCTAGGGCCCTTGTTAGGGCCGTTGCTAGGGCCCTTGTTAGGGCTGTTGCTAGGGCCCTTGTTAGGGCCGTTGCTAGGGCCCTTGTTAGGGCCGTTGCTAGGGACGTGGCTAGGGCCGTTGCTAGGGCCGTTGCTAGGGCCGTTGCTAGGGCCGTTGCAAGGGCTGTTGTTAGGGCCGTTGCTTGGGCTTTTTTTACGGCCGTTGCTAGGGCCGTTGCTAGGGCCGTTGCTAGGGCCGTTGTTAGTACCGTTGCTAGGGCCGTTGCTAGGGCCGATGCTACGGCCCTTGTTAGGCCGTTGCTAGGGCCGTTGCTAGGGCCGTTGCTAGAGCCGTTGCTAGGGCCCTTTTTATGGCCGTTGCTAGGGCCGTAGCTAGGGCCGTTGCTAGGGCCGTTGCTAGGGCCGTTGCTAGGGCCCTTGTTAGGGCCGTTGCTAGGGCCCTTGTTAGGGCCGTTGCTAGGGCCCTTGTTAGGGCCGTTGCTAGGGCCGTTGCTAGGGCCGTTGTTTTGGCCGTTGTTAGGGCCGTTGCTAGGGCCGTTGTTAGGGCCGTTGCTAGGGCCGTTGCTAGGGCCGTTGCTAGGGCCGTTGCTAGGGCCGTTGCTAGGGCCGTGGTTAGGGCCGTTGCTAGGGCCTTTGTTAGGGCCGTTGCTAGGGCCGTTGTTAGGGCCGTTGCTAGGGCCGTTGATAGGGCCGTTGCAAGGGCCGTTGTTAGGGCCGTTGCTAGGGCCGTTGTTAGGGCCGTTGCTAGGGCCGTTGCTAGGGCCGTTGCTAGGGCCGTTGCTAGGGCCGTTGCTAGGGCCTTTGCTAGGGCCGTTGCTAGGGCCGTTGCTAGGGCCGTTGTTAGGGCCGTTGCTAGGGCCGTTGCAAGGGCCGATGTTACGGCCGTTGGTAGGGCCGTTGTTACGGCCGTTGCTAGGGCCGTTGTTAGGGCCGTTGCTAGGGCCGTTGTTAGGGCCAGTGTTAGGGCCCTTGTTTGGGCCGTTTTTAGGGCCCTTGTTAGGGCCATTGTTACAGCCCTTGCTAGGGCCGTTGCTAGGGCCGTTGCTAGGGCCGTTGCTAGGGCTTTTGTTAGGGCCGTTGTCAGGGCCGTTGTTAGGGCCGTTGCTAGGGCCGTTGTTAGGGCCGTTGCTAGGGCCGTTGATAGAACCGTTGCTAGGGCCCTTGTTAGGGCCGTTCCTAGGGCCGTTGTTAGGGCCGTTGCTAGGGCCGTTGATAGGGCCCTTGTTTGGGCCGTTGCTAGGGCCCTTGTTAGGGCAGTTGCTAGGGCCGTTGCTAGGGCCGTTTCTAGGGCCATTGCTAGGGCCCTTGTTAGGCCCGTTGCTAGGGCCCTTGTTAGGGCCGTTCTACTGCCGTTTCTAGGGCCTTTGCTAGGGCCGTGGTTAGGGCCCTTGTTAGGGCCGTTGCTAGGGCCGTTGCTAGGGCCGTTGTTAGGGCCGTTGCTAGGGCCCTTGTTAGGGCCGTTGCTAGGGCCGTTGTTAGGGCCGTTGTTATGGCCGTTGTTAGGGCCCATGTTAGGGCCGTTGCTAGGGCCGTTGTTAGGGCCGTTGTTATGGCCGTTGTAAGGGCCCTTGTTAGGGCCGTTGCTAGGGCCGTTGTTAGGGCCGTTGTTAGGGCCGTTGTTAGGGCCCTTGTTTGGGCCCTGGTTAGGGCCGTTGCTAGGGCCGTTGCTAGGGCCGTTGCTAGGGCCGTTGTTAGGGCCGTTGCTAGGGCCGTTGCTAGGGCCGTTGCTAGGGCCGTGGTTAGGGCCCTTGTTAGGGCCGTTGCTAGGGCCGTTGCTAGGGCCGTTGCTAGGGCCGTTGCTAGGGCCGTTGGTAGGGCCGTTGTTAGGGCCCTTGGGGGATTAAGGTTAAGGGGTTAAGGTTAGGGTTGGGTTTAGGTTTAGGGTTAGGGTTAGGGTTATGGTTATTCTTAGATTTAATGTTTAAATTAAGGTTAGTGTTAGTGTTAGGGTAAGGGTTAGGTTTAGGGATAGGGTTAGGGTTAGGGTTAGGGTTAGGGTTAGGGTTAGGGTTAGGGTTAGGGTTAGGGGTTAGGGTTAGGGTTAGTGTTAGGGGTTAGGGGTTAGTGTTAGGGTTACGGTTAGGGTTAGGGTTAGGGTTAGGTTTAGTGTTAGGGTTATTATTAGGGGGTTAGGTTTTAGTTTAGGATTAGTGTTATGGTTAGAATTAGAAATAGGGTTAGTGTTAGGATTAGGGTCAGGGTTAGGTTTAGGGATATGGTTAGGGTTAGGGTTAAGGGTAGGGTTAGGGTTAGCGTTAGATTTAAAGTTTAGGGTTTAGTGTTAAGATTAGGGATAGTGTGAGGTTTAGGGTTAGGTTTAGGGTTAGGGTTAGGGATAGTGTTTGGGTTATGATTAGTGTTATCATTAGTGTTAGGGTTAGGGTCATGTTTAGGTTTAGGGTTAGGGTTAGGGTTAGGGTTAGATTTAGGGTTAGGTTTAGGTATATTGTTAGATTTAGGGTTTAGGGTTTAAGGTTTAAGGTTTAGGATTGTTTAAGGTTTAGGGTAGATTAGGTTTAGGGTTTAGAGTTTAGTATTATGGTTACGGTTAGGGTTAGGGTTAGGGTTAGAGTTAGGGTTAGGGTTAGGGTTAGGGTTAGGATTAGGGTTAAGGTTAGTGTTAGGATTAGGTTTAGGTTTAGGGTTAGGGTTAGGGTTAAGGTTAGGGTTAGGGTTAGGGTTAGGGTTAGGATTAGGGTTAGGGTTAGGGTTAGGGTAAGGGTTAGGGTTAGGGTTAGGGTTAGGATTAGGGTTAGGGTTAGGGTAAGGGTTAGGGGTTAGGGTTAGGGTTATGGTTATTGTTAGGTTTAGGGTTTAGGGTTTAGTGTTTAGGGTTTAAGGTTTAGGGTTTAGGATTGTTTAAGGTTTAGGGTTGTTTAGGGTATAGAGTTTAGGGTTAAAAGTTTAGGGTTGTTTAGGGTTTAGTGTTTAGGGTTTAGGGTTGTTTAAGGTTTAGTGTTAAATGTTTAGGTTTTAGGGTTGTTTTGGGTTTAGTGTTTAGTGTTGTTTAGGGTATAGTGTTAATGGTTTAGGGTTTAGGGTTATTTAGGGTTTAGTGTTTAAGGTTTAGGGTATAGGGTTGTTTAGGGTTTAGTGTTTAGGGTTGTTTATGGTTTAGTGATTAGGGTTGTTTGGGTTGTTTAGAGGTTAGTGTTTAGGGTTATTCAGGGTTTATGATTTAGGGTTGTTCAGGGTTTAGGAATTATGGTTGTTCAGGGTTTAGGATTTAGGGATTAAGGTTAAGGGGTTAGGGTTAGGGTTAGGGTTAGGGTTAGGGTTAGCATTAGGGTTAGAGTTAGGGTTAGAGTTAGGGTTAGAGTTAGGGTTATGGGGTTATGTTAGGCTTAAGGTTAGGGTTAGGGTTATGGGGTTAAGGTTAGGGTTGGGGTTAGGGTTAGGTTTAGGTTTAGGGTTAGGGTTAGGGTTATGGTTATTCTTAGATTTATGGTTTAAAATTTAGGGTTTATGGTTTAAGGTTTAGGGTTTAGGATTGTTTAAGTTTTAGGGTGGTTTAGGTTTAGGGTATAGAATTTAGCGTTTTAGATTGTTTAATGGTTAGGGTTGTTTAGGTTTTAGCGATTAGAGTTGATTAGGGTTTTTTAGGGTTGTTTATAATTTAGTTTTTAGGGTTGTTCTGGATTTATGATTTAGGATATTTTAAGGTTTAGGGTTTAAGGTTGTATAGTGTATTAGGGTTTAGGGTATAATGTTTAGGGTTAAGGGTTTAGGGTTGTTTAGGGTATAGTGTTAATGGTTTTAGGGTTTAGGCTTGTTTAGGGTTTAGTGTTTAGGGTTTATGGTTTAGGGTTTTTTAGCGTTTAGTGTTTATAGTTTAGGGTTTAGGGTTCTTTTGGAATTAGTGTTTAGGGTTTTTCGGGGTTTAAGGTTTAGGATTTAGGGTGTTAGGGTTAGTGTTAGGGTTATGTTTAGAGTTAAGGTGAGGGTTAGGGTGAGGGTTAAGGTAAGTTTAGGGTTAAGGTTAGTTTTAGTGTTAGGGTAAGGGTTAGGGTTAGGGATAGGGTTAGGGTTAGGGTTAGGGTTAAGGTTAGGGTTAGGGTTAGGGTTAGGGGTTAGGGTTAGGGTTAGAGTTAGGGGTTAGGGGTTAGTGTTAGGGTTAGGGTTAGGGTTAGGGTTAGGTTTAGTGTTAGGGTTATTATTAGGGGGTTAGGTTTTAATTTAGGATTAGTGTTAGGGTTAGAATTAGAAATAGGGTTAGTGTTAGGATTAGGGTCAAGGTTAGGTTTAGGGATAGGGTTAGGGTTAAGGGTAGGGTTAGGGTTAGGGTTAGATTTAAAGTTTAGGGTTTAGTGTTAGGATTAGGGATAGTGTGAGTTTTAGGGTTAGGTTTAGGGTTAGGGTTAGGGTTAGTGTTTGGGTTATGATTAGTGTTAGGATTAGGGTTAGGGTTAGATCAGGTTTAGGTTTAGGGTTAGGGTTAGGGTTAGGGTTAGATTTAGGGTTAGGTTTAGGTTTATTGTTAGATTTAGGGTTTAGGGTTTAAGGTTTATGGTTTAGGATTGTTCAAGGTTTAGGGTGGATTAGGTTTAGGGTTTAGAGTTTAGTATTATGGTTATGGTTAGGGTTAGAGTTAGGGTTAGATTTAGGGTTAGGGTTAGCATTAGGGTTAGAGTTAGGGTTAGAGTTAGGGTTAGAGTTATGGTTATGGTTAGTGTTAGGATTAGGGTTAGGGTTAGGGTCAGGGTTAGGTTTAGGGTTAGGGTTAGGGTTAGGGTTAGGGTTAGGGTTAGATTTAGGGTCAGGTTTAGGTTTATTGTTAGATTTAGATTTTAGGGTTTAAGGTTTATGGTTTAGGATTGTTTAAGGTTTAGGGTGGATTAGGTTTAGGGTGTAGAGTTTAGTGTTATGGTTACGGTTAGTGTTAGGCTTAGGGTTAGGGTTAGGGTTAGGGTAATGGTTAGGGTTAGGGTTAGGGTTAGGGTTAGGGTAAGGGTTAGGGGTTAGTGTTAAGGTTAGGGTTAGGGTTAGGGTTAGGGTTAGGTTAGGGTTAGGGTTAGGGTTAGGGTTAGGGTTAGGGGTTAGTGTTAGTGTTAGGGTTAGGTTTATTATTAGGGGGTTAGGTTTAAGTTTAGGATGAGTGTTAGGGTTAGAATTAGAAATAGGTTTAGTGTTAGGATTAGGGTCAGGGTTAGGTTTAGGGTTAGGGTTAGGGTTAGGGTGAGGGTTAGGTTCAGGGAGGGTTTAGGGTTAGGGTTAGGGTTAGGGTAAGATTTAGGGTTAGGTTTAGGTTTATTGTTAGATTTAGGATTTAGGGTCTAAGTTTTATGGTTTAAGATTGTTTAAGGTTTAGGGTGGATTAGGTTTAGGGTTTAGAGTTTAGTGTTATTGTTACGGTTAGGGTTAGGGTTAGGGTTAGGGTTAGGATTAGGGTTAAGGTTAGGGTTAGGATTAGGTTTAGGTTTAGGGTTAGGGTTAGGGTTAGGGTTAGGGTTAGGGTTAAGATTAGGATTAGGGTTAGGGTTAGGGTAAGGGTTAGGGGTTAGGGTTAGGGTTATGGTTATTGTTAGGTTTAGGGTTTAGGGTTTAGTGTTTAGGGTTTAAGGTTTAGGGTTTAGGATTGTTTAAGATTTAGGGTGGTTTGGGTTAAGGGTTTAGGGTTTAGAGTTTAGGATTGTTTAAGGTTTAGGGTTGTTTAGGGTATAGTGTTTAGGGTTAAAAGTTTAGGGTTGTTTTGGGTTTAGTGTTTAGTGTTGTTTAGGGTATAGTGTTAATGGTTTAGGGTTTAGGGTTATTTAGGGTTTAGTGTTTAAGGTTTAGGGTATAGGGTTTTTTAGGATTTAGTGTTTAGGGTTGTTTATGGTTTAGTGATTAGGGTTGTTTAGGGTTGTTTAGAGGTTAGTGTTTAGGGTTATTCAGGGTTTATGATTTAGGGTTGTTCAGTGTTTAGGATTTATGGTTGTTCAGGGTTTAGGATTTAGGGATTAAGCTTAAGGGGTTAGGGTTTGGGTTAGGGTTAGGGTTAGGGTTAGCATTAGGGTTAGAGTTAGGGTTAGAGTTAGGGTTATGGGGTTATGTTAGGCTTAAGGTTAGGGTTAGGGTTATGGGGTTAAGGTTAGAGTTGGGGTTAGAGTTAGGTTTATGTTTAGGGTTAGGTTTAGGGTTATGGTTATTCTCAGATTTAAGGTTTAAATTTTAGGGTTTATGGTTTAAGGTTTAGGATTTAGGATTGTTTAACTTTTAGGGTGGTTTAGGTTTAGGGTATAGGGTTTAGCGTTTAAGATTGTTTAATGTTTAGGGTTGTTTAGATTTTAGCGTTTAGAGTTGTTTAGGGTTTTTTAGGGTTGTTTATGATTTAGTGTTTAGGGTTTTTCAGGATTTATGATTTAGGATATTTTAAGGTTTAGGGTTTAAGGTTGTATAGTGTTTTGGGTTTAGGGTATAATGTTTAGTGTTAAGGGTTTAGGGTTGTTTAGGGTATAGTGTTAATGGTTTTAGGGTTTAGGCTTGTTTAGTGTTTAGTGTTTAGGGTTTAGGGTTTAGGGTTTTTTAGCGTTTAGTGTTTATAGTTTAGGGTTTAGGGTGCTTTTGGAATTAGTGTTTAGGGTTTTTCGGGGTTTAGGGTTTAGGATTTAGGGTGTTAGGGTTAGTGTTAGGGTTAGGTTTAGGGTTAAGGTGAGGGTTAGGGTGAGGGTTAAGGTTAGGGTTAGGGTTAAGGTTAGTGTTAGTGTTAGGGTAAGGGTTAGGGTTAGGGATAGGGTTAGGGTTAGGGTTAGGGTTAGGGTTAAGGTTAGGGTTAGGGTTTGGGTTAGGTTTAGGGGTTAGGGTTAGGGTTAGTGTTAGGGGTTAGGGGTTAGTGTTAGGGTTAGGGTTAGGGTTAGGGTTAGGTTTAGTGTTAGGGTTATTATTAGGGGGTTAGGTTTTAGTTTAGGATTAGTGTTAGGGTTAGAATTAGAAATAGGGTTAGTGTTAGGATTAGGGTCAGGGTTAGGTTTAGGGATATGGTTAGGGTTAAGGATAGGGTTAGGGTTAGGGTTAGATTTAAAGTTTAGGGTTTAGTGTTAAGATTAGAGATAGTGTGAGGTTTAGGGTTAGGTTTAGGGTTAGGGTTAGGGATAGTGTTTGGGTTATGATTAGTGTTAATATTAGGGTGAGGGTTAGGGTCAGGTTTAGGTTTAGGGTTAGGGTTAGGGTTAGGGTTAGATTTAGGGTTAGGTTTAGGTTTATTGTTAGATTTAGGGTTTAGGGTTTAAGGTTTAAAATTTAGGATTGTTTAAGCTTTAGGGTAGAATAGGTTTAGGGTTTAGAGTTTAGTATTATGGTTACGGTTAGGGTTAGGGTTAGGGTTAGAGTTAGGGTTAGGGTTAGGGTTAGGGTTAGGGTTAAGGTTAGGGTTAATGTTAGGGTTAGGGTTATGGTTAGTG
>NC_137985.1:3145700-3148200 GCF_963924665.1 Micromys minutus | reverse complement strand
GTGTTATGGTTACGGTTAGGGTTAGGGTTAGGGTTAGGGTTAGGATTAGGGTTCAGGTTAGGGTTAGGATTAGGTTTAGGGTTAGGGTTAGGGTTAGGGTTAGGGTTATGGTAAGGGTTAGGGTTAGGGTTAGGGTTAGGGTTATGGTAAATGTTAGGGGGTTAGTGTTAGGGTTTGGGTTAGGGTTAGGGTTAGGGTTAGGGTTAGGTTAGGGTTAGGATTAGGGTTAGGGTTAGGGGTTAGTGTTAGTGTTAGGGTTAGGGTTATTATTAGGGGGTTAGGTTTAAGTTTAGGATTAGTGTTAGTGTTAGAATTAGAAATAGGGTTAGTGTTAGGATTAAGGTCAGGGTTAGGTTTAGGGTTAGGGTTAGGGTTAGGGTTAGGGTTAAAGTCAGGGAGGGTTTAGGGTTAGGTTAGGGTTAGCGTCAGATTTAGGGTTAGGTTTAGGTTTATTGTTAGATTTAGGATTTAGGGTCTAAGGTTTATGGTTTAGGATTGTTTAAGGTTTAGGGTGGATTAGGTTTAGGGTTTAGAGTTTAGTGTTATGGTTACAGTTAGGGTTAGGGTTAGGGTTAGGGTTAGGATTAGGGTTCAGGTTAGGGTTAGGATTAGGTTTAGGTTTAGGGTTAGGGTTAGGGTTAGGGTTAGGGTTAGGGTTAGGTTAGGGTTAGGGTTAGGGTTAGGGTAAGGGTTAGGGGTTAGGGTTAGGGTTATGGTTATTGTTAGGTTTAGGGTTTAAAGTTTAGTGTTTAGGGTTTAAGGTTTAGGGTTTAGGATTGTTTAAGGTTTAGGGTGGTTTAGGTTAAGGGTTTAGGGTTTAGAGTTTAGGATTGTTTAAGGTTTAGGGTTGTTTAGGGTATAGAGTTTAGGGTTAAAAGTTTAGGGTTGTTTAGGGTTTAGTGTTTAGGGTTTAGGGTTGTTTAAGGTTCAGTCTTTAAGGTTTAGGTTTTAGGGTTGTTTTGGGTTTAGTGTTTAGTGTTGTTTAGGGTATAGTGTTAATGGTTTAGGGTATAGGGTTGTTTAGGGTTTAGTGTTTAGGGTTGTTTATGGTTTAGTGATTAGGGTTGTTTAGGGTTGTTTAGAGGTTAGTGTTTAGGGTTATTCAGGGTTTATGATTTAGGGTTGTTCAGTGTTTAGGATTTATGGTTGTTCAGGGTTTAGGATTTAGGGATTAAGGTTAAGGGGTTAGGGTTAGGGTTAGGGTTAGGGTTAGGGTTAGGGATAGCATTAGGGTTAGAGTTAGGGTTAGAGTTAGGGTTATGGGGTTATGTTAGGCTTAAGGTTAGGGTTAGGGTTATGGGGTTAAGGTTAGGGTTGGGGTTAGGGTTAGGTTTAGGTTTAGGGTTAGGGTTAGGGTTATGGTTATTCTTAGATTTATGGTTTAAAATTTAGGGTTTATGGTTTAAGGTTTAGGGTTTAGGATTGTTTAAGTTTTAGGGTGGTTTAGGTTTAGGGTATAGAATTTAGCGTTTAAGATTTTTTAATGGTTAGGGTTGTTTAGGTTTTAGCGTTTAGAGTTGTTTAGGGTTTTTTAGGGTTGTTTATAATTTAGTGTTTAGGGTTGTTCAGGTTTTATGATTTAGGATATTTTAAGGTTTAGGGTTTAAGGTTGTATAGTGTTTTAGGGTTTAGGGTATAATGTTTAGGGTTAAGGGTTTAGGGTTTTTTAGGGTATAGTGTTAATGGTTTTAGGGTTTAATCTTGTTTAGGGTTTAGTGTTTAGGGTTTAGGGTTTAGGGTTTTTTAGCGTTTAGTGTTTATAGTTTAGGGTTTAGGGTGCTTTTGGAATTAGTGTTTAGGGTTTTTCGAGGCTTAAGGTTTAGGATTTAGGGTGTTAGGGTTAGTGTTAGGGTTAGGTTTAGGGTTAAGGTGAGGGTTAGGGTGAGGGTTAAGGTTAGAGTTAGGGTTAAGGTTAGTGTTAGTGTTAGGGTAAGGGTTAGGGTTAGGGATAGGGTTAGGGTTAGGGTTAGGGTTAAGGTTAGGGTTAGGGTTAGGGTTAGGGGTTAGGGTTAGGGTTAGTGTTAGGGGTTAGGGGTTAGTGTTAGGGTTAGGGTTAGGGTTAGGGTTAGATTTAGTGTTAGGGTTATTATTAGGGGGTTAGGTTTTAGTTTAGGATTAGTGTTAGGGTTAGAATTAGAAATAGGGTTAGTGTTAGGATTAGGGTCAGGGTTAGGTTTAGGGATAGAGTTAGGGTTAAGGGTAGGGTTAGAGTTAGGGTTAGATTTAAAGTTTAGGGTTTAGTGTTAGGATTAGGGATAGTGTGAGTTTTAGGGTTAGGTTTAGGGTTAGGGTTAGGGTTAGTGTTTGGGTTATGATTAGTGTTAGGATTAGGGTTAGGGTTAGGGTCAGGTTTAGGTTTAGGGTTAGGGTTAGGGTTAGGGTTAGATTTAGGGTTAGGTTTAGGTTTATTGTTAGATTTAAGGTTTAGGGTTTAAGGTTTATGGTTTAGGATTGTTTAAGGTTTAGGGTGGATTAGGTTTAGGGTTTAGAGTTTAGTATT
>NC_137985.1:3128200-3138200 GCF_963924665.1 Micromys minutus | reverse complement strand
GTTAGGATTAGGTTTAGGGTTAGGGTTAGGGTTAGGGTTAGGGTTAGGGTTAGGGTTAGGGTTAGGGTTAGGGTTAGGGTTAGGATTAGGGTTAGGGTTAGGGTTAGGGTAAAGTTTAGGGGTTAGGGTTAGGGTTATGGTTATTGTTAGGTTTAGGGTTTAGGGTTTAGTGTTTAGGGTTTAAGGTTTAGGGTTTAGGATTGTTTAAGATTTAGGGTGGTTTAGGTTAAGGGTTTAGGGTTTAGAGTTTAGGATTGTTTAAGGTTTAGGGTTGTTTAGGGTATAGTGTTTAGGGTTAAAAGTTTAGGGTTGTTTAGGGTTTAGTGTTTAGGGTTTAGGGTTGTTTAAGGTTTAGTGTTTAAGGTTTAGGTTTTAGGGTTGTTTTGGGTTTAGTGTTTAGTGTTGTTTAGGGTATAGTGTTAATGGTTTAGGGTTTAGGGTTATTTAGGGTTTAGTGTTTAAGGTTTAGGGTATAGGGTTGTTTAGGGTTTAGTGTTTAGGGTTGTTTATGGTTTAGTGATTAGGGTTGTTTAGGGTTGTTTAGAGGTTAGTGTTTAGGGTTGTTCAGGGTTTATGATTTAGAGTTGTTCAGGATTTAGGATTTATGGTTGTTCAGGGTTTAGGATTTAGGGATTAAGGTTAAGGGGTTAGGGTTAGGTTTAGGGTTAGGGTTAGGGTTAGGGTTAGGGTTAGGGTTAGTTTTAGGGTTAGGGTTAAGGTTAGGGTTAGGGTTAGGGTTAGGGTTATGGTTAGTGTTAGGATTATGGTTAGGGTTAGGGTCAGGGTTAGGTTTAGGGTTAGGGTTAGGGTTAGGGTTAGATTTAGGGTCAGGTTTAGGTTTATTGTTAGATTTAAGGTTTAGGGTTTAAGGTTTATGGTTTAGGATTGTTTAAGGTTTGGGGTGGATTAGGTTTAGGGTTTAGAGTTTAGTGTTATGGTTATGGTTAGTGTTAGGGTTAGGGTTAGGGTTAGGGTTAGGGTTAGGGTTATGGTAATGGTTAGAGTTAGGGTTAGGGTTAGGGTTAGGGTAAGGGTTAGGGGTTAGTGTTAGGGTTAGGGTTAGGGTTAGGATCAGGTTAGGGTTAGGGTTAGGGTTAGGGTTAGGGTTAGGGGTTAGGGTTAGTGTTAGTGTTAGGGTTATTATTAGGGGGTTAGGGTTAAGTTTAGGATTAGTGTTAGGGTATGAATTAGAAATAGGGTTAGTGTTAGGATTAGGGTCAGGGTTAGGTTTAGGGTAAGGGTTAGGGGTTAGGGTTAGGGTTATGGTTATTGTTAGGTTTAGTTTTTAGGGTTTAGTGTTTAGGGTTTAAGGT
Source organism: Micromys minutus (assembly GCF_963924665.1). Lineage (NCBI taxonomy): Eukaryota > Metazoa > Chordata > Mammalia > Rodentia > Muridae > Micromys > Micromys minutus. Next base: position 3,136,887 of record NC_137985.1, on the reverse strand, counting down.
TTAGGGTTTAGGATTGTTTAAGATTTAGGGTGGTTTAGGTTAAGGGTTTAGGGTTTAGAGTTTAGGATTGTTTAAGGTTTAGGGTTGTTTAGGGTATAGTGTTAATGGTTTTAGGGTTTAGGCTTGTTTAGGGTTTAGTGTTTAGGGTTTAGGGTTTAGGGTTTTTAAGCGTTTAGTGTTTATAGTTTAGGGTTTAGGGTGCTTTTGGAATTAGTGTTTAGGGTTTTTCAGGGTTTAGGGTTTAGGATTTAGGGTGTTAGGGTTAGTTTTAGGGTTAGGTTTAGGGTTAAGGTGAGGGTTAGGGTGAGGGTTAAGGTTAGGGTTAGGGTTAAGGTTAGTGTTAGTGTTAGAATAAGGGTTAGGGTTAGGGATAAAGTTAGGGTTAGGGTTAGGCTTAGGGATAAGGTTAGGGTTAGGGTTAGGGTTAGTGTTAGGGGTTTGGGTTAGGGTTAGTGTTAGGGGTTAGGGGTTAGTGTTAGGGTTAGGGTTAGGTTTAGTGTTAGGGTTATTTTTAGGGGGTTAGGTTTTAGTTTAGGATTAGTGTTAGGGTTTGAATTAGAAATAGGGTTAGTGTTAGGATTAGGGTCAGGGTTAGGTTTAGAAATATGGTTAGGTTTAGGGTTAAGGGTAGGGTTAGTGTTATGGTTAGAATTAAAGTTTAGGGTTTAGTGTTAGGATTAGGGATAGTGTGAGGTTTAGGGTTAGGTTTAGGGTTAGGGTTAGGGTTAGTGTTTGGGTTATGATTAGTGTTAGGATTAGGATTAGGGTTAGGGTCAGGTTTATGTTTAGGGTTAGGGTTAGAGTTAGGGTTAGGTTTAGGGTTAGGTTTAGGTTTATTGTTAGATTTATGGTTTAGGGTTTAAGGTTTATGGTTTAGGATTGTTTAAGTTTAAGGGTGGATTAGGTTTAGGGTTTAGAGTTTAGTATTATGGTTATGGTTAGGGTTAGAGTTAGGGTTAGAGTTAGGGTTAGGGTTAGGGTTAGGGTTAGGGTTAAGGTTAGGGTTAGTGTTAGGGTTAGGGTTATGGTTAGTGTTAGGATTAGGGTTAGGGTTAGGGTCAGGGTTAGTTTTAGGGTTAAGGTTAGGGTTAGGGTTAGGGTTAGGGTTAGGGTTAGGGTTAGGATTAGGGTTAGGGTTAGGGTTAGGGTAAGGGTTAGGGGTTAGGGTTAGGGTTATGGTTATTGTTAGGTTTAGGGTTTAGTGTTTAGTGTTTAGGGTTTAAGGTTTATGGTTGAGGATTGTTTAAGGTTTAGGGTGGATTAGGTTTAGGGTTTAGAGTTTAGTGTTATGGTTACGGTTAGGGTTAGGGTTAGGGATAGGGTTAGGGTTAGGGTTAGGGTTATGGTAAGGGTTAGGTTTAGGGTTAGGGTTAGGGTTAGGGTAAAAGTTAGGGGGTTAGTGTTAGGGTTTGTGTTAGGGTTAGGGTTAGGGTTAGGGTTAGGTTAGGGTTAGGGTTAGGGTTAGGGTTAGGGATAGGGTTAGGTTAGGGTTAGGGTTAGGGTTAGGGTTAGGGTTAGGGGTTAGGGTTAGTGAAAGGGTTAGGGTTATTATTAGGGGGTTAGGTTTAAGTTTAGGATTAGTTTTATGCTTAGAATTAGAAATAGGGTTAGTGTTAGGATTAGGGTCAGGGTTAGGTTTAGGGTTAGGGTTAGGGTTAGGTTCAGGGAGGGTTTAGGGTTAGGGTTAGGGTTAGTGTTAGATTTAGGGTTAGGTTTAGGTTTATTGTTAGATTTAGGATTTAGGGTCTAAGGTTTATGGTTTAGGATTGTTTAAGGTTTAGGGTGGATTAGGTTTAGGGTTTAGAGTTTAGTGTTATGGTTACGGATAGGGTTAGGGTTAGGGTTAGGATTAGGGTTAAGGTTAGGGTTAGGATTAGGTGTAGGGTTAGGGTTAGGGTTAGGGTTAGGGTTAGGGTTAGGGTTAGGATTAGGGTTAGGGTTAGGGTTAGGGTAAGGGTTAGGTGTTAGGGTTACGGTTATGGTTATTGTTAGGATTAGGGTTTAGGGTTTAGTGTTTAGGGTTTAAGGTTTAGGGTTTAGGATTGTTTAAGATTTAGGGTGGTTTAGGTTAAGGGATTAGGGTTTAGAGTTTAGGATTGTTTAAGGTTTAGTGTTGTTTAGGGTATAGTGTTTAGGGTTAAAAGTTTAGGGTTGTTTAGGGTTTAGTGTTTAGGGTTTAGGGTTGTTTAAGGTTTAGTGTTTAAGGTTTAGGTTTTAGGGTTGTTTAGGGTTTAGTGTTTAGGGTTGTTTATGGTTTAGTGATTAGGGTTATTTAGGGTAGTTTAGAGGTTAGTGTTTAGGGTTATTCAGGGTTTATGATTTAGGTTTGTTCAGGGTTTAGGATTTATGGTTGTTCAGGGTTTAGGATTTACGGATTAAGGTTAAGGGGTTAGGGTTAGGGTTAGGGTTAGGGTTAGGGTCAGGGTTAGGTTTAGGGTTAGGGTTAGGTTTAGGGTTAGATTTAGGGTCAGGTTTAGGTTTATTGTTAGATTTAGGGTTTAGGGTTTAAGGTTTATGGTTTAGGATTGTTTAAGGTTTAGGGTGGATTAGGTTTAGGGTTTAGAGTTTAGTGTTATGGTTACGGTTAGTGTTAGGGTTAGGGTTAGGGTTAGGGTTAGGGTTAGTGTTAGGGTTAGGGTAATGGTTAGGGTGAGGGTTAGGGTTAGGGTTAGGGTAAGTTTTAGGGGTTAGTGTTAGGGTTAGGATTAGGGTTAGGGTTAGGGTTAGGTTAGGGTTAGGGTTAGGGTTAGGGTTAGGGGTTAGGGTTAGTGTTAGGGTTAGGGTTATTATTAGGGGGTTAGGTTAAAGTTTAGGATTAGTGTTAGGGTTAGAATTAGAAATAGGGTTAGTGTTAGGATTAGGGTCAGGGTTAGGTTTAGGGTTAGGGTTAGGGTTAGGGTGAGGGTTAGGGTCAGGGAGGGTTTAGGGTTAGGGTTAGGTTTAGGGTAAGATTTAGGGTTAGGTTTAGGTTTATTGTTAGATTTAGGATTTAGGGTCTAAGGTTTATGGTTTAGGATTGTTTAAGGTTTAGGGTGGATTAGGTTTAGGGTTTAGAGTTTAGTGTTATGGTTACGGTTAGGGTTAGGGTTAGGGTTAGGGTTAGGATTAGGGTTAAGGTTAGGGTTAGGATTAGGTTTAGGTTTAGGGTTAGGGTTAGGGTTAAGGTTAAGGTTAGGGTTAGGGTTAGGGTTAGGGTTAGGGTTAGGGTTAGGATTAGGGTTAGGGTTAGGGTTAGGGTAAGGGTTAGGGGTTAGGGTTACGGTTATGGTGATTGTTAGGTTTAGGGTTTAGGGTTTAGTGTTTAGGGTTTAAGGTTTAGGGTTTAAAATTGTTTAAGATTTAGGGTGGTTTAGGTTAAGGGTTTAGGGTTTAGAGTTTAGGATTGTTTAAGGTTTAGGGTTGTTTAGGGTATAGTGTTTAGGGTTAAAAGTTTAGGGTTGTTTTGGGTTTAGTGTTTAGGGTTTAGGGTTGTTTAAGGTTTAGTGTTTAAGGTTTAGGTTTTAGGGTTGTTTTGAGTTTAGTGTTTAGTGTTGTTTAGGGTATAGTGTTAATGGTTTATGGTTTAGAGTTATTTAGGGTTTAGTGTTTAAGGTTTAGGGTATAGGGTTGTTTAGGATTTAGTGTTTAGGGTTGTTTATGGTTTAGTGATTAGGGTTGTTTAGGGTTGTTTAGAGGTTAGTGTTTAGGGTTATTCAGGGTTTATGATTTAGGGTTGTTCAGGGTTTAGGATTTATGGTTGTTCAGGGTTTAGGATTTAGGGATTAAGGTTAAGGGGTTAGGGTTAGGGTTAGGGTTAGGGTTAGGGTTAGCATTAGGGTTATAGTTAGGGTTAGAGTTAGGGTTATGGGGTTATGTTAGGCTTAAGGTTAGGGTTAGGGTTTTGGGGTTAAGGTTAGGGTTGGGGTTAGGGTTAGGTTTAGGTTTAGGGTTAGGGTTAGGGTTATGGTTATTCTTAGATTTAATGTTTAAATTTTAGGGTTTATGGTTTAAGGTTTAGGGTTTAGGATTGTTTAAGTTTTAGGGTGGTTTAGGTTTAGGGTATAGGGTTTAGCGTTTAAGATTCTTTAATGTTTAGGGTTGTTTAGGTTTTAGCGTTTAGAGTTGTTTAGGGTTTTTTAGGGTTGTTTATGATTTAGTGTTTAGGTTTGTTCAGGATTTATGATTTAGGATATTTTAAGGTTTAGGGTTTAAGGTTGTATAGTGTTTTAGGGTTTAGGGTATATTGTTTAGGGTTAAGGGTTTAGGGTTGTTTAGGGTATAGTGTTAATGGTTTTAGGGTTTAGGCTTGTTTAGTGTTTAGTGTTTAGGGTTTAGGGTTTAGGGTTTTTTAGCGTTTAGTGTTTACAGTTTAGGGTTTAGGGTGCTTTTGGAATTAGTGTTTAGGGTTTTTCGGGGTTTAGGGTTTAGGATTTAGGGTGTTAGTGTTAGTGTTAGGGTTAGGTTTAGGGTTAAGGTGAGGGTTAGGGTGAGGGTTAAGGTTAGGGTTAGGGTTAAGGTTAGTGTTAGTGTTAGGGTAAGGGTTAGGGTTAGGGATAGGGTTAGGTTTAGGGTTAGGGTTAGGGTTAAGTTTAGGGTTAGGGTTAGGGTTAGGGTTAGGGGTTAGGGTTAGGGTTAGTGTTAGGGGTTAGGGGTTAGTGTTAGGGTTAGGGTTAGGGTTAGGGTTAGGTTTAGTGTTAGGGTTATTATTAGGGGGTTAGGTTTTAGTTTAGGATTAGTGTTAGGGTTAGAATTAGAAATAGGGTTAGTGTTAGGATTAGAGTCAGGGTTAGGTTTAGGGATATGGTTAGGGTTAGTGTTAAGGGTAGAGTTAGGGTTAGGGTTAGATTTAAAGTTTAGGGTTTAGTGTTAGGATTAGGGATAGTGTGAGGTTTAGGGTTAGGTTTAGGGTTAGGGTTAGGGTTAGTGTTTGGGTTATGATTAGTGTTATTATTAGGGTTAGGGTTAGGGTCAGGTTTAGGTTTAGGGTTAGGGTTAGGGTTAGGGTCAGATTTAGGGTTAGGTTTAGGTTTATTGTTAGATTTAGGGTTTAGGGTTTAAGGTTTAAGGTTTAGGATTGTTTAAGGTTTAGGGTAGATTAGGTTTAGGGTTTAGAGTTTAGTATTATGGTTACGGTTAGTGTTAGGGTTAGGGTTAGAGTTAGGGTTAGGGTTAGGTTTAGGGTTAGGGTTAGGGTTAAGGTTAGGGTTAATGTTAGGGTTAGAGTTATGGGTAGTGTTAGGATTAGGGTTAGGTTTAGGGTCAGGGTTAGGTTTAGGGTTAGGGATAGGGTTAGGGTTAGATTTAGGGTTAGGTTTAGGTTTATTGTTAGATTTAGGGTTTAGGGTTTAAGATTTATGGTTTAGGATTGTTTAAGGTTTAGGGTGGAATAGGTTTAGGGTTTAGAGTTTAGTGTTATGGTTACGGTTAGGGTTAGGGTTAGGGATGGTGTTAGGGTTAGGGTTAGGGTTATGGTAAGGGTTAGGGTTAGGGTTAGGGTTAGGGTTATGGTAAAAGTTAGGGGGTTAGTGTTAGGGTTTGCGTTAGGGTTAGGGTTAGGGTTAGGGTTAGGTTAGGGTTAGGGTTAGGGTTAGGGTTAGGGGTTAGGGTTAGTGTTAGGGTTAGGGTTATTATTAGGGGGTTAGGTTTAAGTTTAGGATTAGTGTTAGGGTAAGAATTAGAAATAGGGTTAGTATTAGGATTAGGGTCAGGGTTAGGTTTAGGGTTAGGGTTAGGGTTAGGGTTAGGGTTAAAGTCAGGGAGGGTTTAGGGTTAGGGTTAGGGCTAGGGTTAGATTTAGGGTTAGGTTTAGGTTTATTGTTAGATTTAGGATTTAGGGTCTAAGGTTTATGGTTTATGATTTTTTAAGGTTTAGGGTGGATTAACTTTAGGCTTTAGAGTTTAGTGTTATGGTTACAGTTAGGTTTAGGGTTAGGGTTAGGGTTAGGATTAGGGTTAAGGTTAGGGTTAGGATTAGGTTTAGGGTTAGGGTTAGGGTTAGGGTTAGGGTTAGGGTTAGGGTTAGGGTTAGGATTAGGGTTAGGGTTAGGGTTAGGGTAAGGGTTAGGGGTTAGGGTTAGGGTTATGGTTATTGTTAGGTTTAGGGTTTAAGGTTTAGTGTTTAGGGTTTAAGGTTTAGGGTTTAGGATTGTTTAAGATTTAGGGTGGTTTAGGTTAAGGGTTTAGCGTTTAGAGTTTAGGATTGTTTAAGGTTTAGGGTTGTTTAGGGTATAGAGTTTAGGGTTAAAAGTTTAGGGTTTTTTAGGGTTTAGTGTTTAGGTTTTAGGGTTGTTTAAAGTTTAGTGTTTAAGGTTTAGGTTTTAGGGTTGTTTGGGGTTGAGTGTTTAGTGTTCTTTAGGGTATAGTGTTAATGGTTTAGGGTTTAGGGTTATTTAGGGTTTAGTGTTTAAGGTTTAGTGTATAGGGTTGTTTAGGGTTTAGTGTTTAGGGTTGTTTATGTTTTAGTGATTAGGGTTGTTTAGGGTTGTTTAGAGGTTAGTGTTTAGGGTTATTCAGGGTTTATGATTTAGGGTTGTTCAGGGTTTAGGATTTATGGTTGTTCAGGGTTTAGAATTTAGGGATTAAGGTTAAGGGGTTAGGGTTAGGGTTAGGGTTAGGGTTAGGGTTAGCATTAGGGTTAGAGTTAGGGTTAGAGTTAGGGTTAGAGTTAGGGTTATGGGGTTATGTTAGGCTTAAGGTTAGGGTTAGGGTTATGGGGTTAAGGTTAGGGTTGGGGTTAGGGTTAGGTTTAGGTTTAGGGTTAGGGTTAGGGTTATGGTTATTCTTAGATTTATGGTTTAAAATTTAGGGCTTATGGTTTAAGGTTTAGGGTTTAGGATTGTTTAAGTTTTAGGGTGGTTTAGGTTTAGGGTATAGAATTTAGCGTTTAAGATTGTTTAATGGTTAGGGTTGTTTAGGTTTTAGCGTTTAGAGTTGTTTAGGGTTTTTTAGGGTTGTTTATAATTTAGTGTTTAGGGTTGTTCAGGATTTATGATTTAGGATATTTTAAGGTTTAGGGTTTAAGGTTGTATAGTGTTTTAGGGTTAAGGGTATAATGTTTAGGGTTAAGGGTTTAGGGTTGTTTAGGGTATAGTGTTAATGGTTTTAGGGTTTAGGCTTGTTTAGGGTTCAGTGTTTAGGGTTTAGGGTTTTTTAGCGTTTAGTGTTTATAGTTTAGGGTTTAGGGTGCTTTTGGAATTAGTGTTTAGGGTTTTTCGGGGTTTAGGGTTTAGGATTTTGGGTGTTAGGGTTAGTGTTAGGGTTAGGTTTAGGGTTAAGGTGAGGGTTAGGGTGAGGGTTAAGGTTAGGGTTAGGGTTAAGGTTAGTGTTAGTGTTAGGGTAAGGGTTAGGGTTAGGGATAGGGTTAGGGTTAGGTTTAGGGTTAGGGTTAGGTTTAGGGTTAGGTTTCGGGTTAGGGGTTAGGGTTAGGTTTAGTGTTAGGGGTTAGGGGTTAGTGTTAGGGTTAGGGTTAGGGTTAGGGTTAGGGTTAGGTGTTAGGGTTATTGAAAGGGTTAGGGTTATTATTAGGGGGTTAGGTTTAAGTTTAGGATTAGTGTTAGGCTTAGAATTAGAAATAGGGTTAGTGTTAGGATTAGGGTCAGGGTTAGGTTTAGGGTTAGGGTTAGGGTTAGGGTCAGGGAGGGTTTAGGGTTAGGATTAGGGTTAGTGTTAGATTTAGGGTTAGGTTTAGGTTTATTGTTAGATTTAGGATTTAGGGTCTAAGGTTTATGGTTTAGGATTGTTTAACGTTTAGGGTGGATTAAGTTTAGGGTTTAGAGTTTAGTGTTATGGTTACGGTTAGGGTTAGGGTTAGGGTTAGGATTAGAGTTAAGGTTAGGGTTAGGATTAGGTTTAGGGTTAGGGTTAGGGTTAGGGTTAGGGTTAGGGTTAGGGTTAGGATTAGGTTTAGGTTTAGGGTTACGGTTAGGGTTAGGGTTAGGGTTAGGATTAGGGTTAAGGTTAGGGTTAGGTTTAGGGTTAGGGTTAGGGTTAGGGTTAGGGTTAGGGTTAGGGTTAGGGTTAGGGTTAGGATTAGGGTTAGGGTTAGGGTTAGGGTAAGGGTTAGGGGTTAGGGTTAGGGTTATGGTTATTGTTAGGTTTATGGTTTAGGGTTTAGTGTTTAGGGTTTAAGGTTTAGGGTTTAGGATTGTTTAAGATTTAGGGTGGTTTAGGTTAAGGGTTTAGGGTTTAGAGTTTAGGATTGTTTAAGGTTTAGGGTTGTTTAGGGTATAGTGTTTAGGGTTAAAAGTTTAGGGTTGTTTAGGGTTTAGTGTTTAGGGTTTAGGTTTGTTTAAGGTTTAGTGTTTAAGGTTTAGGTTTTAGGGTTGTTTTGGATTTAGTGTTTAGTGTTGTTTAGGGTATAGTGTTAATGGTTTAGGGTTTAGGGTTATTTAGGGTTTAGTGTTTAAGGTTTAAGGTATAGGGTTGTTTAGGGTTTAGTGTTTAGGGTTGTTTATGGTTTAGTGATTAGGGTTGTTTAGGGTTGTTTAGAGGTTAGTGTTTAGGGTTATTCAGGGTTTATGATTTAGGGTTGTTCAGGGTTTAGTATTTATGGTTGTTCAGGTTTTAGGATTTAGGGATTAAGGTTAAGGGGTTAGGGTTAGGGTTAGGGTTAGGGTTAGCATTAGGGTTAGAGTTAGGGTTAGAGTTAGGGTTATGGGGTTATGTTAGGCTTAAGGTTAGGGTTAGGGTTATGGGGTTAAGGTTAGGGT
>NC_137985.1:3120700-3123200 GCF_963924665.1 Micromys minutus | reverse complement strand
TTTAGGTTTAGGGTTAGGGTTAGGGTTAGGGTCAGATTTAGGGTTAGGTTTAGGTTTATTGTTAGATTTAGGGTTTAGGGTTTAAGGTTTAAGGTTTAGGATTGTTTAAGGTTTAGGGTAGATTAGGTTTAGGGTTTAGAGTTTAGTATTATGGTTACGGTTAGTGTTAGGGTTAGGGTTAGAGTTAGGGTTAGGGTTAGGGTTAGGGTTAGGGTTAGGGTTAAGGTTAGGGTTAATGTTAGGGTTAGAGTTATGGTTAGTGTTAGGATTAGGGTTAGGTTTAGGGTCAGGGTTAGGTTTAGTGTTAGGGATAGGGTTAGGGTTAGATTTAGGGTTAGGTTTAGGTTTATTGTTAGATTTAGGATTTAGGGTCTAAGGTTTATGGTTTAGGATTGTTTAAGGTTTAGGGTAGATTAGGTTTAGGGTTTAGAGTTTAGTGTTATGGTTACAGTTAGGGTTAGGGTTAGGGATGAGGTTAGGGTTAGGGTTAGGGTTATGGTAAGGGTTAGGATTAGGGTTAGGGTTAGGGTTATGGTAAAAGTTAGGGGGTTAGTGTTAGGGTTTCGGATAGGGTTAGGGTTAGGGTTAGGGTTAGGTTAGGGTTAGGGTTAGGGTTAGGGTTAGGGTTATGGTTAGGGGTTAGGGTTAGTGTTAGGGTTAGGGTTATTATTAGGGGGTTAGGTTTAAGTTTAGGATTAGTGTTAGGGTAAGAATTAGAAATAGGGTTAGTGTTAGGATTAGGGTCAGGGTTAGGTTTAGGGTTAGGGTTAGGGTTAGGGTTAGGGTTAAAGTCAGGGAGGGTTTAGGGTTAGGGTTAGGGTTAGGGTTAGATTTAGGGTTAGGTTTAGGTTTATTGTTAGATTTAGGATTTAGGGTCTAAGGTTTATGGTTTAGGATTGTTTAAGGTTTAGGGTGGATTAGGTTTAGGGTTTAGAGTTTAGTGTTATGGTTACAGTTAGGGTTAGGGTTAGGGTTAGGGTTAGGATTAGGGTTAAGGTTAGGGTTAGGATTAGGTTTAGGGTTAGGGTTAGGGTTAGGGTTAGGGTTAGGGTTAGGATTAGGGTTAGGGTTAGGGTTAGGGTAAGGGTTAGGGGTTAGGGTTAGTGTTATGGTTATTGTTAGGTTTAGGGTTTAAGGTTTAGTGTTTAGGGTTTAAGGTTTAGGGTTTAGGATTGTTTAAGATTTAGGGTGGTTTAGGTTAAGGGTTTAGCGTTTAGAGTTTAGGATTGTTTACGGTTTAGGGTTGTTTAGGGTATAGAGTTTAGGGTTAAAAGTTTAGGGTTTTTTAGGGTTTAGTGTTTAGGGTTTAGGGTTGTTTAAGGTTTAGTGTTTAAGGTTTAGGTTTTAGGGTTGATTGGGGTTGAGTGTTTAGTGTTCTTTTGGGTATAGTGTTAATGGTTTAGGGTTCAGGGTTATTTAGGGTTTAGTGTTTAAGGTTTAGTGTATAGGGTTGTTTAGGGTTTAGTGTTTAGGGTTGTTAATGGTTTAGTGATTAGGGTTGTTTAGGGTTGTTTAGAGGTTAGTGTTTAGGGTTATTCAGGGTTTATGATTTAGGGTTGTTCAGGGTTTAGGATTTATGGTTGTTCAGGGTTTAGGATTTAGGGATTAAGGTTAAGGGGTTAGGGTTAGGGTTAGGGTTAGGGTTAGGGTTAGCATTAGGGTTAGAGTTAGGGTTAGAGTTAGGGTTAGAGTTAGGGTTATGGGGTTATGTTAGGCTTAAGGTTAGGGTTAGGGTTATGGGGTTAAGGTTAGGGTTGGGGTTAGGGTTAGGTTTAGGTTTAGGGTTAGGGTTAGGGTTATGGTTATTCTTAGATTTATGGTTTAAAATTTAGGGCTTATGGTTTAAGGTTTAGGGTTTAGGATTGTTTAAGTTTTAGTGTGGTTTAGGTTTAGGGTATAGAATTTAGCGTTTAAGATTGTTTAATGGTTAGGATTGTTTAGGTTTTAGCGTTTAGAGTTGTTTAGGGTTTTTTAGGGTTGTTTATAATTTAGTGTTTAGGGTTGTTCAGGATTTATGATTTAGGATATTTTAAGGTTTAGGGTTTAAGGTTGTATAGTGTTTTAGGGTTTAGGGTATAATGTTTAGATTTAAGGATTAAGGGTTTTTTAGGGTATATTGTTAATGGTTTTAGGGTTTAGGCTTGTTTAGGGTTTAGTGTTTAGGGTTTAGTGTTTAGGGTTTTTTAGCGTTTAGTGTTTATAGTTTAGGGTTTAGGGTGCTTTTGGAATTAGTGTTTAGGGTTTTCCGGGTTTAGGGTTTAGGATTTAGGGTGATAGGGTTAGTGTTAGGGTTAGGTTTAGGGTTAAGGTGAGGGTTAGGGTGAGGGTTAAGGTTAGGGTTAGGGTTAAGGTTAGTGTTAGTGTTAGGGTAAGGGTTAGGGTTAGGGATAGGGTTAGGGTTAGGGTTAGGGTTAGGGTTAAGGTTAGGGTTAGGGTTAGGGTTAGGGTTAGGGGTTAGGGTTAGGGTTAGTGTTAGGGGTTAGGGGTTAGTGTTAGGGTT
>NC_137985.1:3108200-3110700 GCF_963924665.1 Micromys minutus | reverse complement strand
GTTGTTCAGGGTTTAGGATTTAGGGATTAAGGTTAAGGGGTTAAGGTTAGCGTTAGGGTTATGGTTAGGGTTAGCATTAGGGTTAGAGTTAGGGTTAGAGTTAAGGTTATGGGGTTATGTTAGGCTTAAGGTTAGGGTTAGGGTTATGGGGTTAAGGTTAGGGTTGGGGTTAGGGTTAGGTTTAGGTTTAGGGTTAGGGTTAGGGTTATGGTTATTGTTAGATTTATGGTTTAAAATTTAGGGTTTATGGTTTAAGGTTTAGGGTTTAGGATTGTTTAAGTTTTAGGGTGGTTTAGGTTTAGGGTATAGGGTTTAGCGTTTAAGATTGTTTAATGTTTAGGGTTGTTTAGGTTTTAGCGTTTAGAGTTGTTTAGGGTTTTTTAGGGTTGTTTATGATTTAGTGTTTAGGGTTGTTCAGGATTTATGATTTAGGATATTTTAAGGTTTAGGGTTTAAGGTTGTATAGTGTTTTAGGGTTTAGGGTATAATGTTTAGTGTTAAGGGTTTAGGGTTGTTTAGGGTATAGTGTTAATGGTTTTAGGGTTTAGGCTTGTTTAGGTTTTAGTGTTTAGGGTTTAGGGTTTAGGGTTTTTTAGCGTTTAGTGTTTATACTTTAGGGTTTAGGGTGCTTTTGGAATTAGTGTTTAGGGTTTTTCGGGGTTTAGGGTTTAGGATTTAGGGTGTTAGGGTTAGTGTTAGGGTTAGGTTTAGGGTTAAGGTGAGGGTTAGGGTGAGGGTTAAGGTTAGGGTTAGGGTTAAGGTTAGTGTTAGTGTTAGAATAATGGTTAGGGTTAGGGATAGGGTTAGGGTTAGGGTTAGGGTTAGGGTTGAGGTTAGGGTTAGGGTTAGGGTTAGGGTTAGGGGTTTGAGTTAGGGTTAGTGTTAGGGGTTAGGGGTTAGTGTTAGGGTTAGGGTTAGGGTTAGGGTTAGGGTTAGGTTTAGTGTTAGGGTTATTATTAGGGGGTTAGGTTTTAGTTTAGGATTAGTGTTAGGGTTAGAATTAGAAATAGGGTTAGTGTTAGGATTAGGGTCAGGGTTAGGTTTTGAAATATGGTTAGGGTTAGGGTTAAGGGTAGGGTTAGGGTTAGGGTTAGAATTAAAATTTAGGGTTTAGTGTTAGGATTAGGGATAGTGTGAGGTTTAGGGTTAGGTTTAGGGTTAGGGTTAGGGTTAGTGTTTGGGTTATGATTAGTGTTAGGATTAGGATTAGGGTTAGGGTCAGGTTTATGTTTAGGGTTAGGGTTAGGGTTAGGGTTAGATTTAGGGTTAGGTTTAGGTTTATTTTTAGATTTAGGGTTTAGGGTTTAAGGTTTATGGTTTAGGATTGTTTAAGTTTAAGGGTGGATTAGGTTAAGGGTTTAGAGTTTAGTATTATGGTTACGGTTAGGGTTAGGGTTAGGGTTAGAGTTAGGGTTAGGTTTAGGGTTAGGGTTTGGGTTAAGGTTAGGGTTAGTGTTAGGGTTAGGGTTATGGTTAGTGTTAGGATTAGGGTTAGGGTTAGGTCAGGGTTAGGTTTAGGGTTAGGGATAGGGTTAGGGTTAGATTTAGGGTTAGGTTTAGGTTTATTGTTAGATTTAGGGTTTGGGGTTTAAGGTTTATTGTTTAGGATTGTTTAAGGTTTAGGGTGGATTAGGTTTAGGGTTTAGAGTTTATTGTTATAGTTACGGTTAGGGTTAGGGTTAGGGATGGGGTTAGGTTTAGGGTTAGGGTTATGGTAAGGGTTAGGTTTAGGGTTAGGGTTAGGGTTAGGGTAAAAGTTAGGGGGTTAGTGTTAGGGTTTGTGTTAGGGTTAGGGGTAGGGTTAGGTTAGGGTAAGGGTTAGGGTTAGGGTTAGGGTTAGGGTTAGGTTAGGGTTAGGGTTAGGCTTAGGGTTAGGGTTAGGGGTTAGGGTTCGTGAAAGGGTTAGGATTATTATTAGGGGGTTAGGTTTAAGTTTAGGATTAGTGTTAGGGTTAGAATTAGAAATAGGGTTAGTGTTAGCATTAGGGTCAGGGTTAGGTTTAGGGTTAGGGTTAGGGTTAGGGTCAGGGTGGGTTTAGGGTTAGGGTTAGAGTTAGGGTTAGATTTAGGGTTAGGTTAGGTTTATTGTTAGATTTAGGATTTAGGGTCTAAGGTTTATGGTTTAGGATTGTTCAAGGTTTAGGGTGGATTAGGTTTATGGTTTAGAGTTTAGTGTTATGGTTACGGTTAGGGTTAGGGTTAGGGTTAGGATTAGAGTTAAGTTTAGGGTTAGGATTAGGTTTAGGGTTAGGTTTAGGGTTAGGGTTAGGGTTAGGGTTAGGGTTAGGGTTAGGGTTAGGATTAGTTTTAGGGTTAGGGTTACGGTTAGGGTTAGGGTTAGGGGTAGGATTAGGGTTAAGATTAGGTTTAGGTTTAGGGTTAGGGTTAGGGTTAGGGTTTGGGTTAGGGTTAGGGTTAGGGTTACGATTAGGGTTAGGGTAAGGGTTAGGGTAAGGGTTAGGGGTTAGGGTTAGGGTTATGGTTATTGTTAGGTTTAGGG
>NC_137985.1:3045700-3103200 GCF_963924665.1 Micromys minutus | reverse complement strand
GGTTAGGGTTAGGTTTAGGGTTCAGGGTTTAGGGTTTAGGATTGTTTAAGGTTTAGGGTAGATTAGGTTTAGGATTTAAAGTTTATTTTAGGGTTAGGGTTAGGTTTAGGGTTTAGGATTTGGTGTTCGGATTAGGGTTAAAGTTAAAGTTAGGGTTAGGGTACGGGTTAGGATTAGGTTTAGGGTTAGGGTTAGGGTTAGGGTTAGGGTTAGGGTTAGGGTTAGGGTTAGGATTAGGGTTAGGGTTAGGGTTAGGGTAAGGGTTAGGGGTTAGGGTTAGGGTTATGGTTATTGTTAGGTTTAGGGTTTAGGGTTTTGTGTTTAGGGTTTAAGGTTTAGGGTTTAGGATTGTTTAAGATTTAGGGTGGTTTAGGTTAAGGGTTTAGGGTTTAGAGTTTAGGATTGTTTAAGGTATAGGGTTGTTTAGGGTATAGTGTTTAGGGTTAAAAGTTTAGGGTTTTTTAGGGTTTACTGTTTAGGGTTTAGGGTTGTTTAAGGTTTAGTGTTTAAGGTTTAGGTTTTAGGGTTGTTTTGGGTTTAGTGTTTAGTGTTGTTTAGGGTATAGTGTTAATGGTTTAGGGTTTAGGGTTATTTAGGGTTTAGTGTTTAAGGTTTAGGGTATAGGGTTGTTTAGGGTTTAGTGTTTAGGGTTGTTTATGGTTTAGTGATTAGGGTTGTTTAGGGTTGTTTAGAGGTTAGTGTTTAGGGTAATTCAGGGTTTATGATTTAGGGTTGTTCAGGGTTTAGGATTTATGGTTGTTCAGGGTTTAGGATTTAGGGATTAAGGTTAAGGGGTTATGGTTAGGGTTAAGGTTAGGGTTAGGGTTAGGGTTAGGGTTAAGGTTAGGGTTTAGGTTAGGTTTAGGTTTAGGGTTAGGGTTATGGTTAGTGTTAGGATTAGGGTTAGTGTTAGGGTCAGGGTTAGGTTTAGGGTTAGGGTTAGGGTTAGGGTTAGATTTAGGGTTAGGATTAGGTTTATCGTTATATTTAGGGTTTAGGGTTTAAGGTTTATGGTTTAGGATTGTTTAAGGTTTAGGGTGGATTAGTTTTAGGAATTAGAGTTTAGTGTTATGGTTACGGTTAGTGTTAGGGTTAGGGTTAGGGTTAGGGTTAGGGTTAGGGTAATGGTTACGGTTAGGGTTAGGGTTAGGGTTAGGGTAAGGGTTAGGGGTTAGTGTTAGGGTTAGGGTTAGGGTTAGGGTTAGGGTTAAGGTTAGGGGTTAGGGTTAGTGTTAGGGTTAGGTTTATTATTAGGGGGTTAGGTTTAAGTTTAGGATTAGTGTTAGGGTTAGAATTAGAAATAAGGTTAGTGTTAGGATTGGGGTCAGGGTTAGGTTTAGGGTTAGGGTTAGGGTTAGGGTTAAGGTTAGGGTTAGGGTCAGGGAGGGTTTAGGGTTAGGGTTAGGGTTAGGGTTAGATTTAGGTTTAGGTTTAGTTTTATTCTTAGATTTAGGATTTAGGGTCTAAGGTTTATGGTTTAGGATTGTTTAAGGTTTAGGGTGGATTAGGTTTAGGGTTTAGAGTTTAGTGTTATGGTTACGGTTAGGGTTAGGGTTAGGGTTAGGGTTAGGATTACGGTTAAGGTTAGGGTTAGGATTAGGTTTAGAGTTAGGGTTAGAATTAGGGTTAGGGTTAGGGTTAGGGTTAGGGTTAGGGTTAGGGTTAGGGTAAGGGTTAGGGTTAGGGTTAGGGTTAGGGTTATGGTTAGTGTTAGGATTAGGGTTTAGGGTTTAGTGTTTAGGGTTTAAGGTTTAGGGTTTAGGATTGTTTAAGATTTAGGGTTGTTTAGGTTAAGGGTTTAGGGTTTAGACTTTAGGATTGTTTAAAGTTTAGGGTTGTTTAGGGTATAGTGTTTAGGGTTAAAAGTTTAGGGTTGTTTAGGCTTTAGTGTTTAGTGTTTAGATTTTTTTAAGTTTTAGTGTTTAAGGTTTAGGTTTTAGGGTTGTTTTGGGTTAATGTTTAGTGTTGTTTAGGGTATAGTGTTAATGGTTTAGGGTTTAGGTTTATTTAGGGTTTAGTGTTTAAGGTTTAGGGTATAGGGTTGTTTAGGGTTTAGTGTTTAGGGTTGTTTATGGTTTAGTGATTAGGGTTGTTTAGGGTTGTTTAGAGGTTAGTGTTTAGGGTTATTCAGGGTTTAGGATTTATGGTTGTTCAGGGAATAGGATTTAGGGATTAAGGTTAAGGAGTTAGGGTTAGGGTTAGGGTTAGGGTTAGGGTTAGGGTTAGGGTTAGGGTTAAGGTTAGGGTTAGGGTTAGGGTTAGGGTTATGGTTAGTGTTAGGATTAGGGTTAGGGTTAGGGTCAGGGTTAGGTTTAGGGTTAGGGTTAGGGTTAGGGTTAGATTTAGGGTCAGGTTTAGGTTTATTGTTAGATTTAGGGTTTAGGGTTTAAGGTTTATGGTTTAGGATTGTTTAAGGTTTAGGGTGGATTAGGTTTAGGGTTTAGAATTTAGTGTTATGGTTACGTTTAGTGTTAGGGTTAGGGTTAGGGTTAGGTTAGGGTTAGGGTTAGGGTTAGGGTAATGGTTAGGGTTAGAGTTAGGGTTAGGGTTAGGGTAAGGGTTAGGGGTTAGTGTTAGGGTTAGGGTTAGGGTTAGGGTTAGGGTTAAGGTTAGGGGTTAGGGTTAGTGTTAGTGTTAGGGTTATTATTAGGGGGTTAGGTTTACGTTTAGGATTAGTGTTAGGGTTAGAATTAGAAATAGGGTTAGTGTTAGGATTAGGGTCAGCATTAGGTTTAGGGTTAGGGTTAGGGTTAGGGTTAGGGTTAGGGTTAGGGTTAGGGTCAGGGAGGGTTTAGGTTTAGGGTTAGGGTTAGGGTTAGATTTAGAGTTAGGTTTATGTTTATTGTTAGATTTAGGATTTAGGGTCTAAGGTTTATGGTTTAGGATTGTTTAAGGTTTAGGGTGGATTAGGTTTAGGGTTTAGAGTTTAGTGTTATCGTTACGGTTAGGGTTAGGGTTAGGGTTAGGATTAGGGTTAAGGTTAGGGTTAGGATTAGGTTTAGAGTTAGGGTTAGGGTTAGGGTTAGGGTTAGGTTTAGGGTTAGGATTAGGGTTAGGGTTAGGGTTAGGGTAAGGGTTAGGGGTTAGGGTTAGGGTTATGGTAATTGTTAGGTTTAGGGTTTAGGGTTTAGTGTTTAGGGTTTAAGGTTTAGGGTTTAGGATTGTTTAAGATTTAGGGTGGTTTAGGTTAAGGGTTTAGGGTTTAGACTTTAAGATTGTTTAAGGTTTAGGGTTGTTTAGGGTAGTGTTTAGGGTTAAAAGTTTAGGGTTGTTTAGGCTTTAGTGTTTAGGGTTTAGGGTTGTTTAAGTTTTAGTGTTTAAGGTTTAGGTTTTAGGGTTGTTTTGGGTTAATGTTTAGTGTTGTTTAGGGTATAGTGTTAATGGTTTAGGGTTTAGGGTTATTTAGGGTTTAGTGTTTAAGGTTTAGGGTATAGGGTTCTTTAGGGTTTAGTGTTTAGGGTTGTTTATGGTTTAGTGATTAGGGTTGTTTAGGGTTGTTTAGGGTTGTTTAGAGGTTAGTGTTTAGAGTTATTCAGGATTTATGATTTAGGGTTGTTCAGGGTTTAGGATTTATGGTTGTTCAGGGTTTAGGATTTAGGGATTAAGGTTAAGGGGTTAGGGTTAGGTTTAGGGTTAGGGTTAGGGTTAGGGTTAGGGTTAGGGTTATGGTTAGGGTTAGGGTTAGGGTTATGGTTAGTGTTAGGATTAGGGTTAGGGTTAGGGTCAGGGTAAGGTTTAGGGTTAGGGTTAGGGTTAGGGTTAGAATTAAGGTCAGGTTTAGGTTTATTGTTAGATTTATTGTTTAGGGTTTAAGGTTTATGGTTTAGGATTGTTTAAGGTTTAGGGTGGATTAGGTTTAGGGTTTAGAGTTTAGTGTTATGGTTACGTTTAGTGTTAGGGTTAGGGTTAGGGTTAGGTTAGGGTTAGGGTTAGGGTAATGGTTAGAGTTAGGGTTAGGGTTAGGGTTAGGGTAAGGGTTAGGGGTTAGTGTTAGGGTTAGGGTTAGGGTTAGGGTTAGGGTTAGGGTTAAGGTTAGGGGTTAGGGTTAGTGTTAGGGTTAGGGTTATTATTAGGGGGTTAGGTTTACGTTTAGGATTAGTGTTAGGGTTAGAATTAGAAATAGGGTTAGTGTTAGGATTAGGGTCAGGGTTAGGTTTAGGGTTATGGTTAGGTTTAGGGTTAGGGTTAGGGTTAGGGTCAGGGAGGGTTTAGGGTTAGGGTTAGGGTTAGGGTTAGATTTAGGGTTAGGTTTATGTTTATTGTTAGATTTAGGATTTAGGGTCTAAGGTTTATGGTTTAGGATTGTTTAAGGTTTAGGGTTGATTAGGTTTAGGGTTTAGAATTTAGTGTTATGGTTACGGTTAGGGTTAGGGTTAGGGATAGGATTAGGGTTAAGGTTAGGGTTAGGATTAGGTTTAGAGTTAGGGTTAGGGTTAGGGTTAGGGTTAGGGTTAGGGTTAGGGTTAGGGTTAGGGTTAGGGTTAGGATTAGGGTTAGGGTTAGGGTTAGGGTAAGGGTTAGGTGTTAGGGTTAGGGTTATGGTTATTTTTAGGTTAAGGGTTTAGGGTTTAGTGTTTAGGGTTTAAGGTTTAGGGTTTAGGATTGTTTAAGATTTAGGGTGGTTTAGGTTAAGGGTTTAGGGTTTAGACTTTAGGATTGTTTAAGGTTTAGGGTTGTTTATGGTATAGTGTTTAGGGTTAAAAGTTTAGGGTTGTTTAGGCTTTAGTGTTTAGGGTTTAGGGTTGTTTAAGTTTTAGTGTTTAAGGTTTAGGTTTTAGGGTTGTTTTGGGTTAATGTTTAGTGTTGTTTAGGGTATAGTGTTAATGGTTTAGGGTTTAGGGTTATTTAGGGTTTAGTGTTTAAAGTTTAGGGTATAGGGTTGTTTAGGGTTTAGTGTTTAGGGTTGTTTATGGTTTAGTGATTAGGGTTGTTTAGGGTTGTTTAGAGGTTAGTGTTTAGGGTTATTCAGGATTTATGATTTAGGGTTGTTCAGGGTTTAGGATTTATGGTTGTTCAAGGTTTAGGATTTAGGGATTAAGGTTAAGGGGTTAGGGTTAGGTTTAGGGTTAGGGTTAGGGTTAGGGTTAGGGTTAGGGTTAGGGTTAAGGTTAGGGTTAGGGTTAGGGTTAGGGTTATGGTTAGTGTTAGGATTAGGGTTAGGGTTAGGGTCAGGGTAAGGTTTAGGGTTAGGGTTAGGGTTAGGGTTAGATTTAAGGTCAGGTTTAGGTTTATTGTTAGATTTAGGGTTTAGGGTTTAAGGTTTATGGTTTAGGATTGTTTAAGGTTTAGGGTGGATTAGGTTTACGGTTTAGAGTTTAGTGTTATGGTTATGGTTAGTGTTAGGGTTAGGGTTAGGGTTAGGGTTAGGGTTAGGGTTAGGGTTAGGGTAATGGTTAGGGTTAGGGTTAGGGTTATGGTTAGGGTTAGGGTTTTGGGTTAGGCTTAGTGTTAGGGTTAGGGTTATTATTAGGGGGATAGGTTTAAGTTTAGGATTAGTGTTAGGGTTAGAATTAGAAATAGGGTTAGTGTAAGGATTAGGGTCAGGGTTAGGTTTAGGGTTAGGGTTAGGGTTAGGGTTAGGTTTAGGGTTAGGGTCAGGGAGGGTTTAGGGTTAGGGTTAGGGTTAGGGTTAGATTTAGGGTTAGGTTTAGGTTTATTGTTAGATTTAGGATTTAGGATCTAAGGTTTATGGTTTAGGATTGTTTAAGGTTTAGGGTGGATTAGGTTTAGGGTTTAGAGTTTAGTGTTATGGTTACGGTTAGGGTTAGGGTTAGGGTTAGGGTTAGGATTAGGGTTAAGGTTAGGGTTAGGATTAGGTTTAGGGTTAGAGTTAGGGTTAGGGTTAGGGTTAGGATTAGGGTTAGGATTAGGGTTAGGGTTAGGTTTAGGGTAAGGGTTAGGGGTTAGGGTTAGGGTTATGGTTATTGTTAGGTTTAGGGTTTAGGGTTTAGTGTTTAGGGTTTAAGGTTTAGGGTTTAGGATTGTTTAAGATTTAGAGTGGTTTAGGTTAAGGGTTTAGGGTTTAGAGTTTAGGATTGTTTAAGGTTTAGGGTTGTTTAGGGTATAGTGTTTAGGGTTAAAATTTAGGGTTATTTAGGGTTTAGTGTTTAGGGTTTAGGGTTGTTTAAGGTTTAGTGTTTAAGGTTTAGGTTTTAGGATTGTTTTGGGTTTAGTGTTTAGTGTTGTTTAGGGTATAGTGTTAATGGTTTAGGGTTTAGGGTTATTTAGGGTTTAGTGTTTAAAGTTTAGGGTATAGGGTTTTAGGGTTTAGTGTTTAGGGTTGTTTATGGTTTAGTGATTAGGGTTGTTTAGGGTTGTTTAGAGGTTAGTGTTTAGGGTTATTCAGGGTTTATGATTTAGGGTTGTTCAGGGTTTAGGATTTATGGTTGTTCAGGGTTTAGGATTTAGGGATTAAGGTTAAGGGGTTAGGGTTAGGTTTAGGGTTAGGGTTAGGGTTAGGGTTAGGGTTAGGGTTAGGGCTAAGGTTAGGGTTAGGGTTAGGGTTATGGTTAGTGTTAGGATTAGGGTTAGGGTTAGGGTCAGGGTAAGGTTTAGGGTTAGGGTTAGGGTTAGGGTTAGATTTAAGGTCAGGTTTAGGTTTATTGTTAGATTTAGGGTTTAGGGTTTAAGGTTTATGGTTTAGGATTGTTTAAGGTTTAGGGTGGATTAGGTTTAGGGTTTAGAGTTTAGTGTTATGGTTACGTTTAGTGTTAGGGTTAGGGTTAGGGTTAGGTTAGGGTTAGGGTTAGGGTAATGGTTAGAGTTAGGGTTAGGGTTAGGGTTAGGGTAAGGGTTAGGGGTTAGTGTTAGGGTTAGGGTTAGGGTTAGGGTTAAGGTTAGGGGTTAGGGTTAGTGTTAGGGTTAGGGTTATTATTAGGGGGTTAGGTTTACGTTTAGGATTAGTGTTAGGGTTAGAATTAGAAATAGGGTTAGTGTTAGGATTAGGGTCAGGGTTAGGTTTAGGTTTAGGGTTAGGGTTAGGGTTAGGGTTAGGGTCAGGGAGGGTTTAGGGTTAGGGTTAGGGTTAGATTTAGGGTTAGGTTTATGTTTATTGTTAGATTTAGGATTTAGGGTCTAAGGTTTATGGTTTAGGATTGTTTAAGGTTTAGGGTTGATTAGGTTTAGGGTTTAGAGTTTAGTGTTATGGTTACGGTTAGGGTTAGGGTTAGGGTTAGGATTAGGGTTAAGGTTAGGGTTAGGATTAGGTTTAGAGTTAGGGTTAGGGTTAGGGTTAGGGTTAGGGTTAGGGTTAGGGTTAGGGTTAGGGTTAGGATTAGGGTTAGGGTTAGGGTTAGGGTAAGGGTTAGGTGTTAGGGTTAGGGTTATGGTTGTTTTTAGGTTTAGGGTTTAGGGTTTAGTGTTTAGGGTTTAAGGTTTAGGGTTTAGGATTGTTTAAGATTTAGGGTGGTTTAGGTTAAGGGTTTAGGGTTTAGACTTTAGGATTGTTTAAGGTTTATGGTTGTTTAGGGTATAGTGTTTAGGGTTAAAAGTTTAGGGTTGTTTAGGCTTTAGTGTTTAGGGTTTAGGGTTGTTTAAGTTTTAGTGTTTAAGGTTTAGGTTTTAGGGTTGTTTTGGGTTAATGTTTAGTGTTGTTTAGGGTATAGTGTTAATGGTTTAGGGTTTAGGGTTATTTAGGGTTTAGTGTTTAAAGTTTAGGGTATAGGGTTGTTTAGGGTTTAGTGTTTAGGGTTGTTTATGGTTTAGTGATTAGGGTTGTTTAGGGTTGTTTAGAGGTTAGTGTTTAGGGTTATTCAGGATTTATGATTTAGGGTTGTTCAGGGTTTAGGATTTATGGTTGTTCAAGGTTTAGGATTTAGGGATTAAGGTTAAGGGGTTAGGGTTAGGTTTAGGGTTAGGGTTAGGGTTAGGGTTAGGGTTAGGGTTAGGGTTAAGGTTAGGGTTAGGGTTAGATTTAAGGTCAGGTTTAGGTTTATTGTTAGATTTAGGGTTTAGGGTTTAAGGTTTATGTTTTAGGATTGTTTAAGGTTTAGGGTGGATTAGGTTTACGGTTTAGAGTTTAGTGTTATGGTTATGGTTAGTGTTAGGGTTAGGGTTAGGGTTAGGGTTAGGGTTAGGATAATGGTTAGGGTTAGGGTTAGGGTTAGGGTTAGGGTTAGGGTTTTGGGTTAGGGTTAGTGTTAGGGTTAGGGTTATTATTAGGGGGTTAGGTTTAAGTTTAGGATTAGTGTTAGGGTTAGAATTAGAAATAGGGTTAGTGTAAGGATTAGGGTCAGGGTTAGGTTTAGGGTTAGGGTTAGGGTTAGGGTTAGGTTTAGGGTTAGGGTCAGGGAGGGTTTAGGGTTAGGGTTAGGGTTAGGGTTAGATTTAGGGTTAGGTTTAGGTTTATTGTTAGATTTAGGATTTAGGGTCTAAGGTTTATGGTTTAGGATTGTTTAAGGTTTATGGTGGATTAGGTTTAGGGTTTAGAGTTTAGTGTTATGGTTACGGTTAGGGTTAGGGTTAGGGTTAGGGTTAGGATTAGGGTTAAGGTTAGGGTTAGGATTAGGTTTAGGGTTAGAGTTAGGGTTAGGGTTAGGGTTAGGGTTAGGATTAGGGTTAGGGTTAGCGTTAGGGTAAGGGTTAGGGGTTAGGGTTAGGGTTATGGTTATTGTTAGGTTTAGGGTTTAGGGTTTAGTGTTTAGGGTTTAAGGTTTAGAGTTTAGGATTGTTTAAGATTTAGAGTGGTTTAGGTTAAGGGTTTAGGGTTTAGAGTTTAGGATTGTTTAAGGTTTAGGGTTGTTTAGGGTATAGTGTTTAGGGTTAAAAGTTTAGGGTTATTTAGGGTTTAGTGTTTAGGGTTTAGGGTTGTTTAAGGTTTAGTGTTTAAGATTTAGGTTTTAGGGTTGTTTTGGGTTTAGTGTTTAGTGTTGTTTAGGGTATAGTGTTAATGTTTTAGGGTTTAGGGTTATTTAGGGTTTAGTGTTTAAAGTTTAGGGTATAGGGTTTTAGGGTTTAGTGTTTAGGGTTTTTTATGGTTTAGTGATTAGGGTTGTTTAGGGTTGTTTAGAGGTTAGTGTTTAGGGTTATTCAGGGTTTATGATTTAGGGTTGTTCAGGGTTTAGGATTTATGGTTGTTCAGGGTTTAGGATTTAGGGATTAAGGTTAAGGGGTTAGGGTAAGGGTTAGGGTTAGGGTTAGCATTAGGGTTAGAGTTAAAGTTAGAGTTAGGGTTATGGGGTTATATTAGGCTTAAGGTTAGGGTTAGGGTTATGGGGTTAAGGTTAGGGTTGGGGTTAAGGTTAGGTTTAGGTTTAGGGTTAGGGTTAGGGTTATGGTTATTCTTAGATTTATGGTTTAAAATTTAGGGTTTATGGTTTAAGGTTTAGGGTTTAGGATTGTTTAAGTTTTAGGGTGGTTTAGGTTTAGGGTACAGAATTTAGCGTTTAAGATTGTTTAATGGTTAGGGTTGTTTAGGTTTTAGCGTTTAGAGTTGTTTAGGGTTTTTTTTGGGTTGTTTATAATTTAGTGTTGAGGGTTGTTCAGGATTTATGATTTAGGATATTTTAAGGTTTAGGGTTTAAGGTTGTATAGTGTTTTAGGGTTTAGGGTATAATGTTTAGGGTTAAGGGTTTAGGGTTGTTTAGGGTATAGTGTTAATGGTTTTAGGGTTTAGGATTGTTTAGGGTTTAGTTTTTAGGGTTTAGTGTTTAGGGTTTAGGGTTTTTTAGCGTTTAGTGTTTATAGTTTAGGGTTTAGGGTGCTTTTGGAATTAGTGTTTAGGGTTTTTCGGGGTTTAGGGTTTAGGATTTAGGGTGTTAGGGTTAGTGTTAGGGTTAGGTTTAAGGTTAAGGTGAGGGTTAGGGTGAGGGTTAAGGTTAGGGTTAGGGTTAAGGTTAGTGTTAGTGTTAGAATAAGGGTTAGAGTTAGGGATAGGGTTAGGGTTAGGGTTAGGGTTAGGGTTAGGGTTAAGGTTAGGGTTAGGGTTAGGGTTAGGGTTAGGGGTTTGGGTTAGGGTTAGTGTTAGGGGTTAGGGGTTAGGGTTAGGGTTAGGGTTAGGGTTAGGGTTAGGGTTAAGGTTAGGGTTAGGGTTAGGGTTAGGGTTAGGGGTTTGGGTTAGGGTTAGTGTTAGGGGTTAGGGGTTAGGGTTAGGGTTAGGGTTAGGGTTAGGGTTAGGGTTAGGTTTAGTGTTAGGGTTATTATTAGGGGTTTAGGTTTTAGTTTAGGATTAGTGTTAGGGTTAGAATTAGAAATAGGGTTAGTGTTAGGATTAGGGTCAGGGTTAGGTTTAGAAATATGGTTAGGGTTAGGGTTAAGGGTAGGGTTAGGGTTAGGGTTAGAATTAAAGTTTAGGGTTTAGTGTTAGGATTAGGGATAGTGTGAGGTTTAGGGTTAGGTTTAGGGTTAGGGTTAGGGTTAGTGTTTGGGTTATGATTAGTGTTAGGATTAGGATTAGGGTCAGGGTCAGGTTTATGTTTAGGGTTAGGGTTAGGGTTAGGGTTAGATTTAGGGTTAGGTTTAGGTTTATTGTTAGATTTAGGGTTTAGGGTTTAAGGTTTATGGTTTAGGATTGTTTAAGGTTTAGGGTGGATTAGGTTTAGGGTTTAAAGTTTAGTATTATGGTTACGGTTAGGGTTAGGGTTAGGGTTAGAGTTAGGGTTAGGGTTAGGGTTAGGGTTAGTGGTTAGGGTTAGGGTTAGTGTTAGGGGTTAGGGGTTAGTGTTAGGGTTAGGGTTAGGGTTAGGGTTAGGGTTAGTGTTTGGGTTATGATTAGTTTTAGGATTATGGTTAGGGTTAGGGTCAGGTTTAGGTTTAGGGTTAGGGTTAGGGTTAGGGTTATATTTAAGATTAGGTTTAGGTTTATTGTTAGATTTAGGGTTTAGGGTTTAAGGTTTATGGTTTAGGATTGTTTAAGGTTTAGGGTGTTTTAGGTTTAGGGTTTAGAGTTTAGTATTATGGTTACGGTTAGGGTTAGGGTTAGGGTTAGAGTTAGGGTTAGGGTTAGGGTTAGGGTTAGGGTTAAGGTTAGGGTTAGTGTTAGGGTTAGGGTTATGGTTAGTGTTAGGATTAGTGTTAGGTTTAGGGTCAGGGTTAGGTTTAGGGTTAGGGATAGGGTTAGGGTTAGATTTAGGGTTAGGTTTAGGTTTATTGTTAGATTTAGGGTTTAGGGTTTAAGGTTTATGGTTTAGGATTTTTTAAGGTTTAGGGTGGATTAGGTTTAGGGTTTAGAGTTTAGTGTTATGGTTACGGTTAGGGTTAGGGTTAGGGATGGGGTTATGGTTAGGGTTAGGGTTATGGTAAGGGTTAGGGTTAGGGTTAGGGTTAGGGTAAAAGTTAGGGGGTTAGTGTTAGGGTTTGGGTTAGGGTTAGGGTTAGGGTTAGGTTAGGGTTAGGGTTAGGGTTAGGGTTAGGTGTTAGTGTTAGTGTTATGGTTAGGGTTATTATTAGGGGGTTAGGTTTAAGTTTAGGATTACTGTTAGGGTTAGAATTAGAAATAGGTTTAGTGTTAGGATTAGGGTCAGGGTTAGGTTTAGGGTTAGGGTTAGGGTTAGGGTTAGGGTTAGGGTCAGGGAGGGTTTAGGTTTAGGGTTAGATTTAGGGTTAGGTTTAGGTTTATTGTTAGATTTAGGGTTTAGGGTCTACGTTTTATGGTTTAGGAATGTTTAAGTTTTAGGGTGGTTTAGGTTTAGGGTTTAGAGGTTAGTGTTATGGTTACGGTTAGGGTTAGGGTTAGGGTTAGGGTTAGGATTAGGGTTAAGGTTAGGGTTAGGGTTAGGTTTAGGGTTAGGGTTAGGGTTAGGGTTAGGGTTAGGGTTACGGTTAGGCTTAGGGTTAGGGTTAGGTTTAGGGTTAGGGTTAAAGTTAGGGTTAGGGTAAGGTTTAGGGGTTAGTGTTAAGGTTAGGGTTAAGGTTAGGGTTAGGGTTAAGGTTAGGGTTAGGGTTAGGGTTAGTGTTAAGGTTAGGGTTAAGGTTAGGCTTAAGGTAAGGTTAGGGTTAGGGGTTAGGGTTAGGGTTAGTGTTAGGGGTTAGGGGTTAGGGTTAGGGTTAGGGTTAGGGTTAGGGTTAGGGTTAGGGTTAGGGTTAGGGTTAGGGTGAGGGTTAGGGTTAGGGTTATGTGGTTATGTTAGGCTTAAGGTTAGGGTTAGGGTGATGGGGTTAAGGTTAGGGTTGGGGTTAGGGTTAGGTTTAGGTTTAGGGTTAGGGTTAGGGTTATGGTTATTCTTAGATTTATGGTTTAAAATTTAGGGTTTATGGTTTAAGGTTTAGGGTTTAGGATTGTTTAAGTTTTAGGGTGGTTTAGGTTTAGGGTATAGGGTTTAGCGTTTAAGATTGTTTAATATTTAGGGTTGTTTAGGTTTTAGCGTTTAGAGTTGTTTAGGGTTTTTTAGGGTTGTTTATGATTTAGTGTTTAGGGTTGTTCAGGATTTATGATTTAGGATATTTTAAGGTTTAGGGTTTAAGGTTGTATAGTGTTTTAGGGTTTAGTGTATAATGTTTAGGGTTAAGGGTTTAGGGTTGATTAGGGTATAGTGTTAATGGTTTTAGGGTTTAGGCTTGTTTAGGGTTTAGTGTTTAGGGTTTAGGGTTTAGGGTTTTTTAGCGTTTAGTGTTTAGAGTTTAGGGTTTAGGGTGCTTTTGGAATTAGTGTTTAGGGTTTTTCGGGGTTTAGGGTTTAGGATTTAGGGTGTTAGGGTTAGTGTTAGGGTTAGGTTTAAGGTTAAGGTGAGGGTTAGGGTGAGGGTTAAGGTTAGGGTTAGGGTTAAGGTTAGTGTTAGTGTTAGGGTAAGGGTTAGGGTTAGGGATAGGGTTAGGGTTAGGGTTAGGGTTAGGGTTAAGGTTAGGGTTAGGGTTAGGGTTAGGGTTAGGGGTTAGTGTTAGGGTTAGTGTTAGGGGTTAGGGGTTAGTGTTAGGGTTAGGGTTAGGGTTAGGGTTAGGGTTAGGTTTAGTGTTAGGGTTATTATTAGGGGGTTAGGTTTTAGTTTAGGATTAGTGTTAGGGTTAGAATTAGAAATAGGGTTAGTGTTAGGATTAGGGTCAGGGTTAGGTTTAGGGATATGGTTAGGGTTAGGGTTAAGGGTAGAGTTAGGGTTAGGGTTAGATTTAAAGTTCAGGGTTTAGTGTTAGGATTAGGGATAGTGTGAGGTTTAGGGTTAGGTTTAGAGTTAGGGTTAGGTTTAGTGTTTGGGTTATGATTAGTGTTATTATTAGGGTTAGGGTTAGGGTCAGGTTTAGGTTTAGGGTTAGGGTTAGGGTTAGGGTTAGATTTAGGGTTAGGTTTAGGTTTATTGTTAGATTTAGGGTTTGGGTTTAAGGTTTAAGGTTTAGGATTGTTTAAGGTTTAGGGTAGATTAGGTTTAGGGTTTAGACTTTAGTATTATGGTTACGGTTAGGGTTAGGGTTAGAGTTAGGGTTAGGGTTAGGGTTAGGGTTAGGGTTAAGGTTAGGGTTAATGTTAGGGTTAGGGTTAGGGTAAAAGTTAGGGGGTTAGTGTTAGGGTTAGGGTTAGGGTTAGGGTTAGGGTTAGGGTTAGGTTAGGGTTAGGGTTAGGGTTAGGGTTAGGGTTAGGGGTTAGTGTTAGTGTTAGGGTTAGGGTTATTATTAGGGGGTTAGGTTTAAGTTTAGGATTACTGTTAGGGTTAGAATTAGAAATAGGGTTAGTGTTAGGATTAGGGTCAGGGTTAGGTTTAGAAATATGGTTAGGGTTAGGGTTAAGGGTAGGGTTAAATTTAGGGTTAGAATTAAAGTTTAGGGTTTAGTGTTAGGATTAGGGATAGTGTGAGGTTTAGGGTTAGGTTTAGGGTTAGGTTTAGGGTTAGTGTTTGTGTTATGATTAGTGTTAGGATTAGGATTAGGGTTAGGGTAAGGTTTATGTTTAGGGTTAGGGTTAGGGTTAGGGTTAGGGTTAGATTTAGGGTTAGGTTTAGGTTTATTGTTAGATTTAGGGTTTAGGGTTTAAGGTTTATGGTTTAGGATTGTTTAAGTTTAAGGGTGGATTAGGTTTAGGGTTTAGAGTTTAGTATTATGGTTACGGTTATGGTTAGGGTTAGGGTTAGAGTTAGGGTTAGGGTTAGGGTTAGGGTTAGGGTTAAGGTTAGGGTTAGTGTTAGGGTTAGGGTTATGGTTAGTATTAGGATTAGGGTTAGGGTTAGGGTCAGGGTTAGGTTTAGGGTTAGGGATAGGGTTTGGGTTAGATTTAGGGTTAGGTTTAGGTTTATTGTTAGATTTAGGGTTTAGGGTTTAAGGTTTATGGTTTAGGATTGTTTAAAGTTTAGGGTGGATTAGGTTTAGGGTTTAGAGTTTAGTGTTATGGTTACGGTTAGGGTTAGAGTTAGGGATGGAGTTAGGTTTACGGTTAGGGTTATGGTAAGGGTTAGGTTTAGGGTTAGGGTTAGGGTTAGGGTAAAAGTTAGGGGGTTAGTGTTAGGGTTTGTGTTAGGGTTAGGGTTAGGGTTAGGGTTAGGGTTAGGTTAGGGTTAGGGTTAGGGTTAGGGTTAGGGTTAGGGTTAGGGTTAGGTTAGGGTTAAGGTTAGGGTTAGGGTTAGGTTTAAGGGTTAGGGTTATAATTAGGGGGTTAGGTTTAAGTTTATGATTAGTGTTAGGGTTAGAATTAGAAATAGGGTTAGTGTTAGGATTAGGGTCAGGGTTAGGTTTAGGGTTAGGGTTAGGGTTAGGGTCAGGCAGGGTTTAGGGTTAGGGATAGGGTTAGGGTTAGATTTAGGGTTAGGTTTAGGTTTATTGTTAGATTTAGGATTTAGGGTCTAAGGTTTATGGTTTAGGATTGTTTAAGGTTTAGGGTGGATTAGGTTTAGGGTTTAGAGTTTAGTGTTATGGTTACGGTTAGGGTTAGGGTTAGGGTTAGGATTAGGGTTAAGATTAGGGTTAGGATTAGGTTTAGGGTTAGGGATAGGGTTAGCGTTAGGGTTAGGGTTAGGGTTAGGGTTAGGGTTAGGATTAGGTTTAGGGTTAGGGTTACGGTTAGGGTTAGGGTTAGGGTTAGGATTAGGGTTAAGGTTAGGGTTAGGTTTAGGTTTAGGGTTAGGGTTAGGGTTAGAGTTAGGGTTAGGTTTAGGATTAGGGTTAGGGTTAGGTTTAGGGTAAGGGTTAGGGGTTAGGGTTAGGGTTATGGTTATTGTTAGGTTTAGGGTTTAGAGTTTAGTGTTTACGGTTTAAGGTTTAGGGTTTAGGATTGTTTATGATTTAGGGTGGTTTAGGTTAAGGGTTTAGGGTTTAGAGTTTAGGATTGTTTAAGGTTTAGGTTTGTTTAAGGTATAGTGTTTAGGGTTAAAAGTTTAGGGTTGTTTAGGGTTTAGTGATTAGGGTTTAGGGTTGTTTAAGGTTTAGTGTTTAAGGTTTAGGTTTTAGGGTTGTTTTGGGTTTAGTGTTTAGTGTTGTTTAGGGTATAGTGTTAATGGTTTAGGGTTTAGGGTTATTTAGGGTTTAGTGTTTAAGGTTTAAGGTATATGGTTGTTTAGGGTTTAGTGTTTAGGGTTGTTTATGGTTTAGTGATTAGGGTTGTTTAGAGGTTAGTGTTTAGGGTTATTCAGGGTTTATGATTTAGGGTTGTTCAGGGTTTAGGATTTATGGTTGTTCGGGGTTTAGGATTTAGGGATTAAGGTTAAGGGGTTAGGGTTAGGGTTAGGGTTAGGGTTAGCATTAGGGTTAGAGTTAGGGTTAGAGTTAGGGTTATGGGGTTATGTTAGGCTTAAGGTTAGGGTTAGGGTTATGGGGTTAAGGTTAGGGTTGGGGTTAGGGTTAGGTTAGGTTTAGGGTTAGGGTTAGGGTTATGGTTATTCTTAGATTTATTGTTGAAAATTTAGGGTTTATGGTTTAAGGTTTAGGATTTAGGATTGTTTAAGTTTTAGGGTGGTTTAGGTTTAGGGTATAGAATTTAGCGTTTCAGATTGTTTAATGGTTAGGGTTGTTTAGGTTTTAGCGTTTAGAGTTGTTTAGGGTTTTTTAGGGTTGTTTATGATTTTGTGTAGGGTTGTTCAGGATTTATGATTTAGGATATTTTAAGGTTTAGGGTTTAAGGTTGTATAGTGTTTTAGGGTTTAGGGTATAATGTTTAGTGTTAAGGGTTTAGGGTTGTTTAGGGTATAGTGTTAATGGTTTTAGGGTTTAGGCTTGTTTAGGGTTTAGTGTTTAGGGTTTAGGGTTTAGGGTTTTTTAGTGTTTAGTGTTTATACTTTAGGGTTTAGGGTGCTTTTGGAATTAGTGTTTAGGGTTTTTCGGGGTTTAGGGTTTAGGATTTAGGGTGTTAGGGTTAGTGTTAGGGTTAGGTTTAGGGTTAAGGTGAGGGTTAGGGTGAGGGTTAAGGTTAGGGTTAGGGTTAAGGTTAGTGTTAGTGTTAGGGTAAGGGTTAGGGTTAGGGATAGGGTTAGGGTTAGGGTTAGAGTTAGGGTTAAGGTTAGGGTTAGGGTTAGGGTTAGGGTTAGGGGTTTGGGTTAGGGTTAGTGTTAGGTGTTAGGGGTTAGTGTTAGGGTTAGGATTAGGGTTAGGGTTAGGGTTAGGTTTAGTGTTAGGGTTATTATTAGGGGGTTAGGTTTTAGTTTAGGATTAGTGTTAGGGTTAGAATTAGAAATAGGGTTAGTGTTAGGATTGGGTCAGGATAAGGTTTAGAAATATGGTTAGGGTTAGGGTTAAGGGTAGGGTTAGGGTTAGGGTTAGAATTAAGGTTTAGGGTTTAGTGTTAAGATTAGGGATAGGGTGAGGTTTAGGGTTAGGTTTAGGGTTAGGCTTAGGGTTACTGTTTGGGTTATGATTAGTGTTAGGATTAGGATTAGGGTTAGGGTCAGGTTTATGTTTAGGGTTAGGGTTAGGGTTAGGGTTAGATTTAGGGTTAGGTTTAGGTTTATTGTTAGATTTAGGGTTTAGGGTTTAAGGTTTATGGTTTAGGATTGTTTAAGTTTAAGGGTGGATTAGGTTTAGGGTTTAGAGTTTAGTATTATGGTTACGGTTAGGGTTAGGGTTAGGGATGGGGTTAGGGTTAGGGTTAGGGTTATGGTAAGGGTTAGGTTTAGGGTTAGGGTTAGGGTTAGGGTAAAATTAGGGGGTTAGTGTTAGGGTTTGTGTTAGGGTTAGAGTTAGGGTTAGGGTTAGGTTAGGGTTAGGGTTAGGGTTAGGGTTAGGGTTAGGGTTAGGGTTAGGGTTAGGGTTAGGTTAGGGTTAGGGTTAGGGTTAGGGTTAGGGTTAGGGGTTAGGGTTAGTGAAAGGGTTAGGGTTATTATTAGGGGGTTAGGTTTAAGTTTAGGATTAGTGTTAAAGTTAGAATTAGAAATAGGTTTAGTGTTAGGATTAGGGTCAGGGTTAGGTTTAGGGTTAGGGTTAGGGTTAGGGTTAGGGTCAGGGAGGGTTTAGGGTTAGGGTTAGGGTTAGGGTTAGATTTAGGTTTAGGTTTAGGTTTATTGTTAGATTTAGGATTTAGGGTCTAAGGTTTATGGTTTAGGATTGTTTAAGGTTTAGGGTGGATTAGGTTTAGGGTTTAGAGTTTAGTGTTATGGTTACGGTTAGGGTTAGGGTTAGGGTTAGGATTAGGGTTAAGGTTAGGGTTAGGATTAGGTTTAGGGTTAGGGTTAGGGTTAGGGTTAGGGTTAGGGTTAGGGTTAGGATTAGGGTTAGGGTTAGGGTTAGGGTAAGGGTTAGGGGTTAGGGTTACGGTTATGGTTATTGTTAGGTTTAGGGTATAGGGTTTAGTGTTTAGGGTTTAAGGTTTAAGGTTTAGGATTGTTTAAGATTTAGTGTGGTTTAGGTTAAGGGATTAGGGTTTAGAGTTTAGGATTGTTTAAGGTTTAGTGTTGTTTAGGGTATAGTGTTTAGGGTTAAAAGTTTAGGGTTGTTTAGGGTTTCGTGTTTAGGGTTTAGGGTTGTTTAAGGTTTAGTGTTTAAGGTTTAGGTTTTAGGGTTGTTTTGGGTTTAGTGTTTAGTGTTGTTTAGGGTATAGTGCTAATGGTTTAGGGTTTAGGATTATTTAGGGTTTAGTGTTTAAGGTTTAGGGTATAGGGTTGTTTAGGGTTTAGTGTTTAGGGTTGTTTATGGTTTAGTGATTAGGGTTATTTAGGGTAGTTTAGAAGTTAGTGTTTAGGGTTATTCAGGATTTATGATTTAGGGTTGTTCAGGGTTTAGGATTTATGGTTGTTCAGGGTTTAGGATTTAGGGATTAAGCTTAAGGGGTTAGGGTTAGGGTTAGGGTTAGGGTTAGGGTTAGGGTTAGGGTTAAGGTTAGGGTTAGGGTTAGGGTTAGGGTTATGGTAAGGGTTAGGTTTAGGGTTAGGGTTAGGGTTAGGGTAAAAGTTAGGGGGTTAGTGTTAGGGTTTGTGTTAGGGTTAGGGTTAGGGTTAGGGTTAGGTTAGGGTTAAGGTTAGGGTTAGGGTTAGGATTAGGGTTAGGTTAGGGTTAGGGTTAGGGTTAGGGTTAGGGTTAGGGGTTAGGGTTAGTGAAAGGGTTAGCGTTATTATTAGGGGGTTAGGTTTAAGTTTCGGATTAGTGTTAGGGTTAGAATTAGAAATAGGGTTAGTGTTAGGATTAGGGTCAGGGTTAGGTTTAGGGTTAGGGTTAGTGTTAGGGTTAGGGTCAGGGAGGGTTTAGGGTTAGGGTTAGGGTTAGGGTTAGATTTAGGTTTAGGTTTAGGTTTATTGTTAGATTTAGGATTTAGGGTCTAAGGTTTATGGTTTAGGATTGTTTAAGGTTTAGGGTGGATTAGGTTTAGGGTTTAGAGTTTAGTGTTATGGTTACGGTTAGCGTTAGGGTTAGGGTTAGGATTAGGGTTAAGGTTAGGGTTAGGATTAGGTTTAGGGTTAGTGTTAGTTAGGGTTACGGTTAGGGTTAGGGTTAGGATTAGGGTTAGGGTTAGGGTTAGGGGTTAGGGTTAGGGTTATGGTTATTGTTAGGTTTAGGGTTTAGGGTTTAGTGTTTAGGGTTTAAGGTTTAGGGTTTAGGATTGTTTAAGATTTAGGGTGGTTTTGGTTAAGGGATTAGGGTTTAGAGTTTAGGATTGTTTAAGGTTTAGTGTTGTTTAGGGTATAGTGTTTAGGGTTAAATTTTAGGGTTGTTTAGGGTTTAGTGTTTAGGGTTTAGGGTTGTTTAAGGTTTAGTGTTTAAGGTTTAGGTTTTAGGGTTGTTTTGGGTTTAGTGTTTAGAGTTGTTTAGGGTATAGTGCTAATGGTTCAGGGTTTAGGATTATTTAGGGTTTAGTGTTTAAGGTTTAGGGTATAGGGTTGTTTAGGGTTTAGTGTTTAGGGTTGTTTATGGTTTAGTGATTAGGGTTATTTAGGGTAGTTTAGAGGTTAGTGTTTAGGGTTATTCAGGGTTTATGATTTAGGGTTGTTCAGGGTTTAGGATTTATGGTTGTTCTGGGTTTAGGTTTTAGGGATTAAGGTTAAGGGGTTAGGGTTAGGGTTAGGGTTAGGGTTAGGATTAGGGTTAGGGTTAAGGTTAGGGTTAGGGTTAGGGTTAGGTTTATGGTTAGTGTTAGGATTAGGGTTAGTGTTAGGGTCAGGGTTAGGTTTAGGGTTAGGGTTAGGGTTAGGGTTAGATTTAGGGTCAGGTTTAGGTTTATTGTTAGATTTAGGGTTTAGGGTTTAAGGTTTATGGTTTAGGATTGTTTAAGGTTTAGGGTGGATTAGGTTTAGGGTTTAGAGTTTAGTGTTATGGTTACGGTTAGTGTTAGGGTTAGGGTTAGGGTTAGGGTTAGGGTTAGTGTTAGGGTTAGGGTAATGGTTAGGGTGAGGGTTAGGGTTAGGGTTAGGGTAAGGGTTAGGGGTTAGTGTTAGGGTTAGGATTAGGGTTAGGGTTAGGGTTAGGTTAGGGTTAGGGTTAGGATTAGGGTTAGGGGTTAGGGTTAGTTTTAGGGTTAGGGTTATTATTAGGGGGTTAGGTTAAAGTTTAGGATTAGTGTTAGGGTTAGAATTAGAAATAGGGTTAGTGTTAGGATTAGGGTCAGGGTTAGGTTTAGGGTTAGGGTTAGGGTTAGGGTGAGAGTTAGGGTCAGGGAGGGTTTAGGGTTAGGGTTAGGTTTAGGGTAAGATTTAGGGTTAGGTTTAGGTTTATTGTTAGATTTAGGATTTAGGGTCTAAGGTTTATGGTTTAGGATTGTTTAAGGTTTAGGGTGGATTAGGTTTAGGGTTTAGAGTTTAGTGTTATGGTTACGGTTAGGGTTAGGGTTAGGGTTAGGATTAGGGTTAAGGTTAGGGTTAGGATTAGGTTTAGGTTTAGGGTTAGGGTTAGGGTTAGGGTTAGGGTTAGGGTTAGGGTTAGGGTTAGGGTTAGGGTTAGGATTAGGGTTAGGGTTAGGGTTAGGGTAAGGGTTAGGGGTTAGGGTTAGGGTTATGGTTATTGTTAGGTTTAGGGTTTAGGGTTTAGTGTTTAGGGTTTAAGGTTTAGGGTTTAAAATTGTTTAAGATTTAGGGTGGTTTAGGTTAAGGGTTTAGGGTTTACAGTTTAGGATTGTTTAAGGTTTAGGGTTGTTTAGGGTATAGTGTTTAGGGTTAAAAGTTTAGGGTTGTTTTGGGTTTAGTGTTTAGGGTTTAGGGTTGTTTAAGGTTTAGTGTTTAAGGTTTAGGTTTTAGGGTTGTTTGGAGTTTAGTATTTAGTGTTGTTTAGGGTATAGTGTTAATGGTTTATGGTTTAGAGTTATTTAGGGTTTAGTGTTTAAGGTTTAGGGTATAGGGTTGTTTAGGATTTAGTGTTTAGGGTTGTTTATGGTTTAGTGATTAAGGTTGTTTAGGGTTGTTTAGAGGTTAGTGTTTAGGGTTATTCAGGGTTTATGATTTAGGGTTGTTCAGGGTTTAGGATTTATGGTTGTTCAGGGTTTAGGATTTAGGGATTAAGGTTAAGGGGTTAGGGTTAGGGTTAGGGTTAGGTTTAGGGTTAGCATTAGGGTTATAGTTAGGGTTAGAGTTAGGGTTATGGGGTTATGTTAGGCTTAAGGTTAGGGTTAGGGTTTTGGGGTTAAGGTTAGGGTTGGGGTTAGGGTTAGGTTTAGGTTTAGGGTTAGGGTTAGGGTTATGGTTATTCTTAGATTTAATGTTCAAATTTTAGGGTTTATGGTTTAAGGTTTAGGGTTTAGGATTGTTTAAGTTTTAGGGTGGTTTAGGTTTAGGGTATAGGGTTTAGCGTTTAAGATTCTTTAATGTTAAGGGTTGTTTAGGTTTTAGCGTTTAGAGTTGTTTAGGGTTTTTTAGGGTTGTTTATGATTTAGTGTTTAGGGTTGTTCAGGATTTATGATTTAGGATATTTTAAGGTTTAGGGTTTAAGGTTGTATAGTGTTTTAGGGTTTAGGGTATATTGTTTAGGGTTAAGGGTTTAGGGTTCTTTAGGGTATAGTGTTAATGGTTTTAGGGTTTAGGCTTGTTTAGTGTTTAGTGTTTAGGGTTTAGGGTTTAGGGTTTTTTAGCGTTTAGTGTTTACAGTTTAGGGTTTAGGGTGCTTTTGGAATTAGTGTTTAGGGTTTTTCGGGGTTTAGGGTTTAGGATTTAGGGTGTTAGTGTTAGTGTTAGGGTTAGGTTTAGGGTTAAGGTGAGGGTTAGGGTGAGGGTTAAGGTTAGGGTTAGGGTTAAGGTTAGTGTTAGTGTTAGGGTAAGGGTTAGGGTTAGGGATAGGGTTAGGGTTAGGGTTAGGGTTAGGGTTAAGTTTAGGGTTAGGGTTAGGGTTAGGGTTAGGGGTTAGGGTTAGGATTAGTGTTAGGGGTTAGGGGTTAGTGTTAGGGTTAGGGTTAGGGTTAGGGTTAGGGTTAGGTTTAGGTTTAGTGTTAGGGTTATTATTAGGGGGTTAGGTTTTAGTTCAGGATTAGTGTTAGGGTTAGAATTAGAAATAGGGTTAGTGTTAGGATTAGAGTCAGGGTTAGGTTTAGGGATATGGTTAGGGTTAGTGTTAAGGGTAGAGTTAGGGTTAGGGTTAGATTTAAATTTAGGGTTTAGTGTTAGGATTAGGGATAGTGTGAGGTTTAGGGTTAGGTTTAGGGTTAGGGTTAGGGTTAGTGTTTGGGTTATGATTAGTGTTATTATTAGGGT
This sequence comes from Micromys minutus, assembly GCF_963924665.1. Classification (NCBI taxonomy): domain Eukaryota; kingdom Metazoa; phylum Chordata; class Mammalia; order Rodentia; family Muridae; genus Micromys; species Micromys minutus. The sequence continues at coordinate 3,081,256 of NC_137985.1, read as the reverse complement.
TAGGGTTAGGGTCAGGTTTAGGTTTAGGGTTAGGGTTAGGGTTAGGGTCAGATTTAGGGTTAGGTTTAGGTTTATTGTTAGATTTAGGGTTTAGGGTTTAAGGTTTAAGGTTTAGGATTGTTTAAGGTTTAGGGTAGATTAGGTTTAGGGTTTAGAGTTGCGTATTATGGTTACGGTTAGTGTTAGGGTTAGGGTTAGAGTTAGGGTTAGGGTTAGGGTTAGGGTTAGGGTTAGGGTTAAGTTTAGGGTTAATGTTAGGGTTAGAGTTATGGTTAGTGTTAGGATTAGGGTTAGGTTTAGGGTCAGGGTTAGGTTTAGGGTTAGGGATAGGGTTAGGGTTAGATTTAGGGTTAGGTTTAGGTTTATTGTTAGATTTAGGGTTTAGGGTTTAAGGTTTATGGTTTAGGATTGTTTAAGGTTTAGGGTGGAATAGGTTTAGGGTTTAGAGTTTAGTGTTATGGTTACGGTTAGGGTTAGGGTTAGGGATGGTGTTAGGGTTAGGGTTAGGGTTATGGTAAGGGTTAGGGTTAGGGTTAGGGTTAGGGTTATGGTAAAAGTTAGGGGGTTAGTGTTAGGGTTTGGGTTAGGGTTAGGGTTAGGGTTAGGGTTAGGTTAGGGTTAGGGTTAGGGTTAGGGTTAGGGTTAGGGGTTAGGGTTAGTGTTAGGGTTAGGGTTATTATTAGGGGGTTAGGTTTAAGTTTAGGATTAGTGTTAGGGTAAGAATTAGAAATAGGGTTAGTATTAGGATTAGGGTCAGGGTTAGGTTTAGGGTTAGGGTTAGGGTTAGGGTTAGGGTTAAAGTCAGGGAGGGTTTAGGGTTAGGGTTAGGGTTAGGGTTAGATTTAGGGTTAGGTTTAGGTTTATTGTTAGATTTAGGATTTAGGGTCTAAGGTTTATGGTTTAGGATTTTTTAAGGTTTAGGGTGGATTAGCTTTAGGATTTAGAGTTTAGTGTTATGGTTACAGTTAGGTTTAGGGTTAGGGTTAGGGTTAGGATTAGGGTTAAGGTTAGGGTTAGGATTAGGTTTAGGGTTAGGGTTAGGGTTAGGGTTAGGGTTAGGGTTAGGGTTAGGGTTAGGATTAGGGTTAGGGTTAGGGTTAGGGTAAGGGTTAGGGGTTAGGGTTAGGGTTATGGTTATTGTTAGGTTTAGGGTTTAAGGTTTAGTGTTTAGGGTTTAAGGTTTAGGGTTTAGGATTGTTTAAGATTTAGGGTGGTTTAGGTTAAGGGTTTAGCGTTTAGAGTTTAGGATTGTTTAAGGTTCAGGGTTGTTTAGGGTATAGAGTTTAGGGTTAAAAGTTTAGGGTTTTTTAGGGTTTAGTGTTTAGGGTTTAGGGTTGTTCAAGGTTTAGTGTTTAAGGTTTAGGTTTTAGGGTTGTTTGGGGTTGAGTGTTTAGTGTTCTTTAGGGTATAGTGTTAATGGTTTAGGGTTTAGGGTTATTTAGGGTTTAGTGTTTAAGGTTTAGTGTATAGGGTTGTTTAGGGTTTAGTGTTTAGGGTTGTTTATGGTTTAGTGATTAGGGTTGTTTAGGGTTGTTTAGAGGTTAGTGTTTAGGGTTATTCAGGGTTTATGATTTAGGGTTGTTCAGGGTTTAGGATTTATGGTTGTTCAGGGTTTAGAATTTAGGGATTAAGGTTAAGGGGTTAGGGTTAGGGTTAGGGTTAGGGTTAGGGTTAGCATTAGGGTTAGAGTTAGGGTTAGAGTTAGGGTTAGAGTTAGGGTTATGGGGTTATGTTAGGCTTAAGGTTAGGGTTAGGGTTATGGGGTTAAGGTTAGGGTTGGGGTTAGGGTTAGGTTTAGGTTTAGGGTTAGGGTTAGGGTTATGGTTATTCTTAGATTTATGTTTTAAAATTTAGGGTTTATGGTTTAAGGTTTAGGGTTTAGGATTGTTTAAGTTTTAGGGTGGTTTAGGTTTAGGGTATAGAATTTAGCGTTTAAGATTGTTTAATGGTTAGGGTTGTTTAGGTTTTAGCGTTTAGAGTTGTTTAGGGTTTTTTAGGGTTGTTTATAATTTAGTGTTTAGGGTTGTTCAGGATTTATGATTTAGGATATTTTAAGGTTTAGGGTTTAAGGTTGTATAGTGTTTTAGGGTTAAGGGTATAATGTTTAGGGTTAAGGGTTTAGGGTTGTTTAGGGTATAGTGTTAATGGTTTTAGGGTTTAGGCTTGTTTAGGGTTTAGTGTTTAGGGTTTAGGGTTTTTTAGCGTTTAGTGTTTATAGTTTAGGGTTTAGGGTGCTTTTGGAATTAGTGTTTAGGGTTTTTCGGGGTTTAGGGTTTAGGATTTTGGGTGTTAGGGTTAGTGTTAGGGTTAGGTTTAGGGTTAAGGTGAGGGTTAGGGTGAGGGTTAAGGTTAGGGTTAGGGTTAAGGTTAGTGTTAGTGTTAGGGTAAGGGTTAGGGTTAGGGATAGGGTTAGGGTTAGGTTTAGGGTTAGGGTTAGGGTTAGGGTTAGGGTTAGGGTTAGGGGTTAGGGTTAAGTTTAGTGTTAGGGGTTAGGGGTTAGTGTTAGGGTTAGGGTTAGGGTTAGGGTTAGGGTTAGGTGTTAGGGTTATTGAAAGGGTTAGGGTTATTATTAGGGGGTTAGGTTTAAGTTTAGGATTAGTGTTAGGCTTAGAATTAGAAATAGGGTTAGTGTTAGGATTAGGGTCAGGGTTAGGTTTAGGGTTAGGGTTAGGGTTAGGGTCAGGGAGGGTTTAGGGTTAGTGTTAGGGTTAGTGTTAGATTTAGGGTTAGGTTTAGGTTTATTGTTAGATTTAGGATTTAGGGTCTAAGGTTTATGGTTTAGGATTGTTTAACGTTTAGGGTGGATTAGGTTTAGGGTTTAGAGTTTAGTGTTATGGTTTCGGTTAGGGTTAGGGTTAAGGTTAGGATTAGGGTTAAGGTTAGGGTTAGGATTAGGTTTAGGGTTAGGGTTAGGGTTAGGGTTAGGGTTAGGGTTAGGGTTAGGGTTAGGGTTAGGTTTAGGTTTAGGGTTACGGTTAGGGTTAGGGTTAGGGTTAGGATTAGGGTTAAGGTTAGGGTTAGGTTTAGGGTTAGGCTTAGGGTTAGGGTTAGGGTTAGGGTTAGGGTTAGGGTTAGGGTTAGGATTAGGGTTAGGGTTAGGGTTAGGGTAAGGTTTAGGGTTTAGGGTTAGGCTTATGGTTATTGTTAGGTTTATGGTTTAGGGTTTAGTGTTTAGGGTTTAAGGTTTAGGGTTTAGGATTGTTTAAGATTTAGGGTGGTTTAGGTTAAGGGTTTAGGGTTTAGAGTTTAGGATTGTTTAAGGTTTAGGGTTGTTTAGGGTATAGTGTTTAGGGTTAAAAGTTTAGGGTTGTTTAGGGTTTAGTGTTTAGGGTTTAGGTTTGTTTAAGGTTTAGTGTTTAAGGTTTAGGTTTTAGGGTTGTTTTGGATTTAGTGTTTAGTGTTGTTTAGGGTATAGTGTTAATGGTTTAGGGTTTAGGGTTATTTCGGGTTTAGTGTTTAAGGTTTAAGGTATATGGTTGTTTAGGGTTTAGTGTTTAGGGTTGTTTATGGTTTAGTGATTAGGGTTGTTTAGGGTTGTTTAGAGGTTAGTGTTTAGGGTTATTCAGGGTTTATGATTTAGGGTTGTTCAGGGTTTAGTATTTATGGTTGTTCAGGGTTTAGGATTTAGGGATTAAGGTTAAGGGGTTAAGGTTAGGGTTAGGGTTAGGGTTAGCATTAGGGTTAGAGTTAGGGTTAGAGTTAGGGTTATGGGGTTATGTTAGGCTTAAGGTTAGGGTTAGGGTTATGGGGTTAAGGTTAGGGTTGAGGTTAGGGTTAGGTTTAGGTTTAGGATTAGGGTTAGGGTTATGGTTATTCTTAGATTTATGGTTTAAAATTTAGGGTTTATGGTTTAAGGTTTAGGGTTTAGGATTGTTTAAGTTTTAGGGTGGTTTAGGTTTAGGGTACAAAATTTAGCGTTTAAGATTGTTTAATGGTTAGGGTTGTTTAGGTTTTAGCGTTTAGAGTTGTTTAGGGTTTTTTAGGGTTGTTTATAATTTAGTGTTTAGGGTTGTTCATTATTTATGATTTAGGATATTTTAAGGTTTAGGGTTTAAGGTTGTATAGTGTTTTAGGGTTTAGGGTATAATGTTTAGGGTTAAGGGTTTAGGGTTGTTTAGGGTATAGTGTTAATGGTTTTAGGGTTTAGGCTTGTTTAGGGTTTAGTGTTTAGGGTTTAGGGTTTAGGGTTTTTTAGCGTTTAGTGTTTATAGTTTAGGGTTTAGGGTGCTTTTGGAATTAGTGTTTAGGGTTTTTCGGGGTTTAGGGTTTAGGATTTAGGGTGTTAGGGTTAGTGTTAGGGTTAGGTTTAGGGTTAAGGTGAGGGTTAGGGTGAGGGTTAAGGTTAGGGTTAGGGTTAAGGTTAGTGTTAGTGTTAGAATAAGGGTAAGGGTTAGGGATAGGGTTAGGGTTAGGGTTAGGATTAGGGTTAAGGATAGGGTTAGGGTTAGGGTTAGGGTTAGGGGTTTGGGTTAGGGTTAGTGTTAGGGGTTAGGGGTTAGTGTTAGGGTTACGATTAGGGTTAGGGTTAGGGTTAGGTTTAGTTTTAGGGTTATTATTAGGGGGTTAGGTTTTAGTTTAGGATTAGTGTTAGGGTTAGAATTAGAAATAGGGTTAGTGTTAGGATTAGGGTCAGGATAAGGTTTAGAAATATGGTTAGGGTTAGGGTTAAGGGTAGGGTTAGGGTTAGGGTTAGAATTAAGGTTTAGGGTTAATTGTTAAGATTAGGGATAGGATGAGGTTTAGGGTTAGGTTTAGGGTTAGGGTTAGGGTTAGTGTTTGGGTTATGATTAGTGTTAGGATTAGGATTAGGGTTAGGGTCATGTTTATGTTTAGGGTTAGGGTTAGGGTTAGGGTTAGATTTAGGGTTAGGTTTAGGTTTATTGTTAGATTTAGGGTTTAGGGTTTAAGGTTTATGGTTTAGGATTGTTTAAGTTTAAGGGTGGATTAGGTTTAGGGTTTAGAGTTTAGTATTATGGTTACGGTTAGGGTTAGGGTTAGGGTTAGAGTTAGGGTTAGGGTTAGGGTTAGGGTTAGGGTTAAGGTTAGGGTTAGTGTTAGGGTTAGGGTTATGGTTAGTGTTAGGATTAGGGTTAGGGTTAGGGTCAGGGTTAGGTTTAGTGTTAGGGATAGGGTTAGGGTTAGATTTAGGGTTAGGTTTAGGCTTATTGTTAGATTTAGGGTTTAGTATTTAAGGTTTATGGTTTAGGATTGTTTAAGGTTTAGGGTGGATTAGGTTTAGGGTTTAGAGTTTAGTGTTATGGTTACGGTTAGGGTTAGGGTTAGGGATGGGGTTAGGGTTAGGGTTAGGTTTATGGTAAGGGTTAGGTTTAGGTTTAGGGTTAGGGTTAGGGTAAAAGTTAGGGGGTTAGTGTTAGGGTTTGTGTTAGGGTTAGGGTTAGGGTTAGGGTTAGGTTAGGGTTAGGGTTAGGGTTAGGGTTAGGGTTAGGTTAGGGTTAGGGTTAGGGTTAGGGTTAGGGTTAGGGTTAGGGGTTAGGGTTAGTGAAAGGGTTAGGGTTATTATTAGGGGGTTAGGTTTAAGTTTAGGATTAGTGTTAGGGTTAGAATTAGAAATAGGGTTAGTGTTAGGATTAGGGTCAGGGTTAGGTTTAGGGTTAGGGTTAGGGTTAGGGTTAGGGTCAGGGAGGGTTTAGGGTTAGGGTTAGGGTTAGATTTAGGATTAGGTTTAGGTTTATTGTTAGATTTAGGATTTAGGGTCTAAGGTTTATGGTTTAGGATTGTTTAAGGTTTAGGGTGGATTAGGTTTAGGGTTTAGAGTTTAGTGTTATGGTTACGGTTAGGGTTAGGGTTAGGGTTAGGATTAGGGTTAAGGTTAGGGTTAGGATTAGGTTTAGGTTTAGGGTTAGGGTTAGGGTTAGGGTTAGGGTTAGGGTTAGGATTAGGGTTAGGGTTAGGGTTAGGGTAAGGGTTAGGGGTTAGGGTTAGGGTTATGGTTATTGTTAGGTTTAGGGTTTAGGGTTTAGTGTTTAGGGTTTAAGGTTTAGGGTTTAGGATTGTTTAAGATTTAGGGTGGTTTAGGTTAAGGGTTTAGGGTTTAGAGTTTAGGATTGTTTAAGGTTTAGTGTTGTTTAGGGTATAGTGTTTAGGGTTAAATGTTTAGGGTTGTTTAGGGTTTAGTGTTTAGGGTTTAGGGTTGTTTAATGTTTAGTGTTTAAGGTTTAGGTTTTAGGGTTGTTTTGGGTTTAGTGTTTAGTGTTGTTTAGGGTATAGTGCTAATGGTTTAGGGTTTAGGGTTATTTAGGGTTTAGTGTTTTAGGTTTAGGGTATAGGGTTGTTTAGGGTTTAGTGTTTAGGGTTGTTTATGGTTTAGTGATTAGGGTTATTTAGGGTAGTTTAGAGGTTAGTGTTTAGGGTTATTCAGGGTTTATGATTTAGGGTTGTTCAGGGTTTAGGATATATGGTTGTTCAGGGTTTAGGATTTAGGGATAAAGGTTAAGGGGTTAGGGTTAGGGTTAGGGTTAGGGTTAGGGTTAGGGTTAGGGTTAGGGTTAGGGTTAGGGTTAAGGTTAGGGTTAGGGTTAGGGTTAGGGTTATGGTTAGTGTTAGGATTAGGGTTAGTGTTAGGGTCAGGGTTAGGTTTAGGGTTAGGGTTAGGGTTAGGGTTAGATTTAGGGTCAGGTTTAGGTTTATTGTTAGATTTAGGGTTTAGGGTTTAAGGTTTATGGTTTAGGATTGTTTAAGGTTTAGGGTGGATTAGGTTTAGGGTTTAGAGTTTAGTGTTATGGTTACGGTTAGTGTTAGGGTTAGGGTTAGGGTTAGTGTTAGGGTTAGGGTTAGGGTAATGGTTAGGGTGAGGGTTAGGGTTAGGGTAAGGGTTAATGGTTAGTGTTAGGGTTAGGATTAGGGTTAGGGTTAGTGTTAGGTTAGGGTTAGGGTTAGGGTTAGGGTTAGGGGTTAGGGTTAGTGTTAGGGTTAAGGTTATTATTAGGGGGTTAGGTTTAAGTTTAGGATTAGTGTTAGGGTTAGAATTAGAAATAGGGTTAGTGTTAGGATTAGGGTCAGGGTTAGGTTTAGGGTTAGGGTTAGGGTTAGGGTGAGGGTTAGGGTCAGGGAGGGTTTAGGGTTAGGGTTAGGGTTAGGGTAAGATTTAGGGTTAGGTTTAGGTTTATTGTTAGATTTAGGATTTAGGGTCTAAGGTTTATGGTTTAGGATTGTTTAAGGTTTAGGGTGGATTAGGTTTAGTGTTTAGAGTTTAGTGTTATGGTTACGGTTAGGGTTAGGGTTAGGGTTAGGGTTAGGATTAGGGTTAAGGTTAGGGTTAGGATTAGGTTTAGGTTTAGGGTTAGGGTTAGGGTTAGGGTTAGGGTTAGGGTTAGGGTTAGGGTTAGGGTTAGGATTAGGGTTAGGGTTAGGGTTAGGGTAAGGGTTAGGGGTTAGGGTTAGGGTTATGGTTATTGTTAGGTTTAGGGTTTAGGGTTTAGTGTTTAGGGTTTAAGGTTTAGGGTTTAGGATTGTTTAAGATTTAGGGTTGTTTAGGTTAAGGGTTTAGGGTTTAGAGTTTAGGATTGTTTAAGGTTTAGGGTTGTTTAGGGTATAGTGTTTAGGGTTAAAAGTTTAGGGTTGTTTTGGATTTAGTGTTTAGTGTTTAGGGTTGTTTAAAGTTTAGTGTTTAAGGTTTAGGTTTTAGGGTTGTTTTGGGTTTAGTGTTTAGTGTTGTTTAGGGTATAGTGTTAATGTTTTATGGTTTAGAGTTATTTAGCGTTTAGTGTTTAAGGTTTAGGGTATAGGGTTGTTTAGGATTTAGTGTTTAGGGTTGTTTATGGTTTAGTGATTAGAGTTGTTTAGGGTTGTTTAGAGGTTAGTGTTTAGGGTTATTCAGGGTTTATGATTTAGGGTTGTTCAGGGTTTAGGATTTATGGTTGTTCAGGGTTTAGGATTTAGGGATTAAGGTTAAGGGGTTAGGGTTAGGGTTAGGGTTAGGGTTAGGGTTAGCATTAGGGTTATAGTTAGGGTTAGAGTTAGGGTTATGGGGTTATGTTAGGCTTAAGGTTAGGTTTAGGGGTATGGGGTTAAGGTTAGGGTTGTGGTTAGGGTTAGGTTTAGGTTTAAGGTTAGGGTTAGGGTTATGGTTATTCTTAGATTTAAGGTTTAAATTTCAGGGTTTATGGTTTAAGGTTTAGGGTTTAGGATTGTTTAAGTTTTAGGGTGGTTTAGGTTTAGGGTATAGGGTTTAGCGTTTAAGATTCTTTAATGTTTAGGGTTGTTTAGGTTTTAGCGTTTAGAGTTGTTTAGGGTTTTTTAGGGTTGTTTATGATTTAGTGTTTAGGGTTGTTCAGGATTTATGATTTAGGATATTTTAAGGTTTAGGGTTTAAGGTTGTATAGTGTTTTAGGCTTTAGGGTATATTGTTTAGGGTTATGGGTTTAGGGTTGTTTAGGGTATAGTGTTAATGGTTTTAGGGTTTGGGCTTGTTTAGTGTTTAGTGTTTAGGGTTTAGGGTTTATGGTTTTTTAGAGTTTAGTGTTTACAGTTTAGGGTTTAGGGCGCTTTTGGAATTAGTGTTTAGGGTTTTTCAGGGTTTAGGGTTTAGGATTTAGGGTGTTAGTGTTAGTGTTAGGGTTAGGTTTAGGGTTAAGGTGAGGGTTAGGGTGAGGGTTAAGGTTAGGGTTAGGGTTAAGGTTAGTGTTAGTGTTAGGGTAAGGGTTAGGGTTAGGGATAGGGTTAGGGTTAGGGTTAGGGTTAGGGTTAAGTTTAGGGTTAGGGTTAGGGTTAGGGTTAGGGGTTAGGGTTAGGGTTAGTGTTAGGGGTTAGAGGTTAGTGTTAGGGTTAGGGTTAGGGTTAGGGTTAGGTTAGGGTTATTATTAGGGGGTTAGGTTTTAGTTCAGGATTAGTGTTCGGGTTAGAATTAGAAATAGGGTTAGTGTTAGGATTAGGGTCAGGGTTAGGTTTAGGGATATGGTTAGAGTTAGGGTTAAGGGTAGGGTTAGTGTTAGGGTTAGATTTAAAGTTTAGGGTTTAGTGTTAGGAATAGGGATAGTGTGAGGTTTAGGGTTAGGTTTAGGGTTAGGGTTAGGGTTAGTGTTTGGGTTATGATTAGTGTTATTATTAGGGTTAGGGTTAGGGTCAGGTTTAGGTTTAGGGTTAGGGTTAGGGTTAGGGTCAGATTTAGGGTTAGGTTTAGGTTTATTGTTAGATTTAGGGTTTAGGGTTTAAGGTTTAAGGTTTAGGATTGTTTAAGGTTTAGGGTAGATTAGGTTTAGGGTTTAGAGTTTAGTATTATGGTTACGGTTAGTGTTAGGGTTAGGGATAGAGTTAGGGTTAGGGTTAGGGTTAGGGTTAGGGTTAGGGTTAAGGTTAGGGTTAATGTTAGGGTTAGAGTTATGGTTAGTGTTAGGATTAGGGTTAGGTTTAGGGTCAGGGTTAGGTTTAGGGTTAGGGATAGGGTTAGGGTTAGATTTAGGGTTAGGTTTAGGTTTATTGTTAGATTTAGGATTTAGGGTCTAAGGTTTATGGTTTAGGATTGTTTAAGGTTTAGGGTAGATTAGGTTTAGGGTTCAGAGTTTAGTGTTATGGTTACAGTTAGGGTTAGGGTTAGGGATGGGGTTAGGGTTAGGGTTAGGGTTATGGTAAGGGTTAGGGTTAGGGTTATGGTTAGGGTTATGGTAAAAGTTAGGGGGTTAGTGTTAGGGTTTGGGTTAGGGTTAGGGTTAGGGTTAGGGTTAGGTTAGGGTTAGGGTTAGGGTTAGGGTTATGGTTAGGGGTTAGGGTTAGTGTTAGGGTTAGGGTTATTATTAGGGGGTTAGTTTTAAGTTTAGGATTAGTGTTAGGGTAAGAATTAGAAATAGGGTTAGTGTTAGGATTAGGGTCAGGGTTAGGTTTAGGGTTAGGGTTAGGGTTAGGGTTAGGGTTAAAGTCAGGGAGGGTTTAGGGTTAGGGTTAGGGTTAGGGTTAGATTTAGGGTTAGGTTTAGGTTTATTGTTAGATTTAGGATTTAGGGTCTAAGGTTTATGGTTTAGGATTGTTTAAGGTTTAGGGTGGATTAGGTTTAGGGTTTAGAGTTTAGTGTTATGGTTACAGTTAGGGTTAGGGTTAGGGTTAGGGTTAGGATTAGGGTTAAGGTTAGGGTTAGGATTAGGTTTAGGCTTAGGGTTAGGGTTAGGGTTAGGGTTAGGGTTAGGATTAGGGTTAGGGTTAGGGTTAGGGTAAGGGTTAGGGGTTAGGGTTAGGGTTATGGTTATTGTTAGGTTTAGGGTTTAAGGTTTAGTGTTTAGGGTTTAAGGTTTAGGGTTTAGGATTGTTTAAGATTTAGGGTGGTTTAGGTTAAGGGTTTAGCGTTTAGAGTTTAGGATTGTTTAAGGTTTAGGGTTGTTTAGGGTATAGAGTTTAGGGTTAAAAGTTTAGGGTTTTTTAGGGTTTAGTGTTTAGGGTTTAGGGTTGTTTAAGGTTTAGTGTTTAAGGTTTAGGTTTTAGGGTTGATTGGGGTTGAGTGTTTAGTGTTCTTTAGGGTATAGTGTTAATGGTTTAGGGTTTAGGGTTATTTAGGGTTTAGTGTTTAAGGTTTAGTGTATAGGGTTGTTTAGGGTTTAGTGTTTAGGGTTGTTTATGGTTTAGTGATTAGGGTTGTTTAGGGTTGTTTAGAGGTTAGTGTTTAGGGTTATTCAGGGTTTATGATTTAGGGTTGTTCAGGGTTTAGGATTTATGGTTGTTCAGGGTTTAGGATTTAGGGATTAAGGTTAACGGGTTAGGGTTAGGGTTAGGGTTAGGGTTAGGGTTAGCATTAGGGTTAGAGTTAGGGTTAGAGTTAGGGTTAGAGTTAGGGTTATGGGGTTATGTTAGGCTTAAGGTTAGGGTTAGTGTTATGGGGTTAAGGTTAGGGTTGGGGTTAGGGTTAGGTTTAGGTTTAGGGTTAGGGTTAGGGTTATGGTTATTCTTAGATTTATGGTTTAAAATTTAGGGCTTATGGTTTAAGGTTTAGGGTTTAGGATTGTTTAAGTTTTAGTGTGGTTTAGGTTTAGGGTATAGAATTTAGCGTTTAAGATTGTTTAATGGTTAGGATTGTTTAGGTTTTAGCGTTTAGAGTTGTTTAGGGTTTTTTAGGGTTGTTTATAATTTAGTGTTTAGGGTTGTTCAAAATTTATGAATTAGGATATTTTAAGGTTTAGGGTTTAAGGTTGTATAGTGTTTTAGGGTTTAGGGTATAATATTTAGGGTTAAGGGTTAAGGGTTGTTTAGGGTATAGTGTTAATGGTTTTAGGGTTTAGGCTTGTTTAGGGTTTAGTGTTTAGGGTTTAGTGTTTAGGGTTTTTTAGCGTTTAGTGTTTATAGTTTAGGGTTTAGGGTGCTTTTGGAATTAGTGTTTAGGGTTTTTCGGGGTTTAGGGTTTAGGATTTAGGGTGATAGGGTTAGTGTTAGGGTTAGGATTAGGGTTAAGGTGAGGGTTAGGGTGAGGGTTAAGGTTCGGGTTAGGGTTAAGGTTAGTGTTAGTGTTAGGGTAAGGGTTAGGGTTAGGGATAGGGTTAGGGTTAGGTTTAGGGTTAGGGTTAGGGTTAGGGTTAGGGTTAGGGGTTAGGGTTAGGTTTAGTGTTAGGGGTTAGGGGTTAGTGTTAGGGTTAGGGTTAGGGTTAGGGTTAGGGTTAGGTTTAGTGTAGGGTTATTATTAGGGGGTTAGGTTTTAGTTTAGGATTAGTGTTAGGGTTAGAATTAGAAATAGGGTTAGTGTTAGGATTAGGGTCAGGGTTAGGTTTAGGGATAGGGTTAGGGTTAGGGTTAAGGGTAGGGTTAGGGTTAGGGTTAGATTTAAAGTTTAGGGTTTAGTGTTAGGATTAGGGATAGTGTGAGGTTTAGGGTTAGGTTTAGGGTTAGGGTTAGGGTTAGTGTTTGGGTTATGATTAGTGTTAGGATTAGGGTTAGGGTTAGGGTCAGGTTTAGGTTTAGGGTTAGGGTTAGGGTTAGCGTTATATTTAGGGTTAGGTTTAGGTTTATTTTTAGATTTAGGGTTTAGGGTTTAAGGTTTATGGTTTAGGATTGTTTAAGGTTTAGGGTGGATTAGGTTTAGGGTTTAGAGTTTAGTATTATGGTTACGGTTAGGGTTAGGGTTAGGGTTAGAGTCAGGGTTAGGGTTAGGGTTAGGGTTAGGGTTAAGGTTAGGGTTAGTGTTAGGGTTAGGGTTATGGTTAGTGTTAGGATTAGGGTTAGGGTTAGGGTCAGGGTTAGGTTTAGGGTTAGATATAGGGTTAGGGTAAGATTTAGGGTTAGGTTTAGGTTTATTGTTAGATTTAGGGTTTAGGGTTTAAGGTTTATGGTTTAGGATTGTTTAAGGTTTAGGGTGGATTAGGTTTAGGGTTTAGAGTTTAGTGTTATGGTTACGGTTAGGGTTAGGGTTAGGGTTGGGGTTATGGTTAGGGTTAGGGTTATGGTACGGGTTAGGGTTAGGGTTAGGGTTAGGGTAAAAGTTAGGGGGTTAGTGTTAGGGTTTGGGTTAGGGTTAGGGTTAGGGTTAGGGTTAGGGTTAGTTTAGGGTTATGGTTAGGGTTAGGGTTAGGGGTTAGGGTTAGTGTTATGGTTAGGGTTATTATTAGGGGGTTAGGTTTAAGTTTAGGATTAGTGTTAGGGTTAGAATTAGAAATAGGGTTAGTGTTAGGATTAGGGTCAGGGTTTGGTTTAGGGTTAGGGTTAGGGTTAGGGTTAGGGTTAGGGTTAGGGTTAGGGTTAGGGTTACGGTTAGGGTTAGGGTTAGGGTTAGGGTTAGGTTTAGGGTTAGGGTAAGGGTTAGGGGTTAGGGTTAAGGTTAGGGTTAAGGTTAGGGTTAGGGTTAAGGTTAGGGTTAGGGTTAGGGTTAGGGTAAGGGTTAGGGTTAGGGTAAGGTTAGGGTTAGGGTTAGGGTTAGGGTTACGGTTAGGGTTAGGGTTAGGGTTAGGGGTTAGGGTTAGGGTTAGTGTTAGGGGTTAGGGTTAGGTTTATGGTTAGGGTTAGGGTTAGGGTTAGGGTTAGGGTTAGGGTTAGGGTGATGGTTAGGGTTAGGGTTATGTGGTTATGTTAGGCTTAAGGTTAGGGTTAGGGTTATGGGGTTAAGGTTAGGGTTGGGGTTAGGGTTAGGTTTAGGTTTAGGGTTAGGGTTAGGGTTATGGTTATTCTTAGATTTATGGTTTAAAATTTAGGGTTTATGGTTTAAGGTTTAGGGTTTAGGATTGTTTAAGTTTTAGGGTGGTTTAGGTTTAGGGTATAGAATTTAGCCTTTAAGATTGTTTAATGGTTAGGGTTGTTTAGGTTTTAGCGTTTAGAGTTGTTTAGGGTTTTTTAGGGTTGTTTATAATTTAGTGTTTAGGGTTGTTCAGGATTTATGATTTAGGATATTTTAAGGTTTAGGGTTTAAGGTTGTATAGTGTTTTATGGTTTAGGGTATAATGTTTAGGGTTAAGGGTTTAGGGTTGTTTAGGGTATAGTGTTAATGGTTTTAGGGTTTAGGCTTGTTTAGGGTTTAGTGTTTAGGGTTTAGGGTTTAGGGTTTTTCAGCGTTTAGTGTTTATAGTTTAGGGTTTAGGGTGCTTTTGGAATTAGTGTTTAGGGTTTTTCGGGGTTTAGGGTTTAGGATTTAGGGTGTTAGGGTTAGGGTTAGGGTTAGGTTTAAGGTTAAGGTGAGGGTTAGTGTGAGGGTTAAGGTTAGGGTTAGGGTTAAGGTTAGTGTTAGTGTTAGAATAAGGGTTAGGGTTAGGGATAGGGTTAGGGTTAGGGTTAGGGTTAGGGTTAAGGTTAGGGTTAGGGTTAGGGTTAGGGTTAGGTGTTTGGGTTAGGGTTAGTGTTAGGGGTTAGGGGTTAGTGTTAGGGTTAGGGTTAGGGTTAGGGTTAGGGTTAGGGTTAGGTTTAGTGTTAGGGTTATTATTAGGGGTTTAGGTTTTAGTTTAGGATTAGTGTTAGGGTTAGAATTAGAAATAGGGTTAGTGTTAAGATTAGGGTCAGGGTTAGGTTTAGAAATATGGTTAGGGTTAGGGTTAAGGGTAGGGTTAGGGTTAGGGTTAGAATTAAAGTTTAGGGTGTAGTGTTAGGATTAGGGATAGTGTGAGGTTTAGGGTTAGGTTTAGGGTTAGGGTTAGGGTTAGTGTTTGGGTTATGATTAGTGTTGGGATTAGGATTAGGGTTAGGGTCAGGTTTATGTTTAGTGTTAGGGTTAGGGTTAGGGTTAGATTTAGGGTTAGGTGTAGGTTTATTGTTAGATTTAGGGTTTAGGGTTTAAGGTTTATGGTTTAGGATTGTTTAAGTTTAAGGGTGGATTAGGTTTAGGGTTTAGAGTTTAGTATTATGGTTACGGTTAGGGTTAGGGTTAGAGTTAGGGTTAGGGTTAGGGTTAGGGTTAGGGTTAAAGTTAGGGTTAGTGATAGGGTTATGGTTATGGTTAGTGTTAGGATTAGGGTTAGGGTTAGGGTCAGGGTTAGGTTTAGGTTTAGGGATAAGGTTAGGGTTAGATTTAGGGTTAGGTTTAGGTTTATTGTTAGATTTAGGGTTTAGGGTTTAAGGTTTATGGTTTAGGATTGTTTAAGGTTTAGGGTGGATTAGGTTAAGGGTTTAGAGTTTAGTGTTATGGTTACGGTTAGGGTTAGGGTTAAGGATGGGTTTAGAGATAGGGTTAGGGTTATGGTAAGGGTTTGGTTTAGGGTTAGGGTTAGGGTTAGGGTAAAAGTTAGGGGGTTACTGTTAGGGTTTGTGTTAGGGTTAGGGTTAGGGTTAGGGTTAGGTTAGGGTTAGGGTTAGGGTTAGGGTTAGGTTAGGGTTAGGGTTAGGGTTAGGGTTTGGGTTAGGGGTTAGGGTTAGTGAAAGGGTTAGGGTTATTATTAGGGGGTTAGTTTTAAGTTTAGGATAATGTTAGGGTTAGAATTAGAAATAGGGTTAGTGTTAGGATTAGGGTCAGGGTTAGGTTTAGGGTTAGGGTTAGGGTTAGGGTCAGGGAGGGTTTAGGGTTAGGGTTAGGGTTAGGGTTAGATTTAGGGTTACGTTTAGGTTTATTGGTAGATGTAGGATTTGGGGTCTAAGGTTTATGGTTTAGGATTGTTTAAGGTTTAGGGTGGATTAGGTTTAGGGTTTAGAGTTTAGTGTTATGGTTACGGTTAGGGTTAGGTTTAGGGTTAGGATTAGGGTTAATGTAAGGGTTAGGATTAGGTTTAGGGTTAGGGTTAGGGTTAGGGCTAGGGTTAGGATTAGGGTTAGGGTTAGGGTTAGGGTAAGGGTTAGGGGTTAGGGTTAGGGTTATGGTTATTGTTAGGTTTAGGGTTTAGGGTTTTGTGTTTAGGGTTTAAGGTTTAGGGTTTAGGATTGTTTAAGTTTTAGGGTGGTTTAGGTTAAGGGTTTAGGGTTTAGAGTTTAGGATTGTTTAAGGTTTACGGTTGTTTAGGGTATAGTGTTTAGGGTTAAAAGTTTAGGGTTGTTTAGGGTTTAGTGTTTAGGGTTTAGGGTTGTTTAAGGTTTAGTGTTTAAGGTTTAGGTTTTATGGTGGTTTTGGGTTTAGTGTTTAGTGTTGTTTAGGGTATAGTGTTAATGGTTTAGGGTTTAGGGTTATTTAGGGTTTAGTGTTTAAAGTTTAGGGTATAGGGTTGTTTAGGATTTAGTGTTTAGGGTTGTTTATGGTTTAGTGATTAGGGTTGTTTAGGGTTGTTTAGAGGTTAGTGATTAGGGTTATTCAGGGTTTATGATTTAGGGTTGTTCAGGGTTTAGGATTTATTGTTGTTCAGGGTTTAGGATTTAGGGATTAAGGTTAAGGGGTTAGGGTTAGGGTTAGGGTTAGGGTTAGGGTTAGCATTAGGGTTAGAATTAGGGTTAGAGTTAGGGTTATGGGTTTATGTTAGGCTTAAGTTTAGGGTTAGGGTTATGGGGTTAAGGTTAGGGTTGGGGTTAGGGTTAGGTTTAGGTTTAGGTTTAGGGTTAGGGTTATGGTTATTCTTAGATTTATGGTTTAAAATTTAGGGTTTATGGTTTAAGGTTTAGGGTTTAGGATTGTTTAAGTTTTAGGGTGGTTTAGGTTTAGGGTATAGGGTTTAGCGTTTAAGAATGTTTAATGTTTAGGGTTGTTTTGGTTTTAGCGTTTAGAGTTGTTTAGGGTTTTTTAGGGTTGTTTATAATTTAGTGTTTAGGGTTGTTCAGGATTTATGGTTTAGGATATTTTAAGGTATAGGGTTTAAGGTTGTATAGTGTTTTAGGGTTTAGGGTATAATGTTTAGGGTTAAGGGTTTAGGGTTGTTTAGGGTATAGTGTTAATGGTTTTAGGGTTTAGGCTTGTTTAGGGTTTAGTGTTTAGGGTTTAGGGTTTAGGGTTTTTTAACGTTTAGTGTTTATAGTTTAGGGTTTAGGGTGCTTTTGAAATTAGTGTTTAGGGTTTTTCGGGGTTTAGGGTTTAGGATTTAGGGTGTTAGGGTTAGTGTTAGGGTTAGGTTTAGGGTTAAGGTTAGGGTTAGGGTGAGGGTTAAGGTTAGGTTTAGGGTTAAGGTTAGTGTTAGTGTTAGAATAAGGGTTAGGGTTAGGGATAGGGTTAGGGTAAGGGTTAGGGTTAGGGTTAAGGTTAGGGTTAGGGTTAGGGTTAGGGTTAGGGGTTTG
This sequence comes from Micromys minutus, assembly GCF_963924665.1. Lineage (NCBI taxonomy): Eukaryota > Metazoa > Chordata > Mammalia > Rodentia > Muridae > Micromys > Micromys minutus. The sequence goes on along the minus strand of NC_137985.1, from coordinate 3,064,720 downwards.
GGTTAGGGTTAGTGTTAGGGGTTAGGGGTTAATGTTAGGGTTAGGGTTAGGGTTAGGGTTAGGGTTAGGTTTAGTGTTAGGGTTATTATTAGGGGGTTAGGTTTTAGTTTAGGATTAGTGTTAGGGTTAGAATTAGAAATAGGGTTAGTGTTAGGATGAGGGTCAGGGTTAGGTTTAGAAATATGGTTAGGGTTAGTGTTAAGGGTAGGGTTAGGGTTAGGGTTAGATTTAAAGTTTAGGGTTTAGTGTTAGGATTAGGGATAGTGTGAGGTTTAGGGTTAGTTTTAGTGTTAGGGTTAGGGTTAGTGTTTGGGTTATGATTAGTGTTCGGATTAGGATTAGGGTTAGGGTCAGGTTTATGTTTAGGGTTAGGGTTAGGGTTAGGGTTAGATTTAGGGTTAGGTTTAGGTTTATTGTTAGATTTAGGGTTTAGGGTTTAAGGTTTATGGTTTAGGATTGTTTAAGTTTAAGGGTGGATTAGGTTTAGGGTTTAGAGTTTAGTATTATGGTTACGGTAAGGGTTAGGGTTAGGGTTAGAGTTAGGGTTAGGGTTAGGGTTAGGGTTAGGTTTAAGGTTAGGGTTAGTGTTAGGGTTAGGGTTATGGTTAGTGTTAGGATTAGGGTTAGAGTTAGGGTCAGGGTTAGGTTTAGGGTTAGGGATAGGGTTAGGGTTAGATTTAGGGTTAGGTTTAGGTTTATTGTTAGATTTAGGGTTTAGGGTTTAAGGTTTATGGTTTAGGATTGTTTAAGGTTTAGGGTGGATTAGGTTTAGGGTTTAGAGTTTAGTGTTATGGTTACGGTTAGGGGTAGGGTTAGGGATGGGGTTAGGGTTAGGGTTAGGGTTATGGTAAGGGTTAGGTTTAGGGTTAGGGTTAGGGTTCGGGTAAAAGTTAGGGGGTTAGTGTTAGGGTTTGTGTTAGGGTTAGGGTTAGGGTTAGGGTTAGGTTAGGGTTAGGGTTAGGGTTAGGGTTAGGGTTAGGGTTAGGGTTAGGTTAGGGTTGGGTTTAGGGTTAGGGTTAGGATTAGGGGTTAGGGCTGGTGTTAGGGTTAGGGTTATTATTAGGGGGTTAGGTTTAAGTTTAGGATTAGTGTTAGGGTTAGAATTAGAAATAGTGTTAGTGTTAGGATTAGGGTCAGGGGTAGGTTTAGGGTTAGGGTTAGGGTTAGGGTTAGGGTTAGGGTCAGGGAGGGTTTAGTGTTAGGGTTAGGGTTAGGGTTAGATTTAGGATTAGTTTTAGGTTTATTGTTAGATTTAGGATTTAGGGTCTAAGGTTTATGGTTTAGGATTGTTTAAGGTTTAGGGTGGATTAGGTTTAGGGTTTAGAGTTTAGTGTTATGGTTACGGTTAGGGTTAGGGTTAGGGTTAGGATTAGGGTTAAGGTTAGGGTTAGGATTAGGTTTAGGTTTAGGGTTAGGGTTAGGGTTAGGGTTAGGGTTAGGGTTAGGGTAAGGGTTAGGGGTTAGGGTTAGGTTTATGGTTATTGTTAGGTTTAGGGTTTAGGGTTTAGTGTTTAGGGTTTAAGGTTTAGGGTTCAGGATTGTTTAAGGTTTATCGTAACTTAAATTTAGGGTTTACAATTTAGTGTTAGGGTTATGGTTAGTGTTAGGGTTAGGGTTAGGGTTAGGTTTAGGGTTTAGGGTTTAGGGTTTAGGATTGTTTAAGGTTTAGGGTAGATTAGATTTAGGATTTAAAGTTTAGTTTTAGGGTTAGGGTTAGGTTTAGGGTTTAGGGTTTTGTGTTAAAATTAGGGTTAGGGTTAAAGTTCGGGTTAGGGTTAGGGTTAAAGTTCGGGTTAGGGTAAGGGTTAAGATTAGGTTTAGGGTTAGGGTTAGGGTTAGGGTTAGGGTTAGGGTTAGGGTTAGGGTTAGGGTTAGGGTTAGGGTTAGGGTTAGGATTAGGGTTAGGGTTAGGGTTAGGGTAAGGGTTAGGGGTTAGGGTTAGGGTTATGGTTATTGTTAGGTTTAGGGTTTAGATTTAGTGTTTAGGGTTTAAGGTTTAGGGTTTAGGATTGTTTAAGATTTAGGGTGGTGTAGGTTAAGGGTTTAGGGTTTAGACTTTAGGATTGTTTAAGGTTTAGGGTTGTTTAGGGTATAGTGTTTAGGGTTAAAAGTTTAGGGTTGTTTAGGGTTTAGTGTTTAGGGTTTAGGATTGTTTAAGGTTTAGAGTTTAAGGTTTAGGTTTTAGGGTTGTTTTGGGTTTAGTGTTTAGTGTTGTTTAGGGTATAGTGTTAATGGTTTAGGGTTTAGGGTTATTTAGGGTTTAGTGTTTAAGGTTTAGGGTATAGGGTTGTTTAGGGTTTAGTGTTCAGGGTTGTTTATGGTTTAGTGATTAGGGTTGTTTAGGGTTGTTTAGAGGTTAGTGTTTAGGGTTATTCAGGGTTTATGATTTAGGTTTGTTCAGGGTTTAGGATTTATGGTTGTTCAGGGTTTAGGATTTAGGGATTAAGGTTAATGAGTTAGGGTTAGGTTTAGGGTTAGGGTTAGGGTTAGGGTTAGGGTTAGGGTTAGGGTTAGGGTTAGCGTTAGGGTTAAGGTTAGGGTTAGGATTAGGGTTAGGGTTATGGTTAGTGTTAGGATTAGGGTTAGGGTTAGGGTCAGGGTTAGGTTTAGGATTAGGGTTAGGGTTAGGGTTAGTTTTAGGGTCAGGTTTAGGTTTATTGTTAGATTTAGGGTTTAGGGTTTAAGGTTTATGGTTTAGGATTGTTTAAGTTTTAGGGTGGATCAGTTTTAGTCTTTAGAGTTTAGTGTTATGGTTACGGTTAGTGTTAGGGTTAGGGTTAGGGTTAGGGTAATGGATAGGGTTAGGGTTAGGATTAGGGTTAGGGTAAGTGTTAGGGGTTAGTGTTAGGGTTAGGGTTAGGGTTAGGGTTAGGGTTAGGGTTAGGGGTTAGGGTTAGTATTAGAGTTAGGGTTATTATTAGGGTGTTAGGTTTAAGTTTAGGATTAGTGTTAGGGTTAGAATTAGAAATAGGGTTAGTGTTAGGATTAGGGTCAGGGTTAGATTTAGGGTTAGGGTTTGGGTTAGGGTTAGGGCTAGGGTCAGGGAGGGTTTAGGGTTAGGGTTAGGGTTAGGGTTAGATTTAGGGTTAGGTTTAGGTTTATTGTTAGATTTAAGATTTAAGGTCTAAGGTTTATGGTTTAGGATTGTTTAAGGTTTAGGGTGGATTAGGTTTAGGGTTTAGAGTTTAGTGTTATGGTTACGGTTAGGGTTAGGGTTAGGGTTAGGGTTAGGATTAGGGTTAAGGTTAGGGTTAGGATTAGGTTTAGGGTTAGGGTTAGGGTTAGGATTAGTGTTAGGGTTAGGTTTAGGGTTAGGGTTAGGATTAGGGTTAGGGTTAGGGTTAGGGATAGGGTAAGGGTTTGGGGTTAGGGTTAGGGTTATGGTTATTGTTAGGTTTAGGGTTTAGAGTTTAGTGTTTAGGGTTTATGGTTTAGGGTTTAGGATTGTTTAAGATTTAGGGTAGTTTAGGTTAAGGGTTTAGGGTTTAGAGTTTAGGATTGTTTAAGGTTTAGGGTTGTTTAGGGTATAGTGTTAATGGTTTTAGGGTTTAGGCTTGTTTAGGGTTTAGTGTTTAGGGTTTAGGGTTTAGGGTTTTTTTAGCGTTTAGTGCTTATAGTTTAGGGTTTAGGGTGATTTTGGAATTAGTGTTTAGGGTTTTTCGGGGTTTAGGGTTTAGGATTTAGGGTGTTAGGGTTATTGTTAGGGTTAGGTTTAGGGTTAAGGTGAGGGTTAGGGTGAGGGTTAAGGTTAGGGTTAGGGTTAAGGTTAGTGTTAGTGTTAGAATAAGGGTTAGGGTTAGGGATAGGGTTAGGGTTAGGGTTAGGGTTAGGGTTAAGGTTAGGGTTAGGGTTAGGGTTAGGGTTAGGGTTAGGGGTTTGGGTTAGGGTTAGTGTTAGGTGTTAGGGGTTAGTGTTAGGGTTAGGTTTAGGGTTAGGGTTAGGGTTAGGTTTAGTGTTAGGGTTATTATTAGGGGGTTAGGTTTTAGTTTAGGATTAGTGTTAGGGTTAGAATTAGAAATAGGGTTAGTGTTAGGATTAGGGTCAGGGTTAGGTTTAGAAATATGGTTAGGGTTAGGGTTAAGGGTAGGGTTAGGGTTAGGGTTAGATTTAAAGTTTAGGGTTTAGTGTTAGGATTAGGGATAGTGTGAGGTTTAGGGTTAGGTTTAGGGTTAGGGTTAGGGTTAGTGTTTGGGTTATGATTAGTGTTAGGATTAGGATTAGGGTTAGGGTCAGGTTTATGTTTAGGGTTAGGGTTAGGGTTAGGGTTAGATTAAGGGTTAGGTTTAGGTTTATTGTTAGATTTAGGGTTTAGGGTTTAAGGTTTATAGTTTAGAATTGTTTAAGGTTTAGAATGGATTAGGTTTAGGGTTTAGAGTTTAGTATTATGGTTACGGTTAGGGTTAGGGTTAGGGTTAGAGTTAGGGTTAGGGTTAGGGTTAGGGTTAGGGTTAAGGTTAGGGTTAGTGTTAGGGTTAGGGTTATGGTTAGTGTTAGGATTAGGGTTAGGTTTAGGGTCAGGGTTAGGTTTAGGGTTAGAGATAGGGTTAGGGTTAGATTTAGGGTTAGATTTAGGTTTATTGTTAGATTTAGGGTTTAGGGTTTAAGGTTTATGGTTTAGGATTGTTTAAGGTTTAGGGTGGATTAGGTTTAGGGTTTAGAGTTTAGTGTTATGGTTACGGTTAGGTTTAGGGTTAGGGATGGGGTTAGGGTTAGGGTTAGGGTTATGGTAAGGGTTAGGTTTAGGGTTATTGTTATGGTTAGGGTAAAAGTTAGTGGGTTAGTGTTAGGGTTTGTGTTAGGGTTAGGGTTAGGTTTAGGGTTAGGTTAGGGTTAGGGTTAGGGGTTAGGGTTAGTGTTAGGGTTAGGGTTATTATTAGGGGGTTAGGTTTAAGTTTATGATTAGTGTTAGGGTTAGAATTAGAAATAGGGTTAGTGTTAGGATTAGGGTCAGGGTTAGGTTTAGGGTTAGGGTTAGGGTTAGGGTTAGGGTTAGGGTTAGGGAGGGTTTAGGGTTAGGGTTAGGGTTAGGGTTATATTTAGGGTTAGGTTTAGGTTTATTGTTAGATTTAGGATTTAGGGTCTAAGTTTATGGTTTAGGATTGTTTTAGGTTTAGGGTGGATTAGGTTTAGGGTTTAGAGTTTAGTGTTATGGTTACGGTTAGGGTTAGGGTTAGGGTTAGGGTTAGGAGTAGGGTTAAGGTTAGGGTTAGGATTAGGTTTAGGGTTAGGGGTAGGGTTAGGGTTAGGGTTAGGGTTAGGGTTATGGTTAGGATTTGGGTTAGGGTTAGGGTTAGGGTAAGGGTTAGGGGTTAGGGTTAGGGTTATGGTTATTGTTAGGTTTAGGGTTTAGGGTTTAGTGTTTAGGGTTTAAGGTTTAGGGTTTAGGATTGTTTAAGATTTAGGGTGGTTTAGGTTAAGGGTTTAGGGTTTAGAGTTTAGGATTGTTTAAGGTTTAGGGTTGTTTAGGGTATAGTGTTTAGGGTTAAAAGTTTAGGGTTGTTTAGGGTTTAGTGTTTAGGGTTTAGGGTTGTTTAAGGTTTAGTGTTTAAGGTTTAGGTTTTAGGGTTGTTTTGGGTTTAGTGTTTAGTGTTGTTTAGGGTATAGTGTTAATGGTTTAGGGTTTAGGGTTATTTAGGGTTTAGTGTTTAAGGTTTAGGGTATAGTGTTGTTTAGGGTTTAGTGTTTAGGGTTGTTTATGGTTTAGTGATTAGGGTTGTTTAGGGTTGTTTAGAGGTTAGTGTTTAGGGTTATTCAGGGTTTATGATTTAGGGTTGTTCAGGGTTTAGGATTTATGGTTGTTCAGGGTTTAGGATTTAGGGATTAAGGTTAAGTGGTTAGGGTTAGGGTTAGGGTTAGCATTAGGGTTAGAGTTAGGGTTAGAGTTAGGGTTATGGGTTTATGTTAGGCTTAAGTTTAGGGTTAGGGTTATGGGGTTAAGGTTAGGGTTGGGGTTAGGGTTAGGTTTAGGTTTAGGTTTAGGGTTAGGGTTATGGTTATTCTTAGATTTATGGTTTAAAATTTAGGGTTTATGGTTTAAGGTTTAGGGTTTAGGATTGTTTAAGTTTTAGGGTGGTTTAGGTTTAGGGTATAGGGTTTAGCGTTTAAGAATGTTTAATGTTTAGGGTTGTTTAGGTTTTAGCGTTTAGAGTTGTTTAGGGTTTTTTAGGGTTGTTTATAATTTAGTGTTTAGGGTTGTTCAGGATTTATGATTTAGGATATTTTAAGGTATAGGGTTTAAGGTTGTATAGTGTTTTAGGGTTTAGGGTATAATGTTTAGGGTTAAGGGTTTAGGGTTGTTTAGGGTATAGTGTTAATGGTTTTAGGGTTTAGGCTTGTTTAGGGTTTAGTGTTTAGGGTTTAGGGTTTAGGGTTTTTTAGCGTTTAGTGTTTATAGTTTAGGGTTTAGGGTGCTTTTGGAATTAGTGTTTAGGGTTTTTCGGGGTTTAGGGTTTAGGATTTAGGGTGTTAGGGTTAGTGTTAGGGTTAGGTTTAGGGTTAAGGTGAGGGTTAGGGTGAGGGTTAAGGTTAGGGTTAGGGTTAAGGTTAGTGTTAGTGTTAGAATAAGGGTTAGGGTTAGGGATAGGGTTAGGGTTAGTGTTAGGGTTAGGGTTAAGGTTAGGGTTAGGGTTAGGGTTAGGGTTAGGGGTTTGGGTTAGGGTTAGTGTTAGGGGTTAGGGGTTAATGTTAGGGTTAGGGTTAGGGTTAGGGTTAGGGTTAGGTTTAGTGTTAGGGTTATTATTAGGGGTTAGGTTTTAGTTTAGGATTAGTGTTAGGGTTAGAATTAGAAATAGGGTTAGTGTTAGGATTAGGGTCAGGGTTAGGTTTAGAAATATGGTTAGGGTTAGGGTTAAGGGTAGGGTTAGGGTTAGGGTTAGATTTAAAGTTTAGGGTTTAGTGTTAGGATTAGGGATAGTGTGAGGTTCAGGGTTAGTTTTAGTGTTAGGGTTAGGGTTAGTGTTTGGGTTATGATTAGTGTTCGGATTAGGATTAGGGTTAGGGTCAGGTTTATGTTTAGGGTTAGGGTTAGGGTTAGGGTTAGATTTAGGGTTTGGTTTAGGTTTATTGTTAGATTTAGGGTTTAGGGTTTAAGGTTTATGGTTTAGGATTGTTTAAGTTTAAGGGTGGATTAGGTTTAGGGTTTAGAGTTTAGTATTATGGTTACGGTAAGGGTTAGGGTTAGGGTTAGAGTTAGGGTTAGGGTTAGGGTTAGGGTTAGGTTTAAGGTTAGGGTTAGTGTTAGGGTTAGGGTTATGGTTAGTGTTAGGATTAGGGTTAGAGTTAGGGTCAGGGTTAGGTTTAGGGTTAGGGATAGGGTTAGGGTTAGATTTAGGGTTAGGTTTAGGTTTATTGTTAGATTTAGGGTTTAGGGTTTAAGGTTTATGGTTTAGGATTGTTTAAGGTTTAGGGTGGATTAGGTTTAGGGTTTAGAGTTTAGTGTTATGGTTACGGTTAGGGGTAGGGTTAGGGATGGGGTTAGGGTTAGGGTTAGGGTTATGGTAAGGGTTAGGTTTAGGGTTAGGGTTAGGGTTCGGGTAAAAGTTAGGGGGTTAGTGTTAGGGTTTGTGTTAGGGTTAGGGTTAGGGTTAGGGTTAGGTTAGGGTTAGGGTTAGGGTTAGGGTTAGGGTTAGGTTAGGGTTGGGGTTAGGGTTAGGGTTAGGATTAGGGGTTAGGGTTAGTGTTAGGGTTAGGGTTATTATTAGGGGGTTAGGTTTAAGTTTAGGATTAGTGTTAGGGTTAGAATTAGAAATAGTGTTAGTGTTAGGATTAGGGTCAGGGTTAGGTTTAGGGTTAGGGTTAGGGTTAGGGTTAGGGTTAGGGTCAGGGAGGGTTTAGGGTTAGGGTTAGGGTTAGGGTTAGATTTAGGATTAGGTTTAGGTTTATTGTTAGATTTAGGATTTAGGGTCTAAGGTTTATGGTTTAGGATTGTTTAAGGTTTAGGGTGGATTAGGTTTAGGGTTTAGAGTTTAGTGTTATGGTTACGGTTAGGGTTAGGGTTAGGGTTAGGATTAGGGTTAAGGTTAGGGTTAGGATTAGGTTTAGGTTTAGGGTTAGGGTTAGGGTTAGGGTTAGGGTTAGGGTTAGGGTTAGGGTTAGGATTAGGGTTAGGGTTAGGGTTAGGGTAAGGGTTAGGGGTTAGGGTTAGGTTTATGGTTATTGTTAGGTTTAGGGTTTAGGGTTTAGTGTTTAGGGTTTAAGGTTTAGGGTTCAGGATTGTTTAAGGTTTATCGTAACTTAAATTTAGGGTTTACAATTTAGTGTTAGGGTTATGGTTAGTGTTAGGGTTAGGGTTAGGGTTAGGTTTAGGGTTCAGGGTTTAGGGTTTAGGATTGTTTAAGGTTTAGGGTAGATTAGGTTTAGGATTTAAAGTTTAGTTTTAGGGTTAGGGTTAGGTTTAGGGTTTAGGGTTTTGTGTTAGGATTAGGGTTAGGGTTAATGTTCGGGTTTGGGTAAGGGTTAGGATTAGGTTTAGGGTTAGGGTTAGGGTTAGGGTTAGGGTTAGGGTTAGGGTTAGGGTTAGGGTTAGGGTTAGGATTAGGGTTAGGGTTAGGGTAAGTGTTAGGGGTTAGGGTTAGGGTTATGGTTATTGTTAGGTTTAGGGTTTAGATTTAGTGTTTAGGGTTTAAGGTTTAGGGTTTAGGATTGTTTAAGATTTAGGGTGGTTTAGGTTAAGGGTTTAGGGTTTAGACTTTAGGATTGATTAAGGTTTAGGGTTGTTTAGGGTATAGTGTTTAGGGTTAAAAGTTTAGGGTTGTTTAGGGTTTAGTGTTTAGGGTTTAGGATTGTTTAAGGTTTAGTGTTTAAGGTTTAGGTTTTAGGGTTGTTTTGGGTTTAGTGTTTAGTGTTGTTTAGGGTATAGTGTTAATGGTTTAGGGTTTAGGGTTATTTAGGGTTTAGTGTTTAAGGTTTAGGGTATAGGGTTGTTTAGGGTTTAGTGTTCAGGGTTGTTTATGGTTTAGTGATTAGGGTTGTTTAGGGTTGTTTAGAGGTTAGTGTTTAGGGTTATTCAGGGTTTATGATTTAGGTTTGTTCAGGGTTTAGGATTTATGGTTGTTCAGGGTTTAGGATTTAGGGATTAAGGTTAATGGGTTAGGGTTAGGGTTAGGGTTAGGGTTAGGGTTAGGGTTAGGGTTAGGGTTAGGGTTAGGGTTAAGGTTAGGGTTAGGGTTAGGGTTAGGGTTATGGTTAGTGTTAGGATTAGGTTTAGGGTTAGGGTCAGGGTTAGGTTTAGGGTTAGGGTTAGGGTTAGGGTTAGTTTTAGGGTCAGGTTTAGGTTTATTGTTAGATTTAGGGTTTAGGGTTTAAGGTTTATGGTTTAGGATTGTTTAAGTTTTAGGGTGGATCAGTTTTAGTCTTTAGAGTTTAGTGTTATGGTTACGGTTAGTGTTAGTGTTAGGGTTAGGGTTAGGGTAATGGATAGGGTTAGGGTTAGGATTAGGGTTAGGGTAAGGGTTAGGGGTTAGTGTTAGGGTTAGGGTTAGGGTTAGGGTTAGGGTTAGGGTTAGGGGTTAGGGTTAGTGTTAGAGTTAGGGTTATTATTAGGGTGTTAGGTTTAAGTTTAGGATTAGTGTTAGGGTTAGAATTAGAAATAGGGTTAGTGTTAGGATTAGGGTCAGGGTTAGGTTTAGGGTTAGGGTTTGGGTTAGGGTTAGGGCTAGGGTCAGGGAGGGTTTAGGGTTAGGGTTAGGGTTAGGGTTAGATTTAGGGTTAGGTTTAGGTTTATTGTTAGATTTAGGATTTAGGGTCTAAGGTTTATGGTTTAGGATTGTTTAAGGTTTAGGGTGGATTAGGTTTAGGGTTTAGAGTTTAGTGTTATGGTTACGGTTAGGGTTAGGGTTAGGGTTAGCGTTAGGATTAGGGTTAAGGTTAGGGTTAGGATTAGGTTTAGGTTTAGGGTTAGGGTTAGGATTAGTGTTAGGGTTAGGTTTAGGGTTAGGGTTAGGATTAGGGTTAGGGTTAGGGTTAGGGATAGGGTAAGGGTTTGGGGTTTGGGTTAGGGTTATGGTTATTGTTAGGTTTAGGGTTTAGAGTTTAGTGTTTCGGGTTTATGGTTTAGGGTTTAGGATTGTTTAAGATTTAGGGTAGTTTCGGTTAAGGGTTTAGGGTTTAGAGTTTAGGATTGTTTATGTTTTAGGGTTGTTTAGGGTATAGTGTTTAGGGTTAAAAGTTTAGGGTTGTTTAGGGTTTACTGTTTAGGGTTTAGGGTTGTTTAAGGTTTAGTGTTAAAGTTTAGGTTTTAGGGTTGTTTTGGGTTTAGTGTTTAGTGTTGTTTAGGGTATAGTGTTAATGGTTTAGGGTTTAGGGTTATTTAGGGTTTAGTGTTTAAGGTTTAGGGTATAGGGTTGTTTAGGGTTTAGTGTTTAGGGTTGTTTATGGTTTAGTGATTAGGGTTGTTTAGGGTTGTTTAGAGGTTAGTGTTTAGGGTTATTCAGGGTTTATGATTTAGGTTGTTCAGGGTTTAGGATTTATGGTTGTTCAGGGTTTAGGATTTAGGGATTAAGGTTAAGGGGATAAGGTTAGGGTTAGGGTTAGGGTTAGGGTTAGCATTAGGGTTAGAGTTAGGGTTAGAGTTAAGGTTATGGGGTTATATTAGGCTTAAGGTTAGGGTTAGGGTTATGGGGTTAAGGTTAGGGTTGGGGTTAGGGTTAGGTTTAGGTTTAGGGTTAGGGTTAGGGTTATGGTTATTCTTAGATTTATGGTTTAAAATTTAGGGTTTATGGTTTAAGGTTTAGGGTTTAGGATTTTTTAAGTTTTAGGGTGGTTTAGGTTTAGGGTATAGGGTTTAGCGTTTAAGATTGTTTAATGTTTAGGGTTGTTTATGTTTTAGCGTTTAGAGTTTTTTAGGGTTTTTTAGGGTTGTTTATGATTTAGTGTTTAGGCTTGTTCAGGATTTATGATTTAGGATATTTTATGGTTTAGGGTTTAAGGTTTTATAGTGTTTTAAGGTTTAGGGTATAATGTTTAGGGTTAAGGGTTTAGGGTTGTTTAGGGTATAGTGTTAATGGTTTTAGGGTTTAGGCTTGTTTAGGGTTTAGTGTTTAGGGTTTAGGGTTTAGGGTTTTTTAGCGTTTAGTGCTTATAGTTTAGGGTTTAAGGTGATTTTGGAATTAGTGTTTAGGGTTTTTCGGGGTTTAGGGTTTAGGATTTAGGGTGTTAGGGTTAGTGTTAGGGTTAGGTTTAGGGTTAAGGTGAGGGTTAGGGTGAGGGTTAAGGTTAGGGTTAGGGTTAATTTTAGTGTTAGTGTTAGAATAAGGGTTAGGGTTAGGGATAGGGTTAGGGTTAGGGTTAGGGTTAGGGTTAAGGTTAGGGTTAGGGTTAGGGTTAGGGTTAGGGGTTTGGGTTAGGGTTAGTGTTAGGGGTTAGGGGTTAATGTTAGGGTTAGGGTTAGGGTTAGGGTTAGGGTTAGGTTTAGTGTTAGGGTTATTATTAGGGGTTAGGTTTTAGTTTAGGATTAGTGTTAGGGTTAGAATTAGAAATAGGGTTAGTGTTAGGATTAGGGTCAGGGTTAGGTTTAGAAATATGGTTAGGGTTAGGGTTAAGGGTAGGGTTAGGGTTAGGGTTAGATTTAAAGTTTAGGGTTTAGTGTTAGGATTAGGGATAGTGTGAGGTTCAGGGTTAGTTTTAGTGTTAGGGTTAGGGTTAGTGTTTGGGTTATGATTAGTGTTCGGATTAGGATTAGGGTTAGGGTCAGGTTTATGTTTAGGGTTAGGGTTAGGGTTAGGGTTAGATTTAGGGTTTGGTTTAGGTTTATTGTTAGATTTAGGGTTTAGGGTTTAAGGTTTATGGTTTAGGATTGTTTAAGTTTAAGGGTGGATTAGGTTTAGGGTTTAGAGTTTAGTATTATGGTTACGGTAAGGGTTAGGGTTAGGGTTAGAGTTAGGGTTAGGGTTAGGGTTAGGGTTAGGTTTAAGGTTAGGGTTAGTGTTAGGGTTAGGGTTATGGTTAGTGTTAGGATTAGGGTTAGAGTTAGGGTCAGGGTTAGGTTTAGGGTTAGGGATAGGGTTAGGGTTAGATTTAGGGTTAGGTTTAGGTTTATTGTTAGATTTAGGGTTTAGGGTTTAAGGTTTATGGTTTAGGATTGTTTAAGGTTTAGGGTGGATTAGGTTTAGGGTTTAGAGTTTAGTGTTATGGTTACGGTTAGGGGTAGGGTTAGGGATGGGGTTAGGGTTAGGGTTAGGGTTATGGTAAGGGTTAGGTTTAGGGTTAGGGTTAGGGTTCGGGTAAAAGTTAGGGGGTTAGTGTTAGGGTTTGTGTTAGGGTTAGGGTTAGGGTTAGGGTTAGGTTAGGGTTAGGGTTAGGGTTAGGGTTAGGGTTAGGTTAGGGTTGGGGTTAGGGTTAGGGTTAGGATTAGGGGTTAGGGTTAGTGTTAGGGTTAGGGTTATTATTAGGGGGTTAGGTTTAAGTTTAGGATTAGTGTTAGGGTTAGAATTAGAAATAGTGTTAGTGTTAGGATTAGGGTCAGGGTTAGGTTTAGGGTTAGGGTTAGGGTTAGGGTTAGGGTTAGGGTCAGGGAGGGTTTAGGGTTAGGGTTAGGGTTAGGGTTAGATTTAGGATTAGGTTTAGGTTTATTGTTAGATTTAGGATTTAGGGTCTAAGGTTTATGGTTTAGGATTGTTTAAGGTTTAGGGTGGATTAGGTTTAGGGTTTAGAGTTTAGTGTTATGGTTACGGTTAGGGTTAGGGTTAGGGTTAGGATTAGGGTTAAGGTTAGGGTTAGGATTAGGTTTAGGTTTAGGGTTAGGGTTAGGGTTAGGGTTAGGGTTAGGGTTAGGGTTAGGGTTAGGATTAGGGTTAGGGTTAGGTTTAGGGTAAGGGTTAGGGGTTAGGGTTAGGTTTATGGTTATTGTTAGGTTTAGGGTTTAGGGTTTAGTGTTTAGGGTTTAAGGTTTAGGGATCAGGATTCTTTAAGGTTTATCGTAACTTAAATTTAGGGTTTACAATTTAGTGTTAGGGTTATGGTTAGTGTTAGGGTTAGGGTTAGGGTTAGGTTTAGGGTTCAGGGTTTAGGGTTTAGGATTGTTTAAGGTTTAGGGTAGATTAGGTTTAGGATTTAAAGTTTAGTTTTAGGGTTAGGGTTAGGTTTAGGGTTTAGGGTTTTGTGTTAGGATTAGGGTTAGGGTTAATGTTCGGGTTTGGGTAAGGGTTAGGATTAGGTTTAGGGTTAGGGTTAGGGTTAGGGTTAGGGTTAGGGTTAGGGTTAGGGTTAGGATTAGGGTTAGGGTTAGGGTAAGTGTTAGGGGTTAGGGTTAGGGTTATGGTTATTGTTAGGTTTAGGGTTTAGATTTAGTGTTTAGGGTTTAAGGTTTAGGGTTTAGGATTGTTTAAGATTTAGGGTGGTTTAGGTTAAGGGTTTAGGGTTTAGACTTTAGGATTGATTAAGGTTTAGGGTTGTTTAGGGTATAGTGTTTAGGGTTAAAAGTTTAGGGTTGTTTAGGGTTTAGTGTTTAGGGTTTAGGATTGTTTAAGGTTTAGTGTTTAAGGTTTAGGTTTTAGGGTTGTTTTGGGTTTAGTGTTTAGTGTTGTTTAGGGTATAGTGTTAATGGTTTAGGGTTTAGGGTTATTTAGGGTTTAGTGTTTAAGGTTTAGGGTATAGGGTTGTTTAGGGTTTAGTGTTCAGGGTTGTTTATGGTTTAGTGATTAGGGTTGTTTAGGGTTGTTTAGAGGTTAGTGTTTAGGGTTATTCAGGGTTTATGATTTAGGTTTGTTCAGGGTTTAGGATTTATGGTTGTTCAGGGTTTAGGATTTAGGGATTAAGGTTAATGGGTTAGGGTTAGGGTTAGGGTTAGGGTTAGGGTTAGGGTTAGGGTTAGGGTTAGGGTTAGGGTTAAGGTTAGGGTTAGGGTTAGGGTTAGGGTTATGGTTAGTGTTAGGATTAGGTTTAGGGTTAGGGTCAGGGTTAGGTTTAGGGTTAGGGTTAGGGTTAGGGTTAGTTTTAGGGTAAGGTTTAGGTTTATTGTTAGATTTAGGGTTTAGGGTTTAAGGTTTATGGTTTAGGATTGTTTAAGTTTTAGGGTGGATCAGTTTTAGTCTTTAGAGTTTAGTGTTATGGTTACGGTTAGTGTTAGTGTTAGGGTTAGGGTTAGGGTAATGGATAGGGTTAGGGTTAGGATTAGGGTTAGGGTAAGGGTTAGGGGTTAGTGTTAGGGTTAGGGTTAGGGTTAGGGTTAGGGTTAAGGTTAGGGTTAGGGTTAGGGTTAGGGTTATGGTTAGTGTTAGGATTAGGTTTAGGGTTAGGGTCAGGGTTAGGTTTAGGGTTAGGGTTAGGGTTAGGGTTAGTTTTAGGGTCAGGTTTAGGTTTATTGTTAGATTTAGGGTTTAGGGTTTAAGGTTTATGGTTTAGGATTGTTTAAGTTTTAGGGTGGATCAGTTTTAGTCTTTAGAGTTTAGTGTTATGGTTACGGTTAGTGTTAGTGTTAGGGTTAGGGTTAGGGTAATGGATAGGGTTAGGGTTAGGATTAGGTTTAGGGTAAGGGTTAGGGGTTAGTGTTAGGGTTAGGGTTAGGGTTAGGGTTAGGGTTAGGGTTAGGGTTAGGGGTTAGGGTTAGTGTTAGAGTTAGGGTTATTATTAGGGTGTTAGGTTTAAGTTTAGGATTAGTGTTAGGGTTAGAATTAGAAATAGGGTTAGTGTTAGGATTAGGGTCAGGGTTAGGTTTAGGGTTAGGGTTTGGGTTAGGGTTAGGGCTAGGGTCAGGGAGGGTTTAGGGTTAGGGTTAGGGTTAGGGTTAGATTTAGGGTTAGGTTTAGGTTTATTGTTAGATTTAGGATTTAGGGTCTAAGGTTTATGGTTTAGGATTGTTTAAGGTTTAGGGTGGATTAGGTTTAGGGTTTAGAGTTTAGTGTTATGGTTACGGTTAGGGTTAGGGTTAGGGTTAGCGTTAGGATTAGGGTTAAGGTTAGGGTTAGGATTAGGTTTAGGTTTAGGGTTAGGGTTAGGATTAGTGTTAGGGTTAGGTTTAGGGTTAGGGTTAGGATTAGGGTTAGGGTTAGGGTTAGGGATAGGGTAAGGGTTTGGGGTTTGGGTTAGGGTTATGGTTATTGTTAGGTTTAGGGTTTAGAGTTTAGTGTTTCGGGTTTATGGTTTAGGGTTTAGGATTGTTTAAGATTTAGGGTAGTTTCGGTTAAGGGTTTAGGGTTTAGAGTTTAGGATTGTTTATGTTTTAGGGTTGTTTAGGGTATAGTGTTTAGGGTTAAAAGTTTAGGGTTGTTTAGGGTTTACTGTTTAGGGTTTAGGGTTGTTTAAGGTTTAGTGTTAAAGTTTAGGTTTTAGGGTTGTTTTGGGTTTAGTGTTTAGTGTTGTTTAGGGTATAGTGTTAATGGTTTAGGGTTTAGGGTTATTTAGGGTTTAGTGTTTAAGGTTTAGGGTATAGGGTTGTTTAGGGTTTAGTGTTTAGGGTTGTTTATGGTTTAGTGATTAGGGTTGTTTAGGGTTGTTTAGAGGTTAGTGTTTAGGGTTATTCAGGGTTTATGATTTAGGTTGTTCAGGGTTTAGGATTTATGGTTGTTCAGGGTTTAGGATTTAGGGATTAAGGTTAAGGGGATAAGGTTAGGGTTAGGGTTAGGGTTAGGGTTAGCATTAGGGTTAGAGTTAGGGTTAGAGTTAAGGTTATGGGGTTATATTAGGCTTAAGGTTAGGGTTAGGGTTATGGGGTTAAGGTTAGGGTTGGGGTTAGGGTTAGGTTTAGGTTTAGGGTTAGGGTTAGGGTTATGGTTATTCTTAGATTTATGGTTTAAAATTTAGGGTTTATGGTTTAAGGTTTAGGGTTTAGGATTTTTTAAGTTTTAGGGTGGTTTAGGTTTAGGGTATAGGGTTTAGCGTTTAAGATTGTTTAATGTTTAGGGTTGTTTATGTTTTAGCGTTTAGAGTTTTTTAGGGTTTTTTAGGGTTGTTTATGATTTAGTGTTTAGGCTTGTTCAGGATTTATGATTTAGGATATTTTATGGTTTAGGGTTTAAGGTTTTATAGTGTTTTAAGGTTTAGGGTATAATGTTTAGGGTTAAGGGTTTAGGGTTGTTTAGGGTATAGTGTTAATGGTTTTAGGGTTTAGGCTTGTTTAGGGTTTAGTGTTTAGGGTTTAGGGTTTAGGGTTTTTTAGCGTTTAGTGCTTATAGTTTAGGGTTTAAGGTGATTTTGGAATTAGTGTTTAGGGTTTTTCGGGGTTTAGGGTTTAGGATTTAGGGTGTTAGGGTTAGTGTTAGGGTTAGGTTTAGGGTTAAGGTGAGGGTTAGGGTGAGGGTTAAGGTTAGGGTTAGGGTTAATTTTAGTGTTAGTGTTAGAATAAGGGTTAGGGTTAGGGATAGGGTTAGGGTTAGGGTTAGGGTTAGGGTTAGGGTTAGGGTTAAGGTTAGGGTTAGGGTTAGGGTTAGGGTTAGGGGTTTGGGTTAGGGTTAGTGTTAGGTGTTAGGGGTTAGTGTTAGGGTTAGGGTTAGGGTTAGGGTTAGGGTTAGGGTTAGGTTTAGTGTTAGGGTTATTATTAGGGGGTTAGGTTTTAGTTTAGGATTAGTGTTAGGGTTAGAATTAGAAATAGGGTTAGTGTTAGGATTAGGGTCAGGGTTAGGTTTAGAAATATGGTTAAGGTTAGGGTTAAGGGTAGGGTTAGGGTTAGGGTTAGATTTAAATTTAGGGTTTAGTGTTAAGATTAGGGATAGTGTGAGGTTTAGGGTTAGGTTTAGGGTTAGGGTTAGGGTTAGTGTTTGGGTTATGATTAGTGTTAGGATTAGGATTAGGGTTAGGGTCAGGTTTATGTTTAGGGTTAGGGTTAGGGTTAGGGTTAGATTAAGGGTTAGGTTTAGGTTTATTGTTAGATTTAGGTTTTAGGGTTTAAGGTTTATGGTTTAGAATTGTTTAAGGTTTAGAATGGATTAGGTTTAGGGTTTAGAGTTTAGTATTATGGTTACGGTTAGGGTTAGGGTTAGGGTTAGAGTTAGGGTTAGGGTTAGGGTTAGGGTTAGGGTTAAGGTTAGGGTTAGTGTTAGGGTTAGGGTTATGGTTAGTGTTAAGATTAGGGTTAGGTTTAGGGTCAGGGTTAGGTTTAGGGTTAGAGATAGGGTTAGGGTTAGATTTAGGGTTAGATTTAGGTTTATTGTTAGATTTAGGGTTTAGGGTTTAAGGTTTATGGTTTAGGATTGTTTAAGGTTTAGGGTGGATTAGGTTTAGGGTTTAGAGGGTAGTGTTATGGTTACGGTTAGGTTTAGGGTTAGGGATGGGGTTAGGGTTAGGGTTAGGGTTATGGTAAGTGTTAGGTTTAGGGTTATTGTTAGGGTTAGGGTAAAAGTTAGTGGGTTAGTGTTAGGGTTTGTGTTAGGGTTATGGTTAGGTTTAGGGTTAGGTTAGGGTTAGGGTTAGGGGTTAGGGTTAGTGTTAGGGTTAGGGTTATTATTAGGGGGTTAGGTTTAAGTTTAGGATTAGTGTTGGGGTTAGAATTAGAAATAGGGTTAGTGTTAGGATTAGGGTCAGGGTTAGGTTTAGGGTTAGGGTTAGGGTTAGGGTTAGGGTCAGGGAGGGTTTAGGGTTAGTGTTAGGTTTAGGGTTATATTTAGGGTTAGGTTTAGGTTTATTGTTAGATTTAGGATTTAGGGTCTAAGGTTTATGGTTTAGGATTGTTTTAGGTTTAGGGTGGATTAGGTTTAGGGTTTAGAGTTTAGTGTTATGGTTACGGTTAGGGTTAGGGTTAGGGTTAGGGTTAGGAGTAGGGTTAAGGTTAGGGTTAGGATTAGGTTTAGGGTTAGGGTTAGGGTTAGGGTTAGGGTTAGGGTTAGGGTTATGGTTAGGATTAGGGTTAGGGTTAGGGTTAGGGTAAGGGTTAGGGGTTAGTGTTAGGGTTATGGTTATTGTTAGGTTTAGGGTTTAGGGTTTAGTGTTTAGGGTTTAATATTTAGGGTTTAGGATTGTTTAAGATTTAGGGTGGTTTAGGTTAAGGGTTTAGGGTTTAGAGTTTAGGATTGTTTAAGGTTTAGGGTTGTTTAGGGTATAGTGTTTAGGGTTAAAAGTTTAGGGTTGTTTAGGGTTTAGTGTTTAGGGTTTAGGGTTGTTTAAGGTTTAGTGTTTAAGGTTTACGTTTTAGGGTTGTTTTGGGTTTAGTGTTTAGTGTTTTTTAGGGTATAGTGTTAATGGTTTAGGGTTTAGGGTTATTTAGGGTTTAGTGTTTAAGGTTTAGGGTATAGTATTGTTTAGGGTTTAGTCTTTAGGGTTGTTTATGGTTTAGTGATTAGGGTTGTTTAGGGTTGTTTAGAAGTTAGTGTTTAGGGTTATTCAGGGTTTATGATTTAGGGTTTTTCAGGGTTTAGGGTTTATGGTTGTTCAGGGTTTAGGATTTAGGGATTAAGGTTAAGTGGTTAGGGTTAGGGTTGGGGTTAGCATTAGGGTTAGAGTTAGGGTTAGAGTTAGGGTTATGGGTTTATGTTAGGCTTAAGTTTAGGGTTAGGGTTATGGGGTTAAGGTTAGGGTTGGGGTTAGGGTTAGGGTTAGGTTTAGGTTTAGGTTTAGGGTTAGGGTTATGGTTATTCTTAGATTTATGGTTTAAAATTTAGGGTTTATGGTTTAAGGTTTAGGGTTTAGGATTGTTTAAGTTTTAGGGTGGTTTAGGTTTAGGGTATAGGGTTTAGCGTTTAAGAATGTTTAATGTTTAGGGTTGTTTAGGTTTTAGCGTTTAGAGTTGTTTAGGGTTTTTTAGGGTTGTTTATAATTTAGTGTTTAGGGTTGTTCAGGATTTATGATTTAGGATATTTTAAGGTATAGGGTTTAAGGTTGTATAGTGTTTTAGGGTTTAGGGTATAATGTTTAGGGTTAAGGGTTTAGAATTGTTTAGGGTATAGTGTTAATGGTTTTAGGGTTTAGGCTTGTTTAGGGTTTAGTGTTTAGGGTTTAGGGTTTAGGGTTTTTTAGCGTTTAGTGTTTATAGTTTAGGGTTTAGGGTGCTTTTGGAATTAGTGTTTAGGGTTTTTCGGGGTTTAGGGTTTAGGATTTAGGGTGTTAGGGTTAGTGTTAGGGTTAGGTTTAGGGTTAAGGTGAGGATTAGGGTGAGGG
>NC_137985.1:3040700-3043200 GCF_963924665.1 Micromys minutus | reverse complement strand
TAGGGTTAGGGTTAGGGTTAGGTTTAGTGTTAGGGTTATTATTATGGGGTTAGGTTTAAGTTTAGGATTAGTGTTAGGGTTAGAATTAGAAATAGGTTTAGTGTTAGGATTAGGGTCAGGGTTAGGTTTAGGGATAGGGTTAGGGTTATGGTTAAGGGTAGGGTTAGGGTTAGGGTTAGATTTAAAGTTTAGGGTTTAGTGTTAGGATTAGGGATAGTGTGAGATTTAGGGTTAGGGTTAGGTTTAGGGTTAGGGTTAGGGTTAGTGTTTGGGTTATGGTTAGTGTTAGGATTAGGGTTAGGGTTAGGGTCAGGGTTAGGTTTAGGGTTAGGGTTAGGGTTAGGGTTAGATTAAGGGTTAGGTTTAGGTTTATTGTTAGATTTAGGGTTTAGGGTTTAAGGTTTATGGTTTAGAATTGTTTAAGGTTTAGGGTGGATTAGGTTTAGGGTTTAGAGTTAATATTATGGTTACGGTTAGGGTTAGGGTTAGGGTTAGGGTTAGGGTTAGGGTTAAGTTTAGGGTTAGATTAAGGGTTAGGTTTAGGTTTATTGTTAGATTTAGGGTTTAGGGTTTAAGGTTTATGGTTTAGAATTGTTTAAGGTTTAGAATGGATTAGGTTTAGGGTTTAGAGTTTAGTATTATGGTTACGGTTAGGGTTAGGGTTAGGGTTAGAGTTAGGGATAGGTTTAGGGTTAGGGTTAGGTTTAGGGTTAGGGTCAGGGTTAGGTTTAGGGTTAGAGATAGGGTTAGGGTTAGATTTAGGGTTAGGTTTAGGTTTCTTGTTAGATTTAGGGTTTAGGGTTTAAGGTTTATGGTATAGGATTGTTTAAGGTTTATGGTGGTTTAGGTTTAGGGTTTAGAGTTTAGTGTTATGGTTACGGTTAAGGTTAGGGTTAGGGATGGGGTTAGGGTTAGGGTTAGGGTTATGGTAAGGGTTAGGTTTAGGGTTAGGGTTAGGGTTAGGGTAAAAGATAGGGGGTTAGTGTTAGGGTTTGTGTTAGGGTTAGGGTTAGGTTTAGGGTTAGGTTAGGGTTAGGGTTAGGGGTTAGGGTTAGTGTTATGGATAGGGTTATTATTAGGGGGTTAGGTTTAAGTTTAGGATTAGTGTTGGGGTTAGAATTAGAAATAGGGTTAGTGTTAGAATTAGGGTCAGGGTTAGGTTTAGGGTTAGGGTTAGGGTTAGGGTTAGGGTTAGGGTCAGTGAGGGTTTAGGGTTAGGGTAGGGGTTAGGGTTAGATTTAGGGTTAGGTTTAGGTTTATTGTTAGATTTAGGATTTAGGGTCTAAGGTTTATGGTTTAGGATTGTTTTAGGTTTAGGGTGGATTAGGTTTAGGGTTTAGAGTTTAGTGTTATGGTTACGGTTAGGGTTAGGGTTAGGGTTAGGGTTAGGATTAGGGTTAAGGTTAGGGTTAGGATTAGGTTTAGGGTTAGGGTTAGGGTTAGGGTTAGGGTTATGGTTAGGATTAGGGTTAGGGTTAGGTTTAGGGTAAGGGTTAGGGATTAGGGTTAGGGTTATGGTTATTGTTAGGTTTAGGGTTCAGGGTTTAGTGTTTAGGGTTTAAGGTTTAGGGTTTAGGATTGTTTAAGGTTTAGGGTGGTTTAGGTTAAGGGTTTAGGGTTTAGAGTTTAGAATTGTTTAAGGTTTAGGGTTGTTTAGGGTATAGTGTTTAGGGTTAAAAGTTTAGGGTTGTTTAGGGTTTAGTGTTTAGGGTTTAGGGTTGTTTAAGGTTTAGTGTTTAAGGTTTAGGTTTTAGGATTGTTTTGGGTTTAGTGTTTAGTGTTGTTTAGGGTATAGTGTTAATGGTTTAGGGTTTAGGGTTATTTAGGGTTTAGTGTTTAAGGTTTAGGGTATAGTGTTGTTTAGGGTTTAGTGTTTAGGGTTGTTTATGGTTTAGTGATTAGGGTTGTTTAGGGTTGTTTAGAGGTTAGTGTTTAGGGTTATTCAGGGTTTATGATTTAGGGTTTTTCAGGGTTTAGGATTTATGGTTGTTCAGTGTTTAGGATTTAGGGATTAAGGTTAAGTGGTTAGGGTTAGGGTTAGGGTTAGCATTAGGGTTAGAATTAGGGTTAGAGTTAGGGTTATGGGTTTATGTTAGGCTTAAGTTTAGGGTTAGGGTTATGGGGTTAAGGTTAGGGTTGGGGTTAGGGTTAGGTTTAGGTTTAGGTTTAGGGTTAGGGTTATGGTTATTCTTAGATTTATGGTTTAAAATTTAGGGTTTATGGTTTAAAGTTTAGGGTTTAGGATTGTTTAAGTTTTAGGGTGGTTTAGGTTTAGGGTATAGGGTTTAGCGTTTAAGATTGTTTAATGTTTAGGGTTGTTTAGGTTTTAGCGTTTAGAGTTGTTTAGGGTTTTTTAGGGTTGTTTATAATTTAGTGTTTAGGGTTGTTCAGGATTTATGATTTAGGATATTTTAAGGTATAGGGTTTAAGGTTGTATAGTGTTTTAGGGTTTAGGGTATAATGTTTAGGGTTAAGGGTTTAGGGTTGTTTAGGGTATAGT
>NC_137985.1:3023200-3035700 GCF_963924665.1 Micromys minutus | reverse complement strand
ATTAGGTTTAGGGTTTAGAGTTTAGTGTTAAGGTTAGGGTTAGGTTTAGGGTTTAGGGTTTAGTGTTCAGATTAGGGTTAGGGTTAGGGTTAGGTTTAGGGTTACGTTTAGGGTCAGGGATATTGTTAGGTTTAGGGTTTAGGGTTTAGGGTTTAGGGTAAAGGTTTAGGTTTTAGGATTGTTTAAGGTTTAGGGTGGATTATTTTTAGGGTTTAGAGTTTTGTGTTTGGGATATCGTTAGGGTTAGGTTTAGGGTTTAGGGATTACTGTTAGGGTTAGGGTTAGGGTTAGGGTTAAGGTTAGTGTTAGGTTTAGGGTTAGGGTTAGGGTTAAGTTTAGGTTTATTGTTAGGATTAGGGTTAGAGTTAGGATTAGGGTTAGGGTTAGGGTTAGGGTTAGGGTCAGGTTTAGGGTTAGGGTTAGGTTTAGGACTACGTTTAGTGTTAGTGTTAGGTTTAGGGTTAGGGTTAGAGTTAGGGTTAGGTTTAGTGTTAGGGTTACGTTTAGGGTTAGGGTTTGGGTTAGGATTAGGGTTAGGGTTATGGTAATTGTTAGGTTTAAGTTTTAAGGTTTAGGGTTTAAGATTGTTTAAGGTTTATCGTAAATTAAATTTAGGGTTTACAATTTAGTGTTAGGGTTATGGTTAGTGTTAGGGTTAGGGTTAGGGTTAGGTTTAGGGTTCAGGGTTTAGGGTTTAGGATTGTTTAAGGTTTAGGGTAGATTAGGTTTAGGATTTAAAGTTTATTTTAGGGTTAGGGTTAGGTTTAGGGTTTAGGGTTTGGTGTTCGGATTAGGGTTAAAGTTAAAGTTAGGGTTAGGGTACGGGTTAGGATTAGGTTTAGGGTTAGGGTTAGGGTTAGGGTTAGGGTTAGGGTTAGGGTTAGGGTTAGGATTAGGGTTAGGGTTAGGGTTAGGGTAAGGGTTAGGGGTTAGGGTTAGGGTTATGGTTATTGTTAGGTTTAGGGTTTAGGGTTTTGTGTTTAGGGTTTAAGGTTTAGGGTTTAGGATTGTTTAAGATTTAGGGTGGTTTAGGTTAAGGGTTTAGGGTTTAGACTTTAGGATTGATTAAGGTATAGGGTTGTTTAGGGTATAGTGTTTAGGGTTAAAAGTTTAGGGTTGTTTAGGGTTTACTGTTTAGGGTTTAGGGTTGTTTAAGGTTTAGTGTTTAAGGTTTAGGTTTTAGGGTGGTTTTGGGTTTAGTGTTTAGTGTTGTTTAGGGTATAGTGTTAATGGTTTAGGGTTTAGGGTTATTTAGGGTTTAGTGTTTAAGGTTTAGGGTATAGGGTTGTTTAGGGTTTAGTGTTTAGGGTTGTTTATGGTTTAGTGATTAGGGTTGTTTAGGGTTGTTTAGAGGTTAGTGTTTAGGGTAATTCAGGGTTTATGATTTAGGGTTGTTCAGGGTTTAGGATTTATGGTTGTTCAGGGTTTAGGATTTAGGGATTAAGGTTAAGGGGTTAGGGTTAGGGTTAAGGTTAGGGTTAGGGTTAGGGTTAGGGTTAGGGTTAGTGTGAAGGTTAGGGTTAGGTTTAGGGTTAGGGTTATGGTTAGTGTTAGGATTAGGGTTAGGGTTAGGGTCAGGGTTAGGTTTAGGGTTAGGGTTAGGGTTAGGGTTAGATTTAGGGTTAGGTTTAGGTTTATTGTTAGATTTAGGGTTTAGGGTTTAAGGTTTATGGTTTAGGATTGTTTAAGGTTTAGGGTGGATTAGTTTTAGGAATTAGAGTTTAGTGTTATGGTTACGGTTAGTGTTATGGTTAGGGTTAGGATTAGGGTTAGGGTTAGGGTAATGGTTAGGGTTAGGGTTAGGGTTAGGGTAAGGGTTAGGGGTTAGTGTTAGGGTTAGGGTTAGGGTTAGGGTTAGGGTTAAGGTTAGGGGTTAGGGTTAGTGTTAGGGTTAGGGTTATCATTAGGGGTTTAGGTTTAAGTTTAGGATTAGTGTTAGGGTTAGAATTAGAAATAGGGTTAGTGTTAGGATTAGGGTCAGGGTTAGGTTTAGGGTTAGGGTTAGGGTTAGGGTTAGGGTTAGGGTCAGGGAGGGTTTAGGGTTAGGGTTAGGGTTAGGGTTAGATTTAGGTTTAGGTTTAGTTTTATTCTTAGATTTAGGATTTAGGGTCTAAGATTTATGGTTTAGGATTGTTTAAGGTTTAGGGTGGATTAGGTTTAGGGTTTAGAGTTTAGTGTTATGGTTACGGTTAGGGTTAGGGTTAGGGTTAGGGTTAGGATTACGGTTAAGGTTAGGGTTAGGATTAGGTTTAGAGTTAGGGTTAGAATTAGGGTTAGGGTTAGGGTTAGGGTTAGGGTTAGGGTTAGGGTTAGGGTTAGGGTTAGGGTCAGGGAGGGTTTAGGTTTAGGATTAGGGTTAGGGTTAGATTTAGGGTTAGGTTTAGGTTTATTGTTAGATTTAGGATTTAGGGTCTAAGGTTTATGGTTTAGGATTGTTTAAGGTTTAGGGTGGATTAGGTTTAGGGTTTAGAGTTTAGTGTTATGGTTACGGTTAGGGTTAGGGTTAGGGTTAGGGTTAGGATTAGGGTTAAGTTTAGGGTTAGGATTAGGTATAGGGTTAGGGTTAGGGTTAGGGTTAGGGTTAGGGTTAGGGTTAGGGTTAGGGTTAGGGTTAGGATTAGGGTTAGGGTTAGGGTTAGGGTAAGGGTTAGGGGTTAGGGTTAGGGTTATGGTTATTGTTAGGTTTAGGGTTTAGGGTTTAGTGTTTAGGGTTTAAGGTTTAGGGTTTAGGATTGTTTAAGATTTAGGGTGGTTTAGGTTACGAGTTTAGGGTTTAGAGTTTAGGATTGTTTAAGGTTTAGGGTTGTTTAGGGTATAGTGTTTAGGGTTAAAAGTTTAGGGTTGTTTAGGGTTTAGTGTTTAGGGTTTAGGGTTGTTTAAGGTTTAGTGTTTAAGGTTTAGGTTTTAGGGTTGTTTTGGGTTTAGTGTTTAGTGTTGTTTAGGGTATAGTGTTAATGGTTTAGGGTTTAGGGTTATTTAGGGTTTAGTGTTTAAGGTTTAGGGTATAGGGTTCTTTAGGGTTTAATGTTTAGGGTTGTTTATGGTTTAGTGATTAGGGTTGTTTAGGGTTGTTTAGAGGTTAGTGTTTAGGGTTATTCAGGGTTTATGATTTAGGGTTGTTCAGGGTTTAGGATTTATGGTTGTTCAGGGTTTAGGATTTAGTGATTAAGGTTAAGGGGTTAGGGTTAGGGTTAGGGTTAGGGTTAGGGTTAGGGTTAGGGTTAGGGTTAAGGTTAGGGTTAGGGTTAGGTTTAGGGTTATGGTTAGTGTTAGGATTAGGGTTAGGGTTAGGGTCAGGGTTAGGTTTAGGGTTAGGGTTAGGGTTAGGGTTAGGGTTAGGGTTAGATTTAGGGTCAGGTTTAGGTTTATTGTTAGATTTAGGGTTTAGGATTTAAGGTTTATGGTTTAGGATTGTTTAAGGTTTACGGTGGATTAGGTTTAGGGTTTAGAGTTTAGTGTTATGGTTACGGTTAGTGTTAGGGTTAGGGTTAGGGTTAGGGTAATGGTTAGGGTTAGGGTTAGGGTTAGGGTTAGGTTAGGGTTAGGGTTAGGGTTAGGGTTAGGGTTAGGGTTAGGGGTTAGGGTTAGTTTTAGGGTTAGGGTTATTATTAGGGGGTTAGGTTTAAGTTTAGGATTATTGTTAGGGTTAGAATTAGAAATAGGGTTAGTGTTAGGATTAGGGTCAGGGTTAGGTTTAGGGTTAGGGTTAGGGTTAGGGTGAGGGTTAGGGTCAGGGAGGGTTTAGGGTTAGGGTTAGGGTTAGGGTAAGATTTAGGGTTAGGTTTAGGTTTATTGTTAGATTTAGGATTTAGGGTCTAAGGTTTATGGTTTAGGATTGTTTAAGTTTTAGGGTGGATTAGGTTTAGGGTTTAGAGTTTAGTGTTATGGTTACGGTTAGGGTTAGGGTTATGGTTAGGGTTAGGATTAGGGTTAAGGTTAGGGTTAGGATTAGGTTTAGGTTTAGAGTTAGGGTTAGGTTTAGGGTTAGGGTTAGGGTTAGGGTTAGGGTTAGGGTTAGGGTTAGGGTTAGGGTTAGGGTTAGGGTTAGGGTAAGGGTTAGGGGTTAGGGTTAGGGTTATGGTTATTGTTAGGTTTAGGGTTTAGTGTTTAGTGTTTAGGGTTTAAGGTTTAGGGTTTAGGATTGTTTAAGATTTAGGGTGGTTTACGTTAAGGGTTTAGGGTTTAGAGTTTAGAATTGTTTAAGGTTTAGGGTTGTTTAGGGTATAGTTTTTAGGGTTAAAAGTTTAGGGTTGTTTAGGGTTTAGTGTTTAGGGTTTAGGGTTGTTTAATGTTTAGTGTTTAAGGTTTAGGTTTTAGGGTTGTTTTGGGTTTAGTGTTTACTGTTGTTTAGGGTATAGTGTTAATGGTTTAGGGTTTAGGGTTATTTAGGGTTTAGTGTTTAAGGTTTAGGGTATAGGGTTGTTTAGGATTTAGTGTTTAGGGTTGTTTATGGTTTAGTGATTAGGTTTGTTTAGGGTTGTTTAGAGGTTAGTGTTTAGGGTTATTCAGGGTTTATGTTTTAGGGTTGTTCAGGGTTTAGGATTTATGGTTGTTCAGGGTTTAGGATTTAGGGATTAAGGTTAAGGGTTTAGGGTTATGGTTAGGGTTAGGTTTGGGTTAGCATTAGGGTTAGAGTTAGGGTTAGAGTTAGGATTATGGGGTTATGTTAGGCTTAAGGTTAGGGTTAGGGTTATGGGGTTAAGGTTAGGGTTGGGGTTAGGGTTAGGTTTAGGTTTAGGGTTAGGGTTAGGGTTATGGTTATTCTCAGATTTAAGGTTTAAATTTTAGGGTTTATGGTTTAAGGTTTAGGGTTTAGGATTGTTTAAGTTTAAGGTGGTTTAGGTTTAGGGTATAGGGTTTAGCGTTTAAGATTGTTTAATATTTAGGGTTGTTTAGGTTTTTGCGTTTAGAGTTGTTTAGGGTTTTTTAGGGTTGTTTATGATTTAGTGTTTAGGGTTGTTCAGGATTTATGATTTAGGATATTTTAAGGTTTAGGGTTTAAGTTTGTATAGTGTTTTAGGGTTTAGTGTATAATGTTTAGGGTTAAGGGTTTAGGGATGTTTAGGGTATAGTGTTAATGATTTTAGGGTTTAGGCTTGTTTAGTGTTTAGTGTTTAGGGTTTAGGATTTAGGGTTTTTTAGCGTTTAGTGTTTATAGTTTAAAGTTAAGGGTGCTTTTGGAATTAGTGTTTAAGGTTTTTCGGGGTTTAGGGTTTAGGATTTAGGGTGTTAGGGTTAGTGTTAGGGTTAGGTTTAGGGTTAAGGTGAGGGTTAGGGTGAGGGTTAAGGTTAGGGTTAGGGTTAAGGTTAGTGTTAGTGTTAGGGTAAGGGTTAGGGTTAGGGATAGGGTTAGGGTTAGGTTTAGGGTTAGGGTTAAGGTTAGGGTTAGGGTTAGGGTTAGGGTTAGGGTTAGGGGTTAGGGTTAGGGTTAGTGTTAGGGGTTAGGGGTTAGTGTTAGGGTTAGGGTTAGGGTTAGGGTTAGGTTTAGTGTTAGGTTTAGGTTTATTGTTAGATTTAGGATTTAGGGTCTAAGTTTTATGGTTTAGGATTGTTTAAGGTTTAGGGTGGATTAGGTTTACGGTTTAGAGTTTAGTGTTATGGATACGGTTAGGGTTAGGGTTAGGGTTAGGGTTAGGATTAGGGTTAAGGTTAGGGTTAGGATTAGGTTTAGGGTTAGGGTTAGGGTTAGGGTTAGGGTTATGGTTAGGGTTAGGATTAGAATTAGGGTTAGGGTTAGGGTAAGGGTTAGGTGTGAGGGTTAGGGTTATGGTTATTGTTAGGTTTAGAGTTTAGGGTTTAGTGTTTAGGGTTTAAGGTTTAGGGTTTAGGATTGTTTAAGATTTAGGGTGGTTTACGTTAAGGGTTTAGGGTTTAGAGTTTAGGATTGTTTAAGGTTTAGGGTTGTTTAGGGTATAGAGTTTAGGGTTAAAAGTTTAGGGTTGTTTAGGGTTTAGTGTTTAGGGTTTAGGGTTGTTTAAGGTTTAGTGTTTAAAGTTTAGGTTTTAGGGTTGTTTTGGGTTAAGTGTTTAGTGTTGTTTAGGGTATAGTGTTAATGGTTTAGGGTTTAGGGTTATTTAGGGTTTAGTGTTTAAGGTTTAGGGTATAGGGTTGTTTAGGGTTTAGTGTTTAGGGTTGTTTATGGTTTAGTGATTAGGGTTGTTTAGGGTTGTTTAGAGGTTAGTGTTTAGGGTTATTCAGGGTTTATGATTTAGGGTTGTTCAGGGTTTAGGATTTATGGTTGTTCAGGTTTTAGGATTTAGGGATTAAGGTTAATGGGTTAGGGTTAGGGTTAGGGTTAGGGTTAGGGTTAGGTTTAGCATTAGGGTTAGAGTTAGGGTTAGAGTTAGGGTTAGAGTTAGGGTTATGGGGTTATGTTAGGCTTAAGGTTAGGGTTAGGGTTATGGGGTTAAGGTTAAGGTTGGGGTTAGGGTTAGGTTTAAGTTTAGGGTTAGGGTTAGGGTTATGGTTATTCTTAGATTTATGGTTTAAAATTTAGGGTTTACGGTTTAAGGTTTAGGGTTTAGGATTGTTTAAATTTTAGGGTGGTTTAGGTTTAGGGTATAGAATTTAGCGTTTAAGATTGTTTAATGGTTAGGGTTGTTTAGGTTTTAGCGTTTAGAGTTGTTTAGGGTTTTTTAGGGTTGTTTATAATTTAGTGTTTAGGGTAGTTCAGGATTTATGATTTAGGATATTTTAAGGTTTAGGGTTTAAGGTTGTATAGTGTTTTAGGGTTTAGGGTATAATGTTTAGGGTTAAGGGTTTAGGGTTGTTTAGGGTATAGTGTTAATGGTTTTAGGGTTTAGGCTTGTTTAGGGTTTAGTGTTTAGGGTTTAGGGTTTAGGGTTTTCTAGCTTTTAGTGTTTATAGTTTAGGGTTTAGGGTGCTTTTGGAATTAGTGTTTCAGGTTTTTCGGGGTTTAAGGTTTAGGATTTAGGGTGTTAGGGTTAGTGTTAGGGTTAGGTTTAGGGTTAAGGTGAGGGTTAGGGTGAGGTTTAAGGTTAGGGTTAGGGTTAAGGTTAGTGTTAGTGTTAGGGTAAGGGTTAGGGTTAGGGATAGGGTTAGGGTTAGAATTAGGGTTAAGGTTAGGGTTAGGGTTAGGGTTAGGGGTTAGGGTTAGGGTTAGTGTTAGGGGTTAGGGGTTAGGGGTTAGTGTTAGGGTTAGGGTTAGGGTTAGGGTTAGGTTTAGTGTTAGGGTTATTATTAGGGGGTTAGGTTTTAGTTTAGGATTAGTGTTAGGGTTAGAATTAGAAATAGGGTTAGTGTTAGGATTAGGGTCAGGGTTAGGTTTAGGGATAGGGTTAGGGTTAAGGGTAGGGTTAGGGTTAGGGTTAGATTTAAAGTTTAGGGTTTAGTGTTAGGATTAGGGATAGTGTGAGTTTTAAGGTTAGGTTTATGGTTAGGGTTAGGGTTAGTGTTTGGGTTATGATTAGTGTTAGGATTAGGGTTAGGGTTAGGGTCAGGTTTAGGTTTAGGGTTAGGGTTAGGGTTAGAATTAGATTTAGGGTTAGGTTTAGGTTTATTGTTAGATTTAGGGTTTAGGGTTTAAGGTTTATGGTTTAAGATTGTTTAAGATTTAGGGTGGATTAGGTTTAGGGTTTAGAGTTTAGTATTATGGTTACGGTTAGGGTTAGTGTTAGGGTTAGAGTTAGGGTTAGGGTTAGGGTTAGGGTTAGGGTTAAGGTTAGGGTTAGTGTTAGGGTTAGGGTTATGGTTAGTGTTAGGATTAGGGTTAGGGTTAGGGTCAGGGTTAGGTTTAGGGTTAGGGATAGGGTTAGGGTTATATTTAGGGTTAGGTTTAGGTTTATTGTTAGATTTAGGGTTTAGGGTTCAAGGTTTATGGTTTAGGATTGTTCAAGGTTTAGGGTGGATTAGGTTTAGGGTTTAGAGTTTAGTGTTATGGTTACGGTTAGGGTTAGGGTTAGGGTTAGGATTAGGGTTAGGGTTAGGGTTAGGATTAGGTTTAGGGTTAGGGTTAGGGTTAGGGTTAGGGTTTGGGTTAGGGTTAGGGTTAGGGTTAGGGTTAGGGTTAGGGTTAGGGTTAGGGTTAGGGTAAGGGTTAGGGGTAGGGTTAGGGTTATGGTTATTGTTAGGTTTAGGGTTTAGGGTTTAGTGTTTAGGGTTTAAGGTTTAGGGTTTAGGATTGTTTAAGATTTAGGGTGGTTTACGTTAAGGGTTTAGGGTTTAGAGTTTAGGATTGTTTAAGGTTTAGGGTTGTTTAGGGTATAGAGTTTAGGGTTAAAAGTTTAGGGTTGTTTAGGGTTTAGTGTTTAGGTTTTAGTGTTGTTTAAGGTTTAGTGTTTAAGGTTTAGGTTTTAGGGTTGTTTTGGGTTTAGTGTTTAGTGTTGTTTAGGGTATAGTGTTAATGGTTTAGGGTTTAGGGTTATTTAGGGTTTAGTGTTTAAGGTTTAGGGTATAGGGTTGTTTAGGGTTTAGTGTTCAGGGTTGTTTATGGTTTAGTGATTAGGGTTGTTTAGGGTTGTTTAGAGGTTAGTGTTTAGGGTTATTCAGGGTTTATGATTTAGGGTTGTTCAGGGTTTAGGATTTATGGTTGTTCAGGTTTTAGGATTTAGGGATTAAGGTTAATGGGTTAGGGTTAGGGTTAGGGTTAGGGTTAGCATTAGGGTTAGAGTTAGGGTTAGAGTTAGGGTTAGAGTTAGGGTTATGGGGTTATGTTAGGCTTAAGGTTAGGGTTAGGTTTATGGGGTTAAGGTTAGGGTTGGGGTTAGGGTTAGGTTTAGGTTTAGGGTTAGGGTTAGGGTTATGGTTATTCTTAGATTTATGGTTTAAAATTTAGGGTTTATGGTTTAAGGTTTAGGGTTTAGGATTGTTTAAGTTTTAGGGTGGTTTAGGTTTAGGTTATAGAATTTAGCGTTTCAGATTGTTTAATGGTTAGGGTTGTTTAGGTTTTAGCGTTTAGAGTTGTTTAGGGTTTTTTAGGGTTGTTTATAATTTAGTGTTTAGGGTTGTTCAGGATTTATGATTTAGGATATTTTAAGGTTTAGGGTTTAAGGTTGTATAGTGTTTTAGGGTTTAGGGTATAATGTTTAGGGTTAAGGGTTTAAGGTTGTTTAGGGTATAGTGTTAATGGTTTTAGGGTTTAGGCTTGTTTAGGGTTTAGTGTTTAGGGTTTAGGGTTTAGGGTTTTTTAGCGTTTAGTGTTTATAGTTTAGGGTTTAGGGTGCTTTTGGAATTAGTGTTTAGGGTTTTTCGGGGTTTAAGGTTTAGGATTTAGGGTGTTAGGGTTAGTGTTAGGGTTAGGTTTAGGGTTAAGGTGAGGGTTAGGGTGAGGGTTAAGGTTAGGGTTAGGGTTAAGGTTAGTGTTAGTGTTAGGGTAAGGGTTAGGGTTAGGGATAGGGTTAGGGTTAGAATTAGGGTTAAGTTTAGGGTTAGGGTTAGGGGTTAGGGTTAGGGTTAGTGTTAGGGGTTAGGGGTTAGTGTTAGTGTTAGGGTTAGGGTTAGGGTTAGGGTTAGGTTTAGTATTAGGGTTATTATTAGGGGGTTAGGTTTTAGTTTAGGATTAGTGTTAGGGTTAGAATTAGAAATAGGGTTAGTGTTAGGATTAGGGTAAGGGTTAGGTTTAGGGATAGGGTTAGGGTTAAGGGTAGGGTTAGGGTTAGGGTTAAATTTAAAGTTTAGGGTTTAGTGTTAGGATTAGGGATAGTGTGAGTTTTAAGGTTAGGTTAAGGTGAGGGTTAGGATTAGTGTTTGGGTTATGATTAGTGTTAGGATTAGGGTTAGGGTTAGGGTCAGGTTTAGGTTTAGGGTTAGGGTTAGGGTTAGGGTAAGATTTAGGGTTAGGTTTAGGTTTATTGTTAGATTTAGGGTTTAGGGTTTACGGTTTATGGTTTAGGATTGTTTAAGATTTAGGGTGGATTAGGTTTAGGGTTTAGAGTTTAGTATTATGGTTACGGTTAGGGTTAGAGTTAGGGTTAGAGTTAGGGTTAGGGTTAGGGTTAGGGTTAGGGTTAAGGTTAGGGTTAGTGTTAGGGTTAGGGTTATGGTTAGTGTTAGGATTAGGGTTAGGGTTAGGGTCAGGGTTAGGTTTAGGGTTAGGGATAGGGTTAGGGTTAGATTTAGGGTTTGGTTTAGGTTTATTGTTAGATTTAGGGTTTAGGGTTTAAGGTTTATTGTTTAGGATTGTTCAAGGTTTAGGGTGGATTAGGTTTAGGGTTTAGAGTTTAGTGTTACGGTTACGGTTAGGGTTAGGGTTAAGGATGGGGTTATGGTTAGGGTTATGGTTATGGTAAAGTTTAGGGTTAGGGTTAGGGTTAGGGTAAAAGTTAGGGGGTTAGTGTTAGGGTTTGGGTTAGGGTTAGGGTTAGGGTTAGGGTTAGGTTAGGGTTAGGGTTAGGGTTAGGGTTAGGGGTTAGGGTTAGTGTTAGGGTTAGGGTTATTATTAGGGGGTTAGGGTTAAGTTTAGAATTAGTGTTAGGGTTAGAATTAGAAATAGGTTTAGTGTTAGGATTAGGGTCAGGGTTAGGTTTAGGGTTCGGGTTAGGGTTAGGGTTAGGGTTAGGGTCAGGGAGGGTTTAGGGTTAGGGTTAGATTTAGGGTTAGGTTTAGGTTTAATGTTAGATTTAGGGTTTAGGGTCTACGGTTTATGGTTTAGGATTGTTTAAGTTTTAGGGTGGATTAGGTTTAGGGTTTAGAGTTTAGTGTTATGGTTACGGTTAGGGTTAGGGTTAGGGTTAGGGTTAGGGTTAGAATTAGGGTTAAGGTTAGGGTTAGGGTTAGGTTTAGGGTTAGGGTTAGGGTTAGGGTTAGGGTTAGGGTTATGGTTAGGGTTAGGGTTAGGGTTAGGTTTAGGGTTAGGGTTAGGGTTAGGGTTAGGGTAAGGGTTAGGGGTTTGGGTTAGGGTTAGGGTTAAGGTTAGCTTTAGGGTTAAGGTTAGGGTTAGGGTTAAGGTTAGGGTTAGGGGTTAGGGTTAGGGTTAGTGTTAGTGGTTAGGGGTTAGTGTTAGGGTTAGGGTTAGGGTTAGGGTTAGGGTTAGGTTTAGTGTTAGGGTTATTATTAGGGGGTTAGGTTTTAGTTTAGGATTAGTGTTAGGGTTAGAATTAGAAATAGGGTTAGTGTTAGGATTAGGGTCAGAGTTAGGTTTAGGGAAATGGTTAGGGTTAGGGTTAAGGGTAGGGTTAGGGTTAGGGTTAGATTTAAAATTTAGGGTTTAGTGTTAAGATTAGGGATAGTGTGAGGTTTAGGGTTAGGTTTAGGGTTAGGGTTAGGGATAGTGATTGGGTTATGATTAGTGTTATTATTAGGGTTAGGGTTAGGGTCAGGTTTAGGTTTAGGGTTAGGGTTAGGGTTAGGGTTAGATTTAGGGTTAGGTTTAGGTTTATTGTTAGATTTAGGGTTTAGGGTTTAAGGTTTAAGGTTTACGATTGTTTAAGGTTTAGGGTAGATTAGGTTTAGGGTTTAGAGTTTAGTATTATGGTTACGGTTAGGGTTAGGGTTAGGGTTAGAGTTAGGGTTAGGATTAGGGTTAGGGTTAGGGTTAGGGTTAAGGTTAGGGTTAATGTTAGGAATGGGGTTATGGTTAATGTTATGATTAGGGTTAGGTTTAGGGTCAGGGTTAGGTTTAGGGTTAGGGATAGGGTTAGGGTTAGATTTAGGTTTAGGTTTAGGTTTATTGTTAGATTTGGGGTTTAGGGTTTAAGGTTTATGATTTAGGATTGTTTAAGGTTTAGGGTGGATTAGGTTTAGGGTTTAGAGTTTAGTGTTATGGTTACGGTTAGGGTTAGGGTTAGGGATGGGGTTAGGGTTAGGGTTAGGGTTATGGTAAGGGTTAGGTTTAGGGTTAGGGTTAGGGTTATGGTAAAAGTTAGGGGGTTAGTGTTAGGGTTTGGGTTAGGGTTAGGGTTAGGGTTAGGGTTAGGTTAGGGTTAGGGTTAGGGTTAGGGTTAGGGTTATTATTAGGGGGTTAGGTTTCAGTTTAGGATTAGTGTTAGGGTTAGAATTAGAAATAGGGTTAGTGTTAGGATTAGGGTCAGGGTTAGGTTTAGGGTTAGGGTTAGGGTTAGGGTTAGGGTTAAATTCAGGGAGGGTTTAGGGTTAGGGTTAGGGTTAGGGTTAGATTTAGTGTTAGGTTTAGGTTTATTGTTAGATTTAGGATTTAGGGTCTAAGGTTTATGGTTTAGGATTGTTTAAGGTTTAGGGTAGATTAGGGTTAGGGTTTAGAGTTTAGTGTTATGGTTACGGTTAGGGTTAGGGTTAGGGTTAGGTTTAGGATTAGAGTTAAGGTTAAGGTTAGGATTAGTTTTAGGGTTAGGGTTAGGGTTAGGGTTAGGGTTAGGGTTAGGAGTAGGGTTAGGGTTAGGGTTATCATTAGGGTTAGAGTTAGGGTTAGAGTTAGGGTTAGAGTTAGGGTTATGGGGTTATGTTAGGCTTAAGGTTAGGGTTAGGGTTATGGGGTTAAGGTTAGGGTTGGGGTTAAGGTTAGGTTTAGGTTTAGGGTTAGGGTTAGGGTTATGGTTATTCTTAGATTTATGGTTTAAAATTTAGGG
>NC_137985.1:3010700-3018200 GCF_963924665.1 Micromys minutus | reverse complement strand
AGGGTTTAAGGTTTATGGTTTAGGATTGTTTAAAGTTTAGGGTGGATTAGGTTTAGGGTTTAGAGTTTAGTGTTATGGTTATGGTTAGTGTTTGGGTTAGGGTTAGGGTTAGGGTTAGGGTTAGGGTTAGGGTTAGGGTAATGTTTAGGGTTAGGGTAAGGTTAGGGTTAGGGTAAAGGTTAGGGGTTAGTGTTAGTGTTAGTGTTAGGGTTAGGGTTAGGTTAGGGTTAGGGTTAGGGTTAGGGTTAGGGTTAGGGGTTAGGGTTAGTGTTAGGGTTAGGGTTATTATTAGGGGGTTAGGTTTAAGTTTAGGATTAGTGTTAGGGTTAGAATTAGAAATAGGGTTAGTGTTAGGATTAGGGTCAGGGTTAGGTTTAGGGTTAGGGTTAGGGTTAGGGTTAGATTTTGGGTCAGGTTTAGGTTTATCGTTAGAATTAGGGTTTAGGGTTTAAGGTTTATGGTTTAGGATTGTTTAAGGTTTAGGGTGGATTAGGTTTAGGGTTTAGAGTTTAGTGTTATGGTTACAGTTAGTGTTAGGGTTAGGGTTAGGGTTAGGGTTAGGGTAATGGTTAGGGTTAGGGTTAGGGTTAGGGTTAGGGTAAGGGTTAAGGTTAGGGGCTAGGGTTAGTGTTAGGGTTAGGTTTATTATTAGGGGGTTAGGTTTAAGTTTGGGATTAGTGTTAGGGTTAGAATTAGAAATAGAATTAGTGTTAGGATTAGGGTCAGGGTTAGGTTTAGCGTTAGGGTTAGGGTTAGGGTTAGGGTTAGGGTTAGGGTTAGATTTAGGGTTAGGTTTAGGTTTATTGTTAGATTTAGGATTTAGGGTCTAAGGTTTATGGTTTAGGATTGTTTAAGGTTTAGGGTGGATTAGGTTTAGGGTTTAGAGTTTAGTGTTATGGTTACGGTTAGGGTTAGGGTTAGGGTTAGGGTTAGGATTAGGGTTAAGGTTAGGGTTAGGATTAGGTTTAGAGTTAGGGTTAGGGTTAGGGTTAGGGTTAGGGTTAGGGTTAGGTTTAGGGTTAGGGTTAGGGTTAGGGTTAGGTTTAGGGTAAGGGTTAGGGGTTAGGGTTAGGGTTATGGTTATTGTTAGGTTTAGGGTTTAGTGTTTAGTGTTTAGGGTTTAAGGTTTAGGGTTTAGGATTGTTTAAGATTTAGGGTGGTTTAGGTTAAGGGTTTAGGGTTTAGACTTTAGGATTGTTTAAGGTTTAGGGTTGTTTAGGGTATAGTGTTTAGGGTTAAAAGTTTAGGGTTCTTTAGGCTTTAGTGTTTAGGGTTTAGGGTTGTTTAAGTTTTAGTGTTTAAGGTTTAGGCTTTAGGGTTGTTTTGGGTTAATGTTTAGTGTTTTTTAGGGTATAGTGTTAATGGTTTAGGGTTTACGGTTATTTAGGTTATAGTGTTTTAGGTTTAGGGTATAGGGTTGTTTAGGGTTTAGCGTTTAGGTTTGTTTATGGTTTAGTTTAGGGTTGTTTAGGGTTGTTTAGAGGTTAGTGTTTAGGGTTATTCAGGGTTTATGATTTAGGGTTGTTCAGGGTTTAGGATTTATGGTTGTTCAGGGTTTAGGATTTAGGGATTAAGGTTAAGGGGTAGGGTAAGGGTTAGGGTTAGGGTTAGGGTTAGGGTTAGGGTTAGGGTTAGGGTTAGAGTTAGGGTTAGGGTTAAAGTTAGGGTTAGGGTTAGGGTTAGGGTTATGGTTAGTGTTAGGATTAGGGTTAGGCTTAGGTTCAGGGTTAGGTTTAGGGTTAGGGTTAAGGTTTGGGTTAGATTTAGGGTCAGGTTTAGGTTTATTGTTAGATTTAGGGTTTAGGGTTTAAGGTTTATGGTTTAGGATTTTTTAAGGTTTAGGGTGGATTAGGTTTAGGGTTTAGAGTTTAGTGTTATGGTTATGGTTAGTGTTAGGGTTAGGGTTAGGGTTAGGGTTAGGGTTAGGTTTAGGGTAATAGTTAGGGTTAGGGTTAGAGTTAGGGTTAGGGTAAGGGTTAGGGGTTAGTGTTAGGATTAGGGTTAGGGTTAGGTTAGTGTTAGGGTTAGGGT
Source organism: Micromys minutus (assembly GCF_963924665.1). Lineage (NCBI taxonomy): Eukaryota > Metazoa > Chordata > Mammalia > Rodentia > Muridae > Micromys > Micromys minutus. The sequence continues at coordinate 3,016,169 of NC_137985.1, read as the reverse complement.
TAGGGTTAGGGTTAGGGGTTAGGGTTAGTGTTAGGGTTAGGGTTATTATTAGGGGGTTAGGTTTAAGTTTAGGATTAGTGTTAGGGTTAGAATTAGAAATAGGGTTAGTGTTAGGATTAGGGTCAGGGTTAGGGTTAGGGTTAGGGTTAGGGTTAGGGTTAGGGTTAGGGTTAGGGTTAGGGTCAGGGAGGGTTTATGGTTAGGGTTAGGGTTAGGGTTAGATTTGGGGTTAGGTTTAGGTTTATTGTTAGATTTAGGATTTAGGGTCTAAGGTTTCTGGTTTAGGATTGTTTAAGGTTTAGGGTGGATTAGGTTTAGGGTTTAGAGTTTAGTGTTATGGTTACGGTTAGGGTTAGGGTTAGGGTTAGGGTTAGGATTAGGGTTAAGGTTAGGGTTAGGATTAGGTTTAGGATTAGGGTTAGGGTTAGGGTTAGGGTTAGGGTTAGGGTTAGGGTTAGGGTTAGGGTTAGGGTTAGGATTAGGGTTAGGGTTAGGGTTAGTGTAAGGGTTAGGGGTTAGGGTTAGGGTTATGGTTATTGCTGGTTTAGGGTTTAGGGTTTAGTGTTTAGGGTTTAAGGTTTAGGGTTTAGGATTGTTTAAGATTTAGGGTGGTTTAGGTTAAGGGTTTAGGGTTTAGAGTTTAGGATTGTTTAAGCTTTAGGGTTGTTTAGGGTATAGTGTTTAGGGTTAAAAGTTTAGGGTTGTTTAGGGTTTAGTGTTTAGGGTTTAGGGTTGTTTAAGGTTTAGTGTTTAAGGTTTAGGTTTTAGGGTTGTTTTGGGTTTAGTGTTTAGTGTTGTTTAGGGTATAGTGTTAATGGTTTAGGGTTTAGGGTTATTTAGCGTTTAGTGTTTAAGGTTTAGGGTATAAAGTTGTTTAGGGTTTAGTGTTTAGGGTTGTTTATGGTTTAGTGATTAGGGTTGTTTAGGGTTGTTTAGAGGTTTGTGTTTAGGGTTATTCAGGGTTTATGATTTAGGGTTGTTCAGGGTTTAGGATTTATGGTTGTTCAGGGTTTAGGATTTAGGGATTAAGGTTAAGGGGTTAAGGTTAGGGTTAGGGTTAGGGTTAGGGTTAGCATTAGGGTTAGATGTTAGGGTTAGAGTTAAGGTTATGGGGTTATGTTAGGCTTAAGGTTAGGGTTAGGGTTATGGGTTTAAGGTTAGGGTTGGGGTTAGGGTTAGGTTTAGGTTTAGGGTTAGGGTTAGGGTTATGGTTATTCTTAGATTTATGGTTTAAAATTTAGGGTTTATGGTTTAAGGTTTAGGGTTTAGGATTGTTTAAGTTTTAGGGTGGTTTAGGTTTAGGGTATAGGGTTTAGCGTTTAAGATTGTTTAATGTTTAGGGTTGTTTAGGTTTTAGCGTTTAGAGTTGTTTAGGGTTTTTTAGGGTTGTTTATGATTTAGTGTTTAGGGTTGTTCAGGATTTATGATTTAGGATATTTTAAGGTTTAGGGTTTAAGGTTGTATAGTGTTTTAGGGTTTAGGGTATAATGTTTAGTGTTAAGGGTTTAGGGTTGTTTAGGGTATAGTGTTAATGGTTTTAGGGTTTAGGCTTGTTTAGGGTTTAGTGTTTAGGGTTTAGGGTTTAGGGTTTTTTAGCATTTAGTGTTTATAGTTTAGGGTTTAGGGTGCTTTTGGAATTAGTGTTTAGGGTTTTTCGGGGTTTAGGGTTTAGGATTTAGGGTGTTAGGGTTAGTGTTAGGGTTAGGTTTAGGGTTAAGGTGAGGGTTAGGGTGAGGGTTAAGGTTTGGGTTAGGGTTAAGGTTAGTGTTAGTGTTAGAATAAGGGTTAGGGTTAGGGATAGGGTTAGGGTTAGGGTTAGGGTTAGGGTTAAGGTTAGGGTTAGGGTTAGGGTTAGGGTTAGGGTTAGGGTTAGGGTTAGGGTAAGGGTTAGGGGTTAGTGTTAGGGTTAGGGTTAGGGTTAGGGTTAGGGTTAAGGTTAGGGGTTAGGGTTAGTGTTAGGGTTAGGGTTATTATTAGGGGATTAGGTATTAGTTTAGGATTAGTGTTAGGGTTAGAATTAGAAATAGGGTTAGTGTTAGGATTAGGGTCAGGGTTAGGTTTAGGGTTAGGGTTAGTGTTAGGGTTAGGGTTAGGGTTAGGGTCAGGGAGGGTTTTAGGGTTAGGGTTAGGGTTAGGGTTAGATTTAGGGTTAGGTTTAGGTTTATTGTTAGATTTAGGATTTAGGGTCTAAGGTTTATGGTTTAGGATTGTTTAAGGTTTAGGGTGGATTAGGTTTAGGGTTAAGAGTTTAGAGTTATGGTTACGGTTAGGGTTAGGGTTAGGGTTAGGATTAGGATTAGCGTTAAGGTTAGGGTTAGGATTAGGTTTAGAGTTAGGGTTAGGGTTAGGGTTAGGGTTAGGGTTAGGGTTAGGGTTAGGATTAGGGTTAGGGTTAGGGTTAGGGTAAGGGTTAGGGGTTAGGGTTAGGGTTATGGTTATTGTTAGGTTTAGGGTTTAGGGTTTAGTGTTTAGGGTTTAAGGTTTAGGGTTTAGGATTGTTTAAGATTTAGGGTGATTTAGGTTAAGGTTTTAGGGTTTAGACTTTAGGATTGTTTAAGGTTTAGGGTTGTTTAGGGTATAGTGTTTAGGGTTAAAAGTTTAGGGTTTTTTAGGCTTTAGTGTTTAGGGTTTAGGGTTGTTTAAGTTTTAGTGTTTAAGGTTTAGGTTTTAGGGTTGTTTTGGGTTAATGTTTATTGTTTTTTAGGGTATAGTGTTAATGGTTTAGTGTTTAGGGTTATTTAGGGTTTAGTGTTTAAGGTTTAGGGTATAGGGTTGTTTAGGGTTTAGTGTTTAGGGTTGTTTATGGTTTAGTGATTAGGGTTGTTTAGGGTTGTTTAGAGGTTAGTGTTTAGGGTTATTCAGGGTTTATGATTTAGGGTTCTTCAGGGTTTAGGATTTATGGTTGTTCAGGGTTTAGAATTTAGGGATTAAGGTTAAGGGGTTAGGGTTAGGTTTAGGGTTAGGGTTAGGGTTAGGGTTAAGGTTAGGGTTAGGGTTAGGGTTATGGTTAAGGTTAGGGTTAGGTTTAGGTTTATGGTTAGTGTTAGGATTAGGGTTAGGGTTAGGGTCAGGCTTAGTTTTAGGGTTAGGGTTAGGGTTAGGGTTAGATTTAGGGTCAGGTTTACGTTTATTGTTAGATTTAGGATTTAGGGTTTAAGGTTTATGGTTTAGGATTGTTTAAGGTTTAGGGTGGATTAGGTTTTGGGTTTAGAGTTTAGTGTTATTGTTATGGTTACTGTTAGGGTTAGGGTTAGGGTTAGGGTTAGGGTTAGGGTAATGGTTAGGGTTAGGGTTAGGGTTAGGGTTAGGGTAAGGGTTAAGGGTTAGTGTTAGGGTTAGGGTTAGGGTTAGGGTTAGGTTAGGGTTAGGGTTAGGGTTAGGGTTAGGGGTTAGGGTTAGTGTTAGGGTTAGGGTTATTATTAGGGGGTTCGGTTTAAGTTTAGGATTAGTGTTAGGGTTAGAATTAGAAATAGGGTTAGTGTTAGGATTAGGGTCAGGGTTAGGTTTAGGGTTAGGGTTAGGGTTAGGGTTAGATTTAGGGTCAGGTTTAGGTTTATTATTAGATTTAGGGTTCAGGGTTTAAGGTTTATGGTTTAGGATTGTTTAAGGTTTAGGGTGGATTAGGTTTAGGGTTTAGAGTTTAGTGTTATGGTTACGGTTAGTGTTAGGGTTAGGGTTAGGGTTAGGGTTAGGGTTTGGGTTAGGGTTAAGGTTAGTGTTAGGGTTAGGGTTAGGGTTATGGTTAGTGTTAGGGTTAGGGTTAGGGTTAGGGTTAGGTTAGGGTTAGTGTTAGGGTTAGGGTTATTATTAGGGGGTTAGGTTTAAGTTTAGGATTAGTGTTAGGATTAGAATTAGAAATAGGGTTAGTGTTAGGATTAGGGTCAGGGTTAGGTTTAGTGTTAGGGTTAGGGTTAGGGTTAGGGTTAGGGTTAGGGTCAGGGAGGGTTTAGGGTTAGGGTTAGGGTTAGGGTTAGATTTAGGGTTAGGTTTAGGTTTATTGTTAGATTTAGGATTTAGGGTCTAAGGTTTATGGTTTAGGATTGTTTAAAATTTAGGGTGGATTAGGTTTAGGGTTTAGAGTTTAGTGTTATGGTTACGGTTAGGGTTAGGGTTAGGGTTAGGGTTAGGATTAGGGTTAAGGTTAGGGTTAGGATTAGGTTTTGGGTTAGGGTTAGGGTTAGGGTTAGGGTTAGGGTTAGGGTTAGGATTAGGGTTAGGGTTAGGGTTAGGGTAAGGGTTAGGGGTTAGGGTTAGGGTTAGGGTTAAAGTTAGGGTTAAGATTAGGGTTAGTGTTAGGGTTAGGGTTATGGTTAGTGTTAGGATTAGGGTTAGGGTTAGGGTCAGGTTTAGGTATAGGGTTAGGGATAGGGTTGGGTTAGATTTAGGGTTAGGTTTAGGTTTATTGTTAGATTTAGGGTTTAGGGTTTAAGGTTTATGGTTGAGGATTGTTTAAGGTTTAGGGTGGATTAGGTTTAGGGTTTAGAGTTTAGTGTTATGGTTACGGTTAGGGTTAGGGTTAGGGATGGGGTTAGGGTTAGGGTTAGGGTTATGGTAAGGGTTAGGTTTAGGGTTAGGGTTAGGGTTAGGGTAAAAGTTAGGGGGTTAGTGTTAGGGTTTGTGTTAGGGTTAGGGTTAGGGTTAGGGTTAGGTTAGGGTTAGGGTTAGGGTTAGGGTTAGGGATAATGTTAGGTTAGGGTTAGGGTTAGAGTTAGGGTTAGGGTTAGGGGTTAGGGTTAGTGAAAGGGTTAGGGTTATTATTAGGGGGTTAGGTTTAAGTTTAGGATTAGTGTTAGGGTTAGAATTAGAAATAGGGTTAGTGTTAGGATTAGGGTCAGGATTAGGTTTAGGGTTAGGGTTAGGGTTAGGGTCAGGGAGGGTTTAGGGTTAGGGTTTGGGTTAGGGTTAGATTTAGGGTTAGGTTTAGGTTTATTGTTAGATTTAGGATTTAGGGTCTAAAGTTTATGGTTTAGGATTGTTTAAGGTTTAGGGTGGATTAGGTTTAGGGTTTAGAGTTTAGTGTTATGGTTACGGTTAGGGTTAGGGTTAGGGTTAGGATTAGGGTTAAGGTTAGGGTTAGGATTAGGTTTAGGGTTAGTGTTAGGGTTAGGGTTAGGGTTAGGGTTAGGGTTAGGGTTAGGGTTAGGGTTAGGATTAGGTTTAGGGTTAGGTTTACGGTTAGGGTTAGGGTTAGGGTTAGGATTAGGGTTAAGGTTAGGGTTAGGTTTAGGGTTAGGGTTAGGGTTAGGGTTAGGGTTAGGGTTAGGGTTAGGGTTAGGATTAAGGTTAGGGTTAGGGTTAGGGTAAGGGTTAGGGGTTAGGGTTAGGGTTATGGTTATTGTTAGGTTTAGGGTTTAGGGTTTAGTGTTTAGGGTTTAAGGTTTAGGGTTTAGGATTGTTTAAGATTTAGGGTGGTTTAGGTTAAGGGTTTAGGGTTTAGAGTTTAGGATTGTTTAAGGTTTAGGGTTGTTT
>NC_137985.1:2968200-3005700 GCF_963924665.1 Micromys minutus | reverse complement strand
TTGCTATGGCCGTTGCTAGGGCCGTTGTTAGGGCCGTTGCTAGGGCCGTTGTTAGGGCTGTTACTAGGGCCATTGATAAGGCCGTTTTTAGGGCCGTTGTTAGGGCCGTTGATAGGGCGGTTGTTAGGGCCTTTGCTAGGGCCGTTGCTTGGGCCGTTGCTAGGGCCCTTGTTAGGGCCGTTGCTAGGGCCGTTGCTAGGGCCGTTGCTAGGGTTGTTCCTAGGGCCGTTTCAAGGGCCGTTATCAGGGCGGTTGCTAGGGCCCTTGTTAGGGCCGTTGCTAGGGCCCTCGTTAGGGCCGTTGCTAGGGCCGTTGCTAGGGCCGTTGTTAGGGCCGTTGCTAGGGCCGTTGCTAGGGCCGTTGTTAGGGCCGTTGGTAGGGCCGTTGCTAGGGCTGTTGTTAGGCCCGTTGCTAGGGCCGTTGCTAGGGCCGTTGTTAGGGCCGTTGGTAGGGCCGTTGTTAGGGCCGTTGCTAGGGCCGTTGTTAGGTCCGTTGTCAGGGCCGTTGTTTGGACCGTTGTCAGGGCCGTTGTTAGGGCCGTTGTTAGGGCCGTTGCTAGGGCCGTTGCTAGGGCCGTTGTTAGGGCCCTTGTTAGGGCCGTTGCTAGGGCCCTTGTTAGGGCCGTTGCTAGGGCCCTTGTTTGGGCCGTTGCTAGGGCCCTTGTTAGGGCTGTTAATAGGGCCGTTGCTAGGGCCGTTGCTAGGGTTGTTCCTAGGGCCGTTTCAAGGGCCGTTGTTAGGGCCGTTGCTAGGGCCGTTTCAAAGTCTGTTGTTAGGGCCGTTGCTAGGGCCCTTGTTAGGGCCGTTGCTAGGGCCGTTGTTAGGGCCGTTGCTAGGGTCGTTGCTAGGGCCGTTTCAAAGTCTGTTGTTAGGGCCGTTGCTAGGGCCCTTGTTAGGGCCGTTGCTAGGGCCGTTGTTAGGGCCGTTGCTAGGGCCGTTGCTAGGGCCGTTGCTAGGGTTGTTCCTAGGGCCGTTTCAAGGGCCGTTGTTAGGGCCGTTGCTAGGGCCCTTGTTAGGGCCGTTGCTAGGGCCGTTGTTAGGGCTGTTGCTAAGGCCGTTGCTAGGGCCGTTGCTAGGGCCGTTGCTAGGGCCCTTGTTAGGGCTGTTGCTAGGGCCGTAGCGAAGGCCGTTGCTAGGGCCGTTGCTAGGGCCGTTGCTAGCACCCTTTTTAGGGCCATTTCTAGGGCCCTTGTTAGGGCCGATGCTAGGGCCCTTGTTAGGGCCGTTGCTAGGGCCCTTGTTACGGCCGTTGCTAGGGCCGTTGCTAGGGCCGTTGGTAGGGCCGTTGCTCGGGCCGTTGTTAGGGCCGTTGCTAGGGCCGTTGCTAGGGCCTTTGCTAGGGCCGTAATTAGGGCCGTTGTTGGGCCGTTGTTAGGGCCGTTGCTAGGGCCGTTGCTAGGGCCGTTGCTAGGGCCGTTGCTAGGGCCGTTGCTAGAGCCGTTGCAAAGGCCGTTGCTAGGGCCCTTGTTAGGGCCGTTGCTAGGGCCGTTGCTAGGGCCCTGGTTAGGGCCGTTGCTAGGGCCGTTGTTAGGGCCGTTGCTAGAGCCGTTGTTAGGGTTGTTGCTATGGCCGTGGTTTTTGCCGCTGCTAGGGCCGTTGTTAGGGCCGTTGCTAGGGCCGTTGCTAGGGCCCTTGTTAGGGCCGTTGCTAGGGCCGTTGCTAGGGCCGTTGTTAGGGCCGTTGCTAGGGCCGTTGCTAGGGCCCTGGTTAGGGCCGTTGCTAGGGCCCTTGATAGGGCCGTTGCTAGGGCCCTTGTTTGGGCCGTTGCTAGGGCCCTTGTTAGGGCCGTTGCTAGGGCCCTTGTTAGGGCCGTTGCTAGGGCCGTTGCTAGGGCCGTTGCTAGGGCCGTTGTTTGGGCCGTTGTTAGGGCCGTTGCTAGGGCCGTTGCTAGGGCCGTTGTTAGGGCCGTTGCTAGGGCCGTTGCTAGGGCCGTGGTTAGGGCAGTTGCTAGGGCCATTGTTAGGGCCGTTGCTAGGGCCTTTGTTAGGGCCGTTGCTAGGGCCGTTGCTAGGGCCTTTGCTAGGGCCGTTGCTAGGGCCGTTGCTAGGGCCGTGGTTAGGGCCATTTTTAGGGCCGTTGCTAGGGCCGTTGCTAGGGCCGTTGCTAGGGCCGTTGCTAGGGCCCTTGTTAGGGCCGTTGCTAGGGCCGTAGCTAGGGCCGTTGCTAGGGCCATTGCTAGGGCCCTTGTTAGGGCCGTTGATAGGGCCCTTGTTAGGGCCGTTGCTAGGGCCCTTGTTAGGGCCGTTGCTAGGGCCCTTGTTAGGGCCGTTGCTAGGGCCCTTGTTAGGGCCGTTGCTTGGGCCCTTGTTAGGGCCGTTGCTAGGGCCGTTGCTAGGGCCGTTGTTAGGGCCGTTGCTAGGGCCGTTGCTAGGGCCCTTGTTAGGGCCGTTGCTAGGGCCGTTGCTAGGGCCGTTGCTAGGGCCGTTGCTAGGGCCCTTGTTAGGGCCGTTGCTAGGGCCGTTGCTAGGGCCGTTGCTAGGGCCCTTGTTAGGGGCATTGCTAGGGCCGTTGCTAGGGCCGTTGCTAGGGCCGTTGCTAGGGCCCTTGTTAGGGCCGTTGTTAGGGCCGTTGCTAGGGCCCTTTTAGGGCCGTTGCTAGGGCCGTTGCTAGGGCCGTTGCTAGGGCCGTTGCTAGGGCCCTTGTTAGGGCCGTTGCTAGGGCCGTTGCTAGGGCCGTTGCTAGGGCCGTTGCTAGGGCCCTTGTTAGGGCCGTTGCTAGGGCCGTAGCTAGGGCCGTTGCTAGGGCCGTTGCTAGGGCCCTTGTTAGGGCCGTTGATAGGGCCCTTGTTAGGGCCGTTGCTAGGGCCCTTGTTAGGGCCGTTGTTAGGGCCCTTGTTAGGGCCGTTGCTAGGGCCCTTGTTAGGGCCGTTGCTAGGGCCCTTGTTAGGGCCGTTGCTAGGGCCCTTGTTAGGGCCGTTGCTAGGGCCCTTGTTAGGGCCGTTGCTTGGGCCCTTGTTAGGGCCGTTGCTAGGGCCGTTGCTAGGGCCGTTGCTAGGGCCGTTGTTAGGGCCGTTGCTAGAGCCGTTGCTAGGGCCGTTGTTAGGGCCGTTGCTAGGGCCCTTTCTAGGGCCCTTGTTAGGGCCGTTGCTAGGGCCGTTGCTAGGGCCCTTGTTAGGGCCGTTGCTAGGGCCGTTGCTAGGGCCGTTGCTAGGGCCCTTGTTAGGGCCGTTATAGGGCCGTAGCTAGGGCCGTTGCTAGGGCCGTTGCTAGGGCCCTTGTTAGGGCCGTTGCTAGGGCCCTTTTTAGGGCCATTGCTAGGGCCGTTGCTAGGGCCGTTGCTAGGGCCCTTGTTAGGGGCATTGCTAGGGCCGTTGCTAGGGCCCTTTTTAGGGCCGTTGCTAGGGCCCTTGTTAGGGCCGTTGCTAGGGCCGTTGCTAGGGCCGTTGTTAGGGTCGTTGCTAGGGCCCTTGTTAGGGCCGTTATAGGGCCGTAGCTAGGGCCGTTGCTAGGGCCGTTGCTAGGGCTATTGTTAGGGCCGTTGCTAGGGCCCTTGTTAGGGCCGTAGCTAGGGCCCTTTTTAGGGCCGTTGCTAGGGCCGTTGCTAGGGCCGTTGCTAGGGCCCTTGTTAGGGCCGTTGATAGGGCCCTTGTTAGGGCCGTTGCTAGGTCCGTTGTTAGGGCCGTTGCTAAGACCGTTGATAGGGCCGTTGTTAGGGCCCTTGTTAAGGCCGTTGCTAGGGCCCTTGTTAGTGCCGTTGCTAGGGCCCTTGTTTTGGCCGTTGCTAGGGCCCTTGTTAGGGCCGTTGCTAGGGCCCTTGTTAGGGCCGTTGCTAGGGCCCTTGTTAGGGCCGTTGATAGGGCCCTTGTTAGGGCCGTTGCTAGGGCCGTTGCTAGGGCCGTTGTTAAAGCCGTTGCTAGGGCCGTTGCTAGGGCCGTTGCTAGGGCCGTTGTTTGGGCCGTTGTTAGGGCCGTTGCTAGGGCCGTTGCTAGGGCCGTTGTTAGGGCCGTTGCTAGGGCCGTTGCTAGGGCCGTGATTAGGGCAGTTGCTAGGGCCATTGTTAGGGCCGTTGCTAGGGCCTTTGATAGGGCCGTTGCTAGGGCCGTTGCTAGGGCCGTTGCTAGGGCCATTGCTAGGGCCGTTGCTAGGGCCGTGGTTAGGGCCATTGTTAGGGCCGTTGCTAGGGCCGTTGCTAGGGCCGTTGCTAGGGCCGTTGCTAGGGCCCTTGTTAGGGCCGTTGCTAGGGCCGTTGCTAGGGCCGTTGCTAGGGCCGTGGTTAGGGCCATTGTTAGGGCCGTTGCTAGGGCCGTTGCTAGGGCCGTTGCTAGGGCCCTTTTTAGGGCCGTTGCTAGGGCCCTTGTTAGGGCCGTTGCTAGGGCCGTTGCTAGGGCCGTTGCTAGGATCGTTGCTAGGGCCCTTGTTAGGGCCGTTATAGGGCCGTAGCTAGGGCCGTTGCTAGGGCCGTTGCTAGGGCTATTGTTAGGGCCGTAGCTAGGGCCCTTTTTAGGGCCGTTGCTAGGGCCGTTGCTAGGGCCGTTGCTAGGGCCCTTGTGAGGGCCGTTGCTAGGGCCCTTGTTTTGGCCGTTGCTAGGGCCCTTGTTAGGGCCGTTGCTAGGGCCCTTTTTAGGGCCGTTGCTAGGGCCCTTGTTAGGGCCGTTGCTAGGGCCGTTGTTAAAGCCGTTGCTAGGGCCGTTGCTAGGGCCGTTGCTAGGGCCGTTGCTAGGGCCCTTGTTAGGGCCGTTGCTAGGGCCGTAGCTAGGGCCGTTGCTAGGGCCGTTGCTAGGGCCCTTGTTAGGGCCGTTGATAGGGCCCTTGTTAGGGCCGTTGCTAGGGCACTTGTTAGGGCCGTTGCTAGGGCCCTTGTTAGGGCCGTTGCTAGGGCCTTTGTTAGGTCCGTTGCTAGGGCCGTTGCTAGGGCCGTTGCTAGGGCCGTTGCTAGGGCCGTTGCTAGGGCCCTTGTTAGGGCCGTTGCTAGGGTCCTTGTTAGGGCCGTTGCTAGGGCCCGTGTTAGGGCCATTGCTAGGGCCCTTGTTAGGGCCGTTGCTAGGGCCCTTGTTAGGGCCGTTGCTAGGGCCGTTGTTAGGGCCGTTGCTAGGGCCGTTGCTAGGGCCTTTGTTAGGGCCGTTGCTAGGGCCGTTTCTAGGGCCCTTGTTAGGGCCGTTGCTAGGGCCGTTGCTAGGGCCCTTGTTAGTGCCGTTGCTAGGGCCGTTGCTAGGGCCGTTGCTAGGGCCGTTGCTAGGGCCCTTGTTAGGGGCGTTATAGGGCCGTAGCTAGGGCCGTTGCTAGGGCCGTTGCTAGGGCCCTTGTTAGGGCCGTTGCTAGGGCCCTTGTTAGGGCCATTGCTAGGGCCCTTGTTAGGGCCGTTGCTAGGGCCCTTGTTAGGGCCGTTGCTAGGGCCCTTGTTAGGGCCGTTGCTAGGGCCGTTGCTAGGGCCGTTGTTAGGGCCGTTGCTAGGGCCGTTGCTAGGGCCCTTGTTAGGGCCGTTGCTAGGGCCGTAGCTAGGGCCGTTGCTAGGGCCGTTGCTAGGGCCGTTGCTAGGGCCCTTGTTAGGGCCGTTGCTAGGGCCCTTGCTAGGGCCGTTGCTAGGGCCGTTGCTAGGGCCGTTGCTAGGGCCCTTGTTAGGGCCGTTGCTAGGGCCCTTGTTAGGGCCGTTGCTAGGGCCCTTGTTAGGGCCGTTGCTAGGGCCGTTGCTAGGGCCGTTGCTAGGGTTGTTCCTAGGGCCGTTTCAAGGGCCGTTGCTAGGGCCGTTGCTAGGGCCGTTGTTAGGGCCGTTGCTAGGGCCGTTGCTAGGTCCGTTGTTAGGGCCGTTGCTAGGGCCGTTTCTAGGGCCCTTGTTAGGGCCGTTGCTAGGGCCGTTGCTAGGGCCCTTGTTAGGGCCGTTGCTAGGGTCGTAGCTAGGGCCGTTGCTAGGGCCGTTGCTAGGGCCGTTTCTAGGGCCCTAGTTAGGGCCGTTATACGGCCGTAGCTAGGGCCGATGCTAGGGCCGTTGCTAGGCCCCTTGTTAGGGCCGTTGCTAGGGCCCTTGTTAGGGCCGTTGCTAGGGCCCTTTTTAGGGCCGTTGCTAGGGCCGTTGCTAGGGCCGTTGCTAGGGCCCTTGTTAGGGCCGTTGCTAGGGCCGTTGCTAGGGCCGTTGCTAGGGCCGTTGCTAGGGCCCTTGTTAGGGCCGTTGCTAGGGCCGTTGCTAGGGCCGTTGCTAGGGCCGTTGCTAGGGCCGTTGCTAGGGCCGTTGCTAGGGCCGTTGCTAGGGCCCTTGTTAGGGCCGTTGCTAGGGCCGTTTCTAGGGCCGTTGCTAGGGCCGTTGCTAGGGCCCTTGTTAGGGACGTTGCTAGGGCCGTTGCTTGGGCCGTTACTAGGGCCGTTGCTAGGGCCCTTGTTAGGGCCGTTGCTAGGGCCGTAGCTAGGGCCGTTGCTAGGGCCGTTGCTAGAGCCCTTGTTAGGGCCGTTGCTAGGGCCCTTGTTAGGGCCGTTGCTAGGTCCCTTGTTAGGGCCGTTGCTAGGGCCGTTGTTAGGGCTGTTGCTAGGGCCCTTGTTAGGGCCGTTGCTAGGGCCGTTGTTAGGGCTGTTGCTAGGGCCCTTGTTAGGGCCGTTGCTAGGGCCCTTGTTAGGGCCGTTGCTAGGGCCCTTGTTAGGGCCGTTGCTAGGGCCGTTGTTAGGGCCGTTTCTAGGGCCCTTGTTAGGGCCGTTGCTAGGGCCCTTTTTAGGGCCGTTGCTAGGGCCGTTGCTAGGGCCGTTGCTAGGGTTGTTCCTAGGGCCCTTGTTAGGGCCGTTGCTAGGGCCGTTGCTAGGGCCGTTGCTAGGGCCGTTGCTAGGGCGCTTGTTAGGGCTGTTGCTAGGGCCGTTGCTAGGTCCCTTGTTAGGGCCGTTTCTAGGGCCGTTGTTAGGGCTGTTGCTAGGGCCGTTGTTAGGTCCGTTGTCAGGGCCGTTGTTTGGACCGTTGTCAGGGCCGTTGTTAGGGTCGTTGCTAAGGCCGTTGCTAGGGCCGTTATTAGGGCCCTTGTTAAGGCCGTTGCTAGGGCCCTTGTTAGGGCCGTTGCTAGGGCCCTTGTTAGGGCCGTTGCTAGGGCCCTTGTTTGGGCCGTTGCTAGGGCCCTTGTTAGGGCCGTTGCTAGGGCCCTTGTTAGGGCCGTTGCTAGGGCCCTTGTTAGGGCCGTTGATAGGGCCCTTGTTAGGGCCGTTGCTAGGGCCGTTGCTAGGGCCGTTGTTAAAGCCGTTGCTAGGGCCGTTGCTAGGGTCGTTGCTAGGGCCGTTGTTTGGGCCGTTGTTAGGGCCGTTGCTAGGGCCGTTGCTAGGGCCGTTGTTAGTGCCGTTGCTAGGTCCGTTGCTAGGGCCGTGGTTAGGGCCATTGTTAGGGCCGTTGCTAGGGCCGTTGCTAGGGCCGTTGCTAGGGCCGTTGTTAGGGCCGTTCCTAGGGCCGTTGTTAGGGCCGTTGCTAGGGCCGTTGTTAGGGCCGTTGCAAGGGCCGTTGTTAGGGCCGTTGCTAGGGCCCTTGTTAGGGCCGTTGCTAGGGCCGTTTCTAGGGCCGTTGCTAGGGCCCTTGTTAGGGCCGTTGCTAGGGCCGTTGCTAGGGCCGTTGCTAGGGCCGTTGCTAGGGCCCTTGTTAGGGCCGTTGCTAGGGCCGTTTCTTGGGCCGTTTCTAGGGCCGTTGCTAGGGCCCTTGTTAGGGCCGTTGCTAGGGCCGTAGCTAGGGCCGTTGCTAGGGCCGTTGCTAGGGCCGTTGTTAGGGCCGTTGCTAGGGCCCTTGTTAGGTCCGTTGTCAGGGCCGTTGTTTGGACCTTTGTCAGGGCCGTTGTTAGGGCCGTTGCTAGGGCCGTTGTTAGGGCCCTTGTTATGGCCGTTGCTAGGGCCCTTGTTAGGGCCGTTGCTAGGGCCCTTGTTAGGGCCGTTGCTAGGGCCGTTGCTAGGGCCGTTGCTAGGGCCGTTGCTAGGGCCGTTGCTAGGGCCGTTGCTAGGGCCCTTGTTAGGGCCGTTGCTAGGGCCCTTGTTAGGGCCGTTGCTAGGGCCCTTGTTAGGGCCGTTGCTAGGGCCCTTGTTAGGGCCGTTGCTAGGGCCCTTGTTAGGGCCGTTGCTAGGGCCGTTGTTAGGGCTGTTGCTAGGGCCGTTGCTAGGGCCGTTGCTAGGGTTGTTCCTAGGGCCCTTGTTAGGGCCGTTGCTAGGGCCGTAGTTAGGGCCGTTGCTAGGGCCGTTGCTAGGGCCCTTGTTAGGGCCGTTGCTAGGGCCCTTGTTAGGGCCGTTGCTAGGGCCCTTTTTAGGGCCGTTGATAGGGCCGTTGCTAGGGCCGTTGCTAGGTCCCTTGTTAGGGCCGTTGCTAGGGCCGTTGTTAGGGCCGTTGCTAGGGCCGTTGTTAGGTCCGTTGTCAGGGCCGTTGTTAGGGTCGTTGCTAAGGCCGTTGCTAGGGCCGTTGCTAGGGCCGTTGCTAGGGCCCTTGTTAGGGCCGTTGATAGGGCCCTTGTTAGGGCCGTTGCTAGGGCCCTTGTTAGGGCCGTTGCTAGGGCCCTTGTTAGGGCCGTTGCTAGGGCCCTTGTTAGGGCCGTTGCTAGGGCCGTTGCTAGGGCCGTTGCTAGGGCCGTTGCTAGGGCCGTTGCTAGGGCCCTTGTTAGGGCCGTTGCTAGGGCCCTTGTTAGGGCCGTTGCTAGGACCGTTGCTAGGGCCTTTGTTAGGGCCGTTGCTAGGGCCGTTGCTAGGGCCCTTGTTAGGGCCGTTGCTAGGGCCGTAGCTAGGGCCGTTGCTAGGGCCGTTGCTAGGACCGTTGTTAGGGCCCTTGTTAGGGCCGTTGCTAGGGCCCTTGTTAGGGCCGTTGCTAGGGCCCTTGTTAGGGCCGCTGCTAGGGCTCTTGTTAGGGCCGTTGCTAGGGCCGTTGCTAGGGTTGTTCCTAGGGCCGTTTGAAGGGCCGTTGCTAGGGCCCTTGTTAGGGCCGTTGCTAGGGCCGTAGCTAGGGCCGTTGCTAGTGCCGTTGCGAGGGCCGTTGCTAGGGCCCTTGTTAGGGCCGTTGCTAGGGCCCTTGTTAGGGCCGTTGCTAGGGCCCTTGTTAGGGCCGTTGCTAGGGCCCTTGTTAGGGCCGTTGCTAGGGCCCTTGTTAGGGCCGTTGCTAGGGCCGTTGCTATGGCCGTTGCTAGGGCCGTTGCTAGGGCCGTTGCTAGGGCCCTTGTTAGGGCAGTTGCTAGGGCCGTTGCTAGGGCCGTTGCTAGGGCCCTTGTTAGGGCCGTTGCTAGGGCCCTTGTTAGGTCCGTTGCTAGGGCCGTTGCTAGGGCCGTTGCTAGGGTTGTTCCTAGGGCCGTTTCAAGGCCCGTTGCTAGGGCCGTTGCTAGGGCCGTTGTTAGGGCCGTTGCTAGGGCCGTTGCTAGGTCCGTTGTTAGGGCCGTTGCTAGGGCCGTTTCTAGGGCCCTTGTTAGGGCCGTTGCTCGGGCCGTTGCTAGGGCCCTTGTTAGGGCCGTTGCTAGGGCTGTTGCTAGGGCCGTTGCTAGGGCCGTTGCTAGGGCCGTTGCTAGGGCCCTTGTTAGGGCCGTTGCTAGGGCCGTAGCTAGGGCCGTTGCTAGGGCCGTTGCTAGGGCCCTTGTTAGGGCCATTGATAGGGCCCTTGTTAGGGCCGTTGTTAGGGCCGTTGTTAGGTCCGTTGTCAGGGCCGTTGTTTGGACCGTTGTCAGGGCCGTTGTTAGGGCCGTTGCTAAGGCCGTTGCTAGGGCCGTTGTTAGGGCCCTTGTTAAGGCCGTTGCTAGGGCCCTTGTTAGGGCCGTTGCTAGGGCCGTTGCTAGGGCCGTTGTTAAAGCCGTTGTTAGGGCCGTTTCTAGGGCCGTTACTATGGCCGTTGTTTGGGCCGTTGTTAGGGCCGTTGCTAGGGCCGTTGCTAGGGCCGTTGTTAGGGCCGTTGCTAGGGCCGTTGCTAGGGCCGTGGGTAGGGCAGTTGCTAGGGCCGTGGTTAGGGCCGTTGTTAGGACCGTTGTTAGGGCCGTTCCTAGGGCCGTTGTTATGGCCGTTGCTAGGGCCGTTGTTAGGGCCGTTGCAAGGGCCGTTGTTAGGGCCGTTGCTAGGGCCCTTGTTAGGGCCGTTGCTAGGGCCCTTTTTAGGGCCGTTGCTAGGGCCGTTGCTAGGGCCGTTGCTAGGGCCCTTGTTAGGGCCGTTGTTAGGGCCGTTGCTAGGGCAGTTGCTAGGGCCGTTGCTAGGGCCCTTGTTAGGGCCGTTGCTAGGGCCATTGCTAGGGCCGTTGCTAGGGCCGTTGCTAGGGCCCTTGTTAGGGCCGTTGCTAGGGCCGTAGCTAGGGCCGTTGCTAGGGCCATTGCTAGGGCCCTTGTTAGGGCCGTTGCTAGGGCCCTTGTTAGGGCCGTTGCTAGGGCCCTTGTTAGGGCCGTTGCTAGGGCCGTTGCTAGGGCCGTTGCTAGGGCCGTTGCTAGGGCCCTTGTTAGGGCCGTTATAGGGCCGTAGCTAGGGCCGTTGCTAGGGCCGTTGCTAGGGCTCTTGTTAGGGCCGTTGCTAGGGTCCTTGTTAGGGCCGTTGCTAGGGCCCTTTTTAGGGCCGTTGCTAGGGCCGTTGCTAGGGCCGTTGCTAGGGCCCTTGTTAGGGCCGTTGCTAGGGCTGTTGCTATGGCCGTTGCTAGGGCCGTTGCTAGGGCCCTTGTTAGGGCCGTTGCTAGGGCCGTTGCTAGGGCCGTTGCTAGGGCCGTTGCAAGGGCCCTTGTTAGGGCCGTTGCTAGGGCCGTTTCTAGGGCCGTTGCTAGGGCCGTTTCTAGGGCCCTTGTTAGGGCCGTTGCTAGGGCCGTTGCTAGGGCCCTTGTTAGGGCCGTTGCTAGGGCCGTTGCTAGGGTTTTTCCTAGGGCCGTTTGAAGGGCCGTTGTTAGGGCCGTTGCTAGGGCCCTTGTTAGGGCCGTTTCTAGGGCCGTTGTTAGGGCCGTTGCTAGGGCCGTTGCTAGGGCCGTTGTTAGGGCCGTTGCTAGGGCCGTTGCTAGGGCCCTTGTTAGGGCCGTTGCTAGGGCCGTTGCTAGGGCCTTTGTTAGGGCTGTTGCTAGGGCCCTTGTGTGGGCCGTTGCTAGGGCCCTTGTTAGGGCCGTTGCTAGGGCCGTTGCTATGGCCGTTTCTAGGGCCCTTGTTAGGGCCGTTGCTAGGGCCGTTGCTAGGGCCGTTGCTAGGGCCGTTGCTAGGGCCCTTGTTCGGGCCGTTATAGGGCCGTAGCTAGGGCCGTTGCTAGGGCCCTTGTTAGGGCAGTTGCTAGGGCCGTTGCTAGGGCCGTTGCTAGGGCCGTTGCTAGGGCCGTTGCTAGGGCCCTTGTTAGGGCCGTTGATAGGGCCCTTGTTAGGGCCGTTGCTAGGGCCCTTGTTAGGGCCGTTGCTAGGGCCCGTGTTAGGGCCGTTGCTAGGGCCCTTGTTAGGGCCGTTGCTAGGGCCGTTGCTAGGGCCGTTGCTAGGGTTGTTCTTAGGGCCGTTTCAAGGGCCGTTGTTAGGGCCGTTGCTAGGGCCGTTGCTAGGGCCGTTGTTAGGGCCGTTGCTAGGGCCGTTGCTAGGGCCGTTCCTAGGGCCGTTGCTAGGGCCATTGCAAGGGCCCTTGTTAGGGCCGTTGATAGGGCCCTTGTTAGGGCCGTTGCTAGGGCCCTTGTTAGGGCCGTTGCTAGGGCCCTTGTTAGGGCTGTTGCAAGGGCCCTTGTTAGGGCCGTTGCTAGGGCCGTTTCTAGGGCCGTTGCTAGGGCCGTTTCTAGGGCCCTTGTTAGGGCCGTTGCTAGGGCCGTTGCTAGGGCCCTTGTTAGGGCCGTTGCTAGGGCTGTTGCTAGGGCCGTTGCTAGGGCCGTTGCTAGGGCCCTTGTTAGGGCCGTTATAGGGCCGTAGCTAGGGCCGTTGCTAGGGCCGTTGCTAGGGCCCTTGTTAGGGCCGTTGCTAGGGCCCTTGTTAGGGCCGTTGCTAGGGCCCTTTTTAGGGCCGTTACTAGGGCCGTTGCTAGGGCCGTTGCTAGGGCCCTTGTTAGGGCCGTTGCTATGGCCGTTGCTAGGGCCATTGCTAGGGCCGTTGCTAGGGCCCTTGTTAGGGCCGTTGCTAGGGCCGTAGCTAGGGCCGTTGCTAGGGCCGTTGCTAGGGCCCTTGTTAGGGCCGTTGCTAGGGCCCTTGTTAGGGCCGTTGCTAGGGCCCTTGTTAGGGCCGTTGCTAGGGCCCTTGTTAGGGCCGTTGCTAGGGCCCTTGTTAGGGCCGTTGCTAGGGCCTTTGCTAGGGCCGTTGCTTGGGCCGTTGCTAGGGCCCTTGTTAGGGCCGTTGCTAGGGCCCTTGTTAGGGCCGTTGCTAGGGCCCTTGTTAGGGCCGTTGCTAGGGCTCTTGTTAGGGCCGTTGCTAGGGCCCTTGTTAGGGCCGTTGCTAGGGCCCTTGTTAGGGCCGTTGCTTATGCCCTTGTTAGGGCCGTTGCTAGGGCCGTTGCTAGGGCCGTTGCTAGGGCCGTTGCTAGGGCCGTTGTTAGGGCCGTTGCTAGGGCCGTTTCTAGGGCCCTTGTTAGGGTCGTTGCTAGGGCCGTTGCTAGGGCCCTTGTTAGTGCCGTTGCCAGGGCCGTTGTTAGGGCCGTTGCTAGGGCCGTTGCTAGGGCCCTTGTTAGGGCTGTTATAGGGCCGTATCTAGGGCCGTTGCTAGGGCCGTTGCTAGGGCCCTTGTTAGGACCGTTGCTAGGGCCGTTGCTAGGGCCGTGGTTAGGGCAGTTGCTAGGGCCGTTTTTAGGGCCGTTGCTATTGCCTTTGTTAGGGCCGTTGCTAGGGCCGTTGCTAGGGCCGTGGTTAGGGCCGTTGCTAGGGCCGTTGCTAGGGCCGTTGCTAGGGTCATTGTTAGGGCCGTTGTTAGGGCCGTTGCTAGGGCCGTTGCTAGGGCCGTTGCTAGGGCCGTTGCTAGAGCCCTTGTTAGGGCCGTTGCTAGGGCCCTTGTTAGGGCCGTTGCTAGGGCCCTTGTTAGGGCCGTTGCTAGGGCCGTAGCTAGGGCCGTTGCTAGGGCCGTTGCTAGGACCGTTGTTAGGGCCCTTGTTAGGGCCGTTGCTAGGGCCCTTGTTAGGGCCGTTGCTAGGGCCCTTGTTAGGGCCGCTGCTAGGGCTCTTGTTAGGGCCGTTGCTAGGGCCGTTGCTAGGGCCGTTGCTAGGGCCGTTGTTAGTACCGTTGCTAGGGCCGTTGCTAGGACCGATGCTAGGGCCCTTGTTAGGGCCGTTGCTAGGGCCATTGCTACGGCCGTTGCTAGGGCCGTTGCTAGGGCCCTTTTTATGGCCGTTGCTAGGGCCGTAGCTAGGGCCGTTGCTAGGGCCGTTGCTAGGGCCGTATCTAGGGCCCTTGTTAGGGGCGTTGCTAGGGCCCTTGTTAGGGCCGTTGCTAGGGCCGTTGTTAGGGCCCTTGTTAGGGCCATTGCTAGGGCCGTTGCTAAGGCCGTTTCTAGGGCCGTTGCTAGGGCCGTTGCTAGGGCCGTTGTTAGGGCCGTTGCTAGGGCCGTTGCTTGGGCCCTTGTTAGGGCCGTTGCTAGGGCCGTAGCTAGGGCCGTTGCTAGGGCCGTTGCTAGGGCCGTGGTTAGGGCCGTTGTTAGGGCCGTTGCTAGGGCCGTTGCTAGGGCCGTTGCTAGGGCCGTTGTTAGGGCCGTTCCTAGGGCCGTTGTTAGGGCCGTTGCCAGGGCCGTTGGTAGGGCCGTTGCCAGGGCCGTTGTTAGGGCCGTTGCTAGGGCCCTTGTTAGGGCCGTTGCTAGGGCCCTTTTTAGGGCCGTTTCAAGGGCCGTAGCTAGGGCCGTTGCTAGGTCCCTTGTTAGGGCCGTTGCTAGGGCCGTTGCTAGGGCCGTTGCTAGGGCCGTTGCTAGGGCCCTTATTAGGGCCGTTGCTAGGGCCGTTGCTAGGGCCGTTGCTAGGGCCGTTGCTAGGGCCCTTATTAGGGCCGTTGCTAGGGCCGTTGCTAGGGCCGTTGCTAGGGCCGTTGCTAGGGCCCTTGTTAGGGCCGTTGCTAGGGCCCTTGTTAGGGCCGTTGCTAGGGACCTTCTTAGGGCCGTTGCTAGGGCCCTTGTTAGGGCCGTTGCTAGGGCCCTTGTTAGGGCCGTTGCTAGGGACGTGGCTAGGGCCGTTGTGAGGGCCGTTGCTAGGGCCGTTGCTAGGGCTGTTGCAAGGGCTGTTGTTAGGGCCGTTGCTAGGGCTTTTTTTAGGGCCGTTGCTAGGGCCGTTGCTAGGGCCGTTGCTAGGGCCGTTGCTAGGGCCGTTGCTAGGGCCGTTGTTAGGGCCGTTCCTAGGGCCGTTGTTAGGGCCGTTGCTAGGGCCGTTGGTAGGGCCGTTGCAAGGGCCGTTGTTAGGGCCGTTGCTAGGGCCCTTGTTAGGGCCGTTGCTAGGGCCCTTTTTAGGGCCGTTTAAAGGGCCGTTGCTAGGGCCGTTGCTAGGTCCCTTGTTAGGGCCGTTGCTAGGGCCGTTGCTAGGGCCGTTGCTAGGGCCGTTGCTAGGGCCCTTATTAGCGCCGTTGCTAGGGCCATTGCTAGGGCCGTTGCTAGGGCCCTTTTTAGGGCCGTTGCTAAGGCCGTAGCTAGGGCCATTGCTAGGGCCGTTGCTCGGGCCCTTGTTAGGGCCGTTGCTAGGGCCCTTGTTAGGGCCGTTGCTAGGGCCCTAGTTAGGGCCGTTGCTAGGGCCCTTGTTAGGGCCGTTGCTAGGGCCCTTGTTAGGGCCGTTGCTAGGGCCCTTGTTAGGGCCGTTGCTAGGGACGTGGCTAGGGCCGTTGTGAGGGCCGTTGCTAGGGCCGTTGCTAGGGCTGTTGCAAGGGCTGTTGTTAGGGCCGTTGCTAGGGCTTTTTTTAGGGCCGTTGCTAGGGCCGTTGCTAGGGCCGTTGCTAGGGCCGTTGTTAGTACCGTTGCTAGGGCCGTTGCTAGGACCGATGCTACGGCCCTTGTTAGGGCCGTTGCTAGGGCCATTGGTAGGGCCGTTGCTAGGGCCGTTGCTAGGGCCCTTTTTATGGCCGTTGATAGGGCCGTAGCTAGGGTCGTTGCTAGGGCCGTTGCTAGGGCCGTATCTAGGGCCCTTGTTAGGGCCGTTGCTAGGGCCCTTGTTAGGGCCGTTGCTAGGGCCCTTGTTAGGGCCGTTGCTAGGGCCGTTGCTAGGGCCGTTGTTAGGGCCGTTGTTAGGGCCCTTGTTAGGGCCATTGCTAGGGCCGTTGCTAAGGCCGTTTCTAGGGTCGTTGCTAGGGCCGTTGCTAGGGCCGTTGTTAAAGCCGTTGCTAGGGCCGTTGCTAGGGCCGTTGCTAGGGCCGTTTTTTTGGCCGTTGTTAGGGCCGTTGCTAGGGCCGTTGTTAGGGCCGTTGCTAGGGCCGTTGCTAGGGCCGTTTTTAGGGCCGTTGCTAGGGCCGTTGCTAGGGCCGTGGTTAGGGCCGTTGCTAGGGCTGTTGTTAGGGCCGTTGCTAGGGCCTTTGTTAGGGCCGTTGCTAGGGCCGTTGCTAGGGCCGTTGCTAGGGCCGTTGCTAGGGCCGTTGCTAGGGCCGTGGTTAGGGCCGTTGCTAGGGCCGTTGCTAGGGCCGTTGCTAGGGCCGTTTCTAGGGCCGTTGCTAGGGCCGTTGCTAGGGCCGTTGTTAGGGCCGTTGCTAGGGCCGTTGCTAGAGCCGTTGCAATACCCTTGTTAGGGCCGTTGCTAGTGCCGTTGTTAGGGCCGTTGCTAGGGCCGTTGCTAGGGCCGTTGCTAGGGCCGTTGTTAGGGCCGTTGTTAGGGCCGTTGTTAGGGCCGTTGCTAGGGCCGTTGTTAGGGCCCTTGTTAGGGCCGTTGCTAGGGCCGTTGTTAGGGCCGTTGTTAGGGCCCTTGTTAGGGCCGTTGCTAGGGCTTTTGTTAGGGCCGTTGCTAGGGCCGTTTCTAGGGCCGTTGTTAGGGCCGTTGTTAGGGCCCTTGTTAAAGCCGTTGCTATGGCCGTTGCTAGGGCCGTTGTTAGGGCCGTTGCTAGGGCCCTTGTTAGGGCCGTTGCTAGGGCCGTTGCTAGGGCCGTTGTTAGGGCCGCTGCTACGGCCGTGGTTTGTGCCGCTGCTACGGCCGTTGTTAGGGCCCTTGTTAGGGCCGTTGCTAGGGCTGTTGCTATGGCCGTTGCTAGGGCCGTTGCTAGGGCACTTGTTAGGGCCGTTGCTAGGGCCGTTGCTAGGGCCGTTGCTAGGGCCGTTGCTAGGGCCCTTGTTAGGGCCGTTGCTAGGGTTTTTCCTAGGGCCGTTTGAAGGGCCGTTGTTAGGGCCGTTGCTAGGGCCCTTGTTAGGGCCGTTTCTAGGGCCGTTGTTAGGGCCGTTGCTAGGGCCGTTGCTAGGGCCGTTGTTAGGGCCGTTGCTAGGGCCGTTGCTAGGGCCCTTGTTAGGGCCGTTGCTAGGGCCGTTGCTAGGGCCTTTGTTAGGGCTGTTGCTAGGGCCCTTGTGAGGGCCGTTGCTAGGGCCCTTGTTAGGGCCGTTGCTAGGGCCGTTGCTATGGCCGTTTCTAGGGCCCTTGTTAGGGCCGTTGCTAGGGCCGTTGCTAGGGCCGTTGCTAGGGCCGTTGCTAGGGCCCTTGTTCGGGCCGTTATAGGGCCGTAGCTAGGGCCGTTGCTAGGGCCCTTGTTAGGGCAGTTGCTAGGGCCGTTGCTAGGGCCGTTGCTAGGGCATTTGTTAGGGCCGTTGCTAGGGCCGTTGCTAGGGCCGTTGCTAGGGCCCTTGTTAGGGCCGTTGATAGGGCCCTTGTTAGGGCCGTTGCTAGGGCCCTTGTTAGGGCCGTTGCTAGGGCCCGTGTTAGGGCCGTTGCTAGGGCCCTTGTTAGGGCCGTTGCTAGGGCCGTTGCTAGGGCCGTTGCTAGGGTTGTTCTTAGGGCCGTTTCAAGGGCCGTTGTTAGGGCCGTTGCTAGGGCCGTTGCTAGGGCCGTTGTTAGGGCCGTTGCTAGGGCCGTTGCTAGGGCCGTTGCTAGGGCCATTGCAAGGGCCCTTGTTAGGGCCGTTGATAGGGCCCTTGTTAGGGCCGTTGCTAGGGCCCTTGTTAGGGCCGTTGCTAGGGCCCTTGTTAGGGCCGTTGCAAGGGCCCTTGTTAGGGCCGTTGCTAGGGCCGTTTCTAGGGCCGTTGCTAGGGCCGTTTCTAGGGCCCTTGTTAGGGCCGTTGCTAGGGCCGTTGCTAGGGCCCTTGTTAGGGCCGTTGCTAGGGCTGTTGCTAGGGCCGTTGCTAGGGCCGTTGCTAGGGCCCTTGTTAGGGCCGTTATAGGGCCGTAGCTAGGGCCGTTGCTAGGGCCGTTGCTAGGGCCCTTGTTAGGGCCGTTGCTATGGCCGTTGCTAGGGCCATTGCTAGGGCCGTTGCTAGGGCCCTTGTTAGGGCCGTTGCTAGGGCCGTTGCTAGGGCCCTTGCTAGGGCCGTTGCTACGGCCGTTGCTAGGGCCCTTGTTAGGGCCGTTGCTAGGGCCGTAGCTAGGGCCGTTGCTAGGGCCGTTGCTAGGGCCCTTGTTAGGGCCGTTGCTAGGGCCCTTGTTAGGGCCGTTGCTAGGGCCCTTGTTAGGGCCTTTGCTAGGGCCGTTGCTTGGGCCGTTGCTAGGGCCCTTGTTAGGGCCGTTGCTAGGGCTCTTGTTAGGGCCGTTGCTAGGGCCCTTGTTAGGGCCGTTGCTAGGGCCCTTGTTAGGGCCGTTGCTAGGGCCCTTGTTAGGGCCGTTGCTAGGGCCTTTGCTAGGGCCGTTGCTTGGGCCGTTGCTAGGGCCCTTGTTAGGGCCGTTGCTAGGGCCCTTGTTAGGGCCGTTGCTAGGGCTCTTGTTAGGGCCGTTGCTAGGGCCCTTGTTAGGGCCGTTGCTAGGGCCCTTGTTAGGGCCGTTGCTTATGCCCTTGTTAGGGCCGTTGCTAGGGCCGTTGCTAGGGCCGTTGCTAGGGCCGTTGCTAGGGCCCTTGTTAGGGCCGTTGCTAGGGCCCTTGTTAGGGCCGTTGCTAGGGCCCTTGTTAGGGCCGTTGCTAGGGCTCTTGTTAGGGCCGTTGCTAGGG
Organism: Micromys minutus; assembly: GCF_963924665.1. NCBI lineage: Eukaryota > Metazoa > Chordata > Mammalia > Rodentia > Muridae > Micromys > Micromys minutus. The sequence continues at coordinate 2,987,873 of NC_137985.1, read as the reverse complement.
CCCTTGTTAGGGCCGTTGCTAGGGCCGTTGTTAGGGCCGTTGCTAGGGCCGTTGCTAGGGCCGTTGCTAGGGTTGTTCCTAGGGCCGTTTCAAAGGCCGTTGTTAGGGCCGTTGCTAGGGCCGTTGCTAGGGCCGTTGTTAGGGCCGTTGCTAGGGCCGTTTCTAGGGCCCTTGTTAGGGTCGTTGCTAGGGCCGTTGCTAGGGCCCTTGTTAGTGCCGTTGCTAGGGCCGTTGTTAGGGCCGTTGCTAGGGCCGTTGCTAGGGCCCTTGTTAGGGCTGTTATAGGGCCGTATCTAGGGCCGTTGCTAGGGCCGTTGCTAGGGCCCTTGTTAAAACCGTTGCTAGGGCCGTTGCTAGGGCCGTGGTTAGGGCAGTTGCTAGGGCCGTTTTTAGGGCCGTTGCTAGGGCCTTTGTTAGGGCCGTTGCTAGGGCCGTTGCTAGGGCCGTGGTTAGGGCCGTTGCTAGGGCCGTTGCTAGGGCCGTTGCTAGGGCCATTGTTAGGGCCGTTGTTAGGGCCGTTGCTAGGGCCGTTGCTAGGGCCGTTGCTAAAGCCGTTGCTAGGGCCGTTGCTAGGGCCGTTGCTATTGCCGTTGCTAGAGCCCTTGTTAGGGCCGTTGCTAGGGCCCTTGTTAGGGCCGTTGCTAGGGCCCTTGTTAGGGCCGTTGCTAGGGCCCTTGTTAGGGCCGTTGCTAGGGCCGTAGCTAGGGCCGTTGCTAGGGCCGTTGCTAGGACCGTTGTTAGGGCCCTTGTTAGGGCCGTTGCTAGGGCCCTTGTTAGGGCCGTTGCTAGGGCCCTTGTTAGGGCCGCTGCTAGGGCTCTTGTTAGGGCCGTTGCTAGGGCCGTTGCTAGGGCCGTTGCTAGGGCCGTTGTTAGTACCGTTGCTAGGGCCGTTGCTAGGACCGATGCTAGGGCCCTTGTTAGGGCCGTTGCTAGGGCCATTGCTAGGGCCGTTGCTAGGGCCGTTGCTAGGGCCCTTTTTATGGCCGTTGCTAGGGCCGTAGCTAGGGCCGTTGCTAGGGCCGTTGCTAGGGCCGTATCTAGGGCCCTTGTTAGGGGCGTTGCTAGGGCCCTTGTTAGGGCCGTTGCTAGGGCCGTTGTTAGGGCCCTTGTTAGGGCCATTGCTAGGGCCGTTGCTAAGGCCGTTTCTAGGGCCGTTGCTAGGGCCGTTGCTAGGGCCGTTGTTAGGGCCGTTGCTAGGGCCGTTGCTTGGGCCCTTGTTAGGGCCGTTGCTAGGGCCGTAGCTAGGGCCGTTGCTAGGGCCGTTGTTAGGGCCGTTGCTAGGGCCGTTGCTTGGGCCCTTGTTAGGGCTGTTGCAAGGGCCCTTGTTAGGGCCGTTGCTAGGGCCGTTTCTAGGGCCGTTGCTAGGGCCGTTTCTAGGGCCCTTGTTAGGGCCGTTGCTAGGGCCGTTGCTAGGGCCCTTGTTAGGGCCGTTGCTAGGGCTGTTGCTAGGGCCGTTGCTAGGGCCGTTGCTAGGGCCCTTGTTAGGGCCGTTATAGGGCCGTAGCTAGGGCCGTTGCTAGGGCCGTTGCTAGGGCCCTTGTTAGGGCCGTTGCTAGGGCCCTTGTTAGGGCCGTTGCTAGGGCCCTTTTTAGGGCCGTTACTAGGGCCGTTGCTAGGGCCGTTGCTAGGGCCCTTGTTAGGGCCGTTGCTATGGCCGTTGCTAGGGCCATTGCTAGGGCCGTTGCTAGGGCCCTTGTTAGGGCCGTTGCTAGGGCCGTAGCTAGGGCCGTTGCTAGGGCCGTTGCTAGGGCCCTTGTTAGGGCCGTTGCTAGGGCCCTTGTTAGGGCCGTTGCTAGGGCCCTTGTTAGGGCCGTTGCTAGGGCCCTTGTTAGGGCCGTTGCTAGGGCCCTTGTTAGGGCCGTTGCTAGGGCCTTTGCTAGGGCCGTTGCTTGGGCCGTTGCTAGGGCCCTTGTTAGGGCCGTTGCTAGGGCCCTTGTTAGGGCCGTTGCTAGGGCCCTTGTTAGGGCCGTTGCTAGGGCTCTTGTTAGGGCCGTTGCTAGGGCCCTTGTTAGGGCCGTTGCTAGGGCCCTTGTTAGGGCCGTTGCTTATGCCCTTGTTAGGGCCGTTGCTAGGGCCGTTGCTAGGGCCGTTGCTAGGGCCGTTGCTAGGGCCCTTGTTAGGGCCGTTGCTAGGGCCCTTGTTAGGGCCGTTGCTAGGGCCCTTGTTAGGGCCGTTGCTAGGGCTCTTGTTAGGGCCGTTGCTAGGGCCCTTGTTAGGGCCGTTGCTAGGGCCGTTGTTAGGGCCGTTGCTAGGGCCGTTGCTAGGGCCGTTGCTAGGGTTGTTCCTAGGGCCGTTTCAAAGGCCGTTGTTAGGGCCGTTGCTAGGGCCGTTGCTAGGGCCGTTGTTAGGGCCGTTGCTAGGGCCGTTTCTAGGGCCCTTGTTAGGGTCGTTGCTAGGGCCGTTGCTAGGGCCCTTGTTAGTGCCGTTGCTAGGGCCGTTGTTAGGGCCGTTGCTAGGGCCGTTGCTAGGGCCCTTGTTAGGGCTGTTATAGGGCCGTATCTAGGGCCGTTGCTAGGGCCGTTGCTAGGGCCCTTGTTAGGACCGTTGCTAGGGCCGTTGCTAGGGCCGTGGTTAGGGCAGTTGCTAGGGCCGTTTTTAGGGCCGTTGCTATTGCCTTTGTTAGGGCCGTTGCTAGGGCCGTTGCTAGGGCCGTGGTTAGGGCCGTTGCTAGGGCCGTTGCTAGGGCCGTTGCTAGGGTCATTGTTAGGGCCGTTGTTAGGGCCGTTGCTAGGGCCGTTGCTAGGGCCGTTGCTAGGGCCGTTGCTAGAGCCCTTGTTAGGGCCGTTGCTAGGGCCCTTGTTAGGGCCGTTGCTAGGGCCCTTGTTAGGGCCGTTGCTAGGGCCGTAGCTAGGGCCGTTGCTAGGGCCGTTGCTAGGACCGTTGTTAGGGCCCTTGTTAGGGCCGTTGCTAGGGCCCTTGTTAGGGCCGTTGCTAGGGCCCTTGTTAGGGCCGCTGCTAGGGCTCTTGTTAGGGCCGTTGCTAGGGCCGTTGCTAGGGCCGTTGCTAGGGCCGTTGTTAGTACCGTTGCTAGGGCCGTTGCTAGGACCGATGCTAGGGCCCTTGTTAGGGCCGTTGCTAGGGCCATTGCTACGGCCGTTGCTAGGGCCGTTGCTAGGGCCCTTTTTATGGCCGTTGCTAGGGCCGTAGCTAGGGCCGTTGCTAGGGCCGTTGCTAGGGCCGTATCTAGGGCCCTTGTTAGGGGCGTTGCTAGGGCCCTTGTTAGGGCCGTTGCTAGGGCCGTTGTTAGGGCCCTTGTTAGGGCCATTGCTAGGGCCGTTGCTAAGGCCGTTTCTAGGGCCGTTGCTAGGGCCGTTGCTAGGGCCGTTGTTAGGGCCGTTGCTAGGGCCGTTGCTTGGGCCCTTGTTAGGGCCGTTGCTAGGGCCGTAGCTAGGGCCGTTGCTAGGGCCGTTGCTAGGGCCGTGGTTAGGGCCGTTGTTAGGGCCGTTGCTAGGGCCGTTGCTAGGGCCGTTGCTAGGGCCGTTGTTAGGGCCGTTCCTAGGGCCGTTGTTAGGGCCGTTGCCAGGGCCGTTGGTAGGGCCGTTGCCAGGGCCGTTGTTAGGGCCGTTGCTAGGGCCCTTGTTAGGGCCGTTGCTAGGGCCCTTTTTAGGGCCGTTTCAAGGGCCGTAGCTAGGGCCGTTGCTAGGTCCCTTGTTAGGGCCGTTGCTAGGGCCGTTGCTAGGGCCGTTGCTAGGGCCGTTGCTAGGGCCCTTATTAGGGCCGTTGCTAGGGCCGTTGCTAGGGCCGTTGCTAGGGCCGTTGCTAGGGCCCTTATTAGGGCCGTTGCTAGGGCCGTTGCTAGGGCCGTTGCTAGGGCCGTTGCTAGGGCCCTTGTTAGGGCCGTTGCTAGGGCCCTTGTTAGGGCCGTTGCTAGGGACCTTCTTAGGGCCGTTGCTAGGGCCCTTGTTAGGGCCGTTGCTAGGGCCCTTGTTAGGGCCGTTGCTAGGGACGTGGCTAGGGCCGTTGTGAGGGCCGTTGCTAGGGCCGTTGCTAGGGCTGTTGCAAGGGCTGTTGTTAGGGCCGTTGCTAGGGCTTTTTTTAGGGCCGTTGCTAGGGCCGTTGCTAGGGCCGTTGCTAGGGCCGTTGCTAGGGCCGTTGCTAGGGCCGTTGTTAGGGCCGTTCCTAGGGCCGTTGTTAGGGCCGTTGCTAGGGCCGTTGGTAGGGCCGTTGCAAGGGCCGTTGTTAGGGCCGTTGCTAGGGCCCTTGTTAGGGCCGTTGCTAGGGCCCTTTTTAGGGCCGTTTAAAGGGCCGTTGCTAGGGCCGTTGCTAGGTCCCTTGTTAGGGCCGTTGCTAGGGCCGTTGCTAGGGCCGTTGCTAGGGCCGTTGCTAGGGCCCTTATTAGCGCCGTTGCTAGGGCCATTGCTAGGGCCGTTGCTAGGGCCCTTTTTAGGGCCGTTGCTAAGGCCGTAGCTAGGGCCATTGCTAGGGCCGTTGCTCGGGCCCTTGTTAGGGCCGTTGCTAGGGCCCTTGTTAGGGCCGTTGCTAGGGCCCTAGTTAGGGCCGTTGCTAGGGCCCTTGTTAGGGCCGTTGCTAGGGCCCTTGTTAGGGCCGTTGCTAGGGCCCTTGTTAGGGCCGTTGCTAGGGACGTGGCTAGGGCCGTTGTGAGGGCCGTTGCTAGGGCCGTTGCTAGGGCTGTTGCAAGGGCTGTTGTTAGGGCCGTTGCTAGGGCTTTTTTTAGGGCCGTTGCTAGGGCCGTTGCTAGGGCCGTTGCTAGGGCCGTTGTTAGTACCGTTGCTAGGGCCGTTGCTAGGACCGATGCTACGGCCCTTGTTAGGGCCGTTGCTAGGGCCATTGGTAGGGCCGTTGCTAGGGCCGTTGCTAGGGCCCTTTTTATGGCCGTTGATAGGGCCGTAGCTAGGGTCGTTGCTAGGGCCGTTGCTAGGGCCGTATCTAGGGCCCTTGTTAGGGCCGTTGCTAGGGCCCTTGTTAGGGCCGTTGCTAGGGCCCTTGTTAGGGCCGTTGCTAGGGCCGTTGCTAGGGCCGTTGTTAGGGCCGTTGTTAGGGCCCTTGTTAGGGCCATTGCTAGGGCCGTTGCTAAGGCCGTTTCTAGGGTCGTTGCTAGGGCCGTTGCTAGGGCCGTTGTTAGGGCCGTTGCTAGGGCCGTTGTTAAAGCCGTTGCTAGGGCCGTTGCTAGGGCCGTTGCTAGGGCCGTTTTTTTGGCCGTTGTTAGGGCCGTTGCTAGGGCCGTTGTTAGGGCCGTTGCTAGGGCCGTTGCTAGGGCCGTTTTTAGGGCCGTTGCTAGGGCCGTTGCTAGGGCCGTGGTTAGGGCCGTTGCTAGGGCTGTTGTTAGGGCCGTTGCTAGGGCCTTTGTTAGGGCCGTTGCTAGGGCCGTTGCTAGGGCCGTTGCTAGGGCCGTTGCTAGGGCCGTTGCTAGGGCCGTGGTTAGGGCCGTTGCTAGGGCCGTTGCTAGGGCCGTTGCTAGGGCCGTTTCTAGGGCCGTTGCTAGGGCCGTTGCTAGGGCCGTTGTTAGGGCCGTTGCTAGGGCCGTTGCTAGAGCCGTTGCAATACCCTTGTTAGGGCCGTTGCTAGTGCCGTTGTTAGGGCCGTTGCTAGGGCCGTTGCTAGGGCCGTTGCTAGGGCCGTTGTTAGGGCCGTTGTTAGGGCCGTTGTTAGGGCCGTTGCTAGGGCCGTTGTTAGGGCCCTTGTTAGGGCCGTTGCTAGGGCCGTTGTTAGGGCCGTTGTTAGGGCCCTTGTTAGGGCCGTTGCTAGGGCTTTTGTTAGGGCCGTTGCTAGGGCCGTTTCTAGGGCCGTTGTTAGGGCCGTTGTTAGGGCCCTTGTTAAAGCCGTTGCTATGGCCGTTGCTAGGGCCGTTGTTAGGGCCGTTGCTAGGGCCCTTGTTAGGGCCGTTGCTAGGGCCGTTGCTAGGGCCGTTGTTAGGGCCGCTGCTACGGCCGTGGTTTGTGCCGCTGCTACGGCCGTTGTTAGGGCCCTTGTTAGGGCCGTTGCTAGGGCTGTTGCTATGGCCGTTGCTAGGGCCGTTGCTAGGGCACTTGTTAGGGCCGTTGCTAGGGCCGTTGCTAGGGCCGTTGCTAGGGCCGTTGCTAGGGCCCTTGTTAGGGCCGTTGCTAGGGCCGTTGCTAGGGTTTTTCCTAGGGCCGTTTGAAGGGCCGTTGTTAGGGCCGTTGCTAGGGCCCTTGTTAGGGCCGTTTCTAGGGCCGTTGTTAGGGCCGTTGCTAGGGCCGTTGCTAGGGCCGTTGTTAGGGCCGTTGCTAGGGCCGTTGCTAGGGCCCTTGTTAGGGCCGTTGCTAGGGCCGTTGCTAGGGCCTTTGTTAGGGCTGTTGCTAGGGCCCTTGTGAGGGCCGTTGCTAGGGCCCTTGTTAGGGCCGTTGCTAGGGCCGTTGCTATGGCCGTTTCTAGGGCCCTTGTTAGGGCCGTTGCTAGGGCCGTTGCTAGGGCCGTTGCTAGGGCCGTTGCTAGGGCCCTTGTTCGGGCCGTTATAGGGCCGTAGCTAGGGCCGTTGCTAGGGCCCTTGTTAGGGCAGTTGCTAGGGCCGTTGCTAGGGCCGTTGCTAGGGCATTTGTTAGGGCCGTTGCTAGGGCCGTTGCTAGGGCCGTTGCTAGGGCCCTTGTTAGGGCCGTTGATAGGGCCCTTGTTAGGGCCGTTGCTAGGGCCCTTGTTAGGGCCGTTGCTAGGGCCCGTGTTAGGGCCGTTGCTAGGGCCCTTGTTAGGGCCGTTGCTAGGGCCGTTGCTAGGGCCGTTGCTAGGGTTGTTCTTAGGGCCGTTTCAAGGGCCGTTGTTAGGGCCGTTGCTAGGGCCGTTGCTAGGGCCGTTGTTAGGGCCGTTGCTAGGGCCGTTGCTAGGGCCGTTGCTAGGGCCATTGCAAGGGCCCTTGTTAGGGCCGTTGATAGGGCCCTTGTTAGGGCCGTTGCTAGGGCCCTTGTTAGGGCCGTTGCTAGGGCCCTTGTTAGGGCCGTTGCAAGGGCCCTTGTTAGGGCCGTTGCTAGGGCCGTTTCTAGGGCCGTTGCTAGGGCCGTTTCTAGGGCCCTTGTTAGGGCCGTTGCTAGGGCCGTTGCTAGGGCCCTTGTTAGGGCCGTTGCTAGGGCTGTTGCTAGGGCCGTTGCTAGGGCCGTTGCTAGGGCCCTTGTTAGGGCCGTTATAGGGCCGTAGCTAGGGCCGTTGCTAGGGCCGTTGCTAGGGCCCTTGTTAGGGCCGTTGCTATGGCCGTTGCTAGGGCCATTGCTAGGGCCGTTGCTAGGGCCCTTGTTAGGGCCGTTGCTAGGGCCGTTGCTAGGGCCCTTGCTAGGGCCGTTGCTACGGCCGTTGCTAGGGCCCTTGTTAGGGCCGTTGCTAGGGCCGTAGCTAGGGCCGTTGCTAGGGCCGTTGCTAGGGCCCTTGTTAGGGCCGTTGCTAGGGCCCTTGTTAGGGCCGTTGCTAGGGCCCTTGTTAGGGCCTTTGCTAGGGCCGTTGCTTGGGCCGTTGCTAGGGCCCTTGTTAGGGCCGTTGCTAGGGCTCTTGTTAGGGCCGTTGCTAGGGCCCTTGTTAGGGCCGTTGCTAGGGCCCTTGTTAGGGCCGTTGCTAGGGCCCTTGTTAGGGCCGTTGCTAGGGCCTTTGCTAGGGCCGTTGCTTGGGCCGTTGCTAGGGCCCTTGTTAGGGCCGTTGCTAGGGCCCTTGTTAGGGCCGTTGCTAGGGCCCTTGTTAGGGCCGTTGCTAGGGCCCTTGTTAGGGCCGTTGCTTATGCCCTTGTTAGGGCCGTTGCTAGGGCCGTTGCTAGGGCCGTTGCTAGGGCCGTTGCTAGGGCCCTTGTTAGGGCCGTTGCTAGGGCCCTTGTTAGGGCCGTTGCTAGGGCCCTTGTTAGGGCCGTTGCTAGGGCTCTTGTTAGGGCCGTTGCTAGGGCCCTTGTTAGGGCCGTTGCTAGGGCCGTTGTTAGGGCCGTTGCTAGGGCCGTTGCTAGGGCCGTTGCTAGGGTTGTTCCTAGGGCCGTTTCAAAGGCCGTTGTTAGGGCCGTTGCTAGGGCCGTTGCTAGGGCCGTTGTTAGGGCCGTTGCTAGGGCCGTTTCTAGGGCCCTTGTTAGGGTCGTTGCTAGGGCCGTTGCTAGGGCCCTTGTTAGTGCCGTTGCTAGGGCCGTTGTTAGGGCCGTTGCTAGGGCCGTTGCTAGGGCCCTTGTTAGGGCTGTTATAGGGCCGTATCTAGGGCCGTTGCTAGGGCCGTTGCTAGGGCCCTTGTTAAAACCGTTGCTAGGGCCGTTGCTAGGGCCGTGGTTAGGGCAGTTGCTAGGGCCGTTTTTAGGGCCGTTGCTAGGGCCTTTGTTAGGGCCGTTGCTAGGGCCGTTGCTAGGGCCGTGGTTAGGGCCGTTGCTAGGGCCGTTGCTAGGGCCGTTGCTAGGGCCATTGTTAGGGCCGTTGTTAGGGCCGTTGCTAGGGCCGTTGCTAGGGCCGTTGCTAAAGCCGTTGCTAGGGCCGTTGCTAGGGCCGTTGCTATTGCCGTTGCTAGAGCCCTTGTTAGGGCCGTTGCTAGGGCCCTTGTTAGGGCCGTTGCTAGGGCCCTTGTTAGGGCCGTTGCTAGGGCCCTTGTTAGGGCCGTTGCTAGGGCCGTAGCTAGGGCCGTTGCTAGGGCCGTTGCTAGGACCGTTGTTAGGGCCCTTGTTAGGGCCGTTGCTAGGGCCCTTGTTAGGGCCGTTGCTAGGGCCCTTGTTAGGGCCGCTGCTAGGGCTCTTGTTAGGGCCGTTGCTAGGGCCGTTGCTAGGGCCGTTGCTAGGGCCGTTGTTAGTACCGTTGCTAGGGCCGTTGCTAGGACCGATGCTAGGGCCCTTGTTAGGGCCGTTGCTAGGGCCATTGCTAGGGCCGTTGCTAGGGCCGTTGCTAGGGCCCTTTTTATGGCCGTTGCTAGGGCCGTAGCTAGGGCCGTTGCTAGGGCCGTTGCTAGGGCCGTATCTAGGGCCCTTGTTAGGGGCGTTGCTAGGGCCCTTGTTAGGGCCGTTGCTAGGGCCGTTGTTAGGGCCCTTGTTAGGGCCATTGCTAGGGCCGTTGCTAAGGCCGTTTCTAGGGCCGTTGCTAGGGCCGTTGCTAGGGCCGTTGTTAGGGCCGTTGCTAGGGCCGTTGCTTGGGCCCTTGTTAGGGCCGTTGCTAGGGCCGTAGCTAGGGCCGTTGCTAGGGCCGTTGTTAGGGCCGTTCCTAGGGCCGTTGCCAGGGCCGTTGGTAGGGCCGTTGCCAGGGCCGTTGTTAGGGCCGTTGCTAGGGCCCTTGTTAGGGCCGTTGCTAGGGCCGTTGCTAGGGCCGTTGCTAGGGCCGTTGCTAGGGCCCTTATTAGGGCCGTTGCTAGGGCCGTTGCTAGGGCCGTTGCTAGGGCCGTTGCTAGGGCCCTTATTAGGGCCGTTGCTAGGGCCGTTGCTAGGGCCGTTGCTAGGGCCGTTGCTAGGGCCCTTGTTAGGGCCGTTGCTAGGGCCCTTGTTAGGGCCGTTGCTAGGGACCTTCTTAGGGCCGTTGCTAGGGCCCTTGTTAGGGCCGTTGCTAGGGACGTGGCTAGGGCCGTTGTGAGGGCCGTTGCTAGGGCCGTTGCTAGGGCTGTTGCAAGGGCTGTTGTTAGGGCCGTTGCTAGGGCTTTTTTTAGGGCCGTTGCTAGGGCCGTTGCTAGGGCCGTTGCTAGGGCCGTTGCTAGGGCCGTTGCTAGGGCCGTTGTTAGGGCCGTTCCTAGGGCCGTTGTTAGGGCCGTTGCTAGGGCCGTTGGTAGGGCCGTTGCAAGGGCCGTTGTTAGGGCCGTTGCTAGGGCCCTTGTTAGGGCCGTTGCTAGGGCCCTTTTTAGGGCCGTTTAAAGGGCCGTTGCTAGGGCCGTTGCTAGGGCCGTTGCTAGGGTCGTTGCTAGGGCCCTTATTAGCGCCGTTGCTAGGGCCGTTGCTCGGGCCCTTGTTAGGGCCGTTGCTAGGGCCCTTGTTAGGGCCGTTGCTAGGGCCCTAGTTAGGGCCGTTGCTAGGGCCCTTGTTAGGGCCGTTGCTAGGGCCCTTGTTAGGGCCGTTGCTAGGGCCCTTGTTAGGGCCGTTGCTAGGGACGTGGCTAGGGCCGTTGTGAGGGCCGTTGCTAGGGCCGTTGCTAGGGCTGTTGCAAGGGCTGTTGTTAGGGCCGTTGCTAGGGCTTTTTTTAGGGCCGTTGCTAGGGCCGTTGCTAGGGCCGTTGCTAGGGCCGTTGTTAGTACCGTTGCTAGGGCCGTTGCTAGGACCGATGCTACGGCCCTTGTTAGGGCCGTTGCTAGGGCCATTGCTAGGGCCGTTGCTAGGGCCGTTGCTAGGGCCCTTTTTATGGCCGTTGCTAGGGCCGTAGCTAGGGCCGTTGCTAGGGCCGTTGCTAGGGCCGTATCTAGGGCCCTTGTTAGGGCCGTTGCTAGGGCCCTTGTTAGGGCCGTTGCTAGGGCCCTTGTTAGGGCCGTTGCTAGGGCCGTTGCTAGGGCCGTTGTTAGGGCCGTTGTTAGGGCCCTTGTTAGGGCCATTGCTAGGGCCGTTGCTAAGGCCGTTTCTAGGGTCGTTGCTAGGGCCGTTGCTAGGGCCGTTGTTAGGGCCGTTGCTAGGGCCGTTGTTAAAGCCGTTGCTAGGGCCGTTGCTAGGGCCGTTGCTAGGGCCGTTTTTTTGGCCGTTGTTAGGGCCGTTGCTAGGGCCGTTGTTAGGGCCGTTGCTAGGGCCGTTGCTAGGGCCGTTTTTAGGGCCGTTGCTAGGGCCGTTGCTAGGGCCGTGGTTAGGGCCGTTGCTAGGGCCGTTGTTAGGGCCGTTGCTAGGGCCTTTGTTAGGGCCGTTGCTAGGGCCGTTGCTAGGGCCGTTGCTAGGGCCGTTGCTAGGGCCGTTGCTAGGGCCGTGGTTAGGGCCGTTGCTAGGGCCGTTGCTAGGGCCGTTGCTAGGGCCGTTTCTAGGGCCGTTGCTAGGGCCGTTGCTAGGGCCGTTGTTAGGGCCGTGGCTAGGGCCGTTGTTAGGGCCGGTGAAAGGGCCGTTGTTAGGGCCGTTGCCAAGGCCCTTTTTAGGGCCGTTGCTAGGGCAGTTGCTAGGGCCGTTGCTAGGGCCGTTGTTAGGGCCGTTGCTAGGGCCGTTGCTAGAGCCGTTGCAATACCCTTGTTAGGGCCGTTGCTAGTGCCGTTGTTAGGGCCGTTGCTAGGGCCGTTGCTAGGGCCGTTGCTAGGGCCGTTGTTAGGGCCGTTGTTAGGGCCGTTGTTAGGGCCGTTGCTAGGGCCGTTGTTAGGGCCCTTGTTAGGGCCGTTGCTAGGGCCGTTGTTAGGGCCGTTGTTAGGGCCCTTGTTAGGGCCGTTGCTAGGGCTTTTGTTAGGGCCGTTGCTAGGGCCGTTTCTAGGGCCGTTGTTAGGGCCGTTGTTAGGGCCCTTGTTAAAGCCGTTGCTATGGCCGTTGCTAGGGCCGTTGTTAGGGCCGTTGCTAGGGCCCTTGTTAGGGCCGTTGCTAGGGCCGTTGCTAGGGCCGTTGTTAGGGCCGCTGCTACGGCCGTGGTTTGTGCCGCTGCTACGGCCGTTGTTAGGGCCGTTTCTAGGGCCGTTGTTAGGGCCGTTGTTAGGGCCGTTGCTAGGGCCGTTGCTAGGGCCGTTGCAAGGGCCGTTGTAAGGGCCGTTGCTAGGGCCGTTGTAAGGGCCGTTGCTAGGGCCGTTGCTAGGGCCATTGCTAGGGCCCTTGCAAGGGCCGTTGTTAGGGCCGTTGCTAGGGCCGTTGCTAGGGCCGTTGCTAGGGCCGTTGCTAGGGCCGTTGCAAGGGCCGATGTTAGGGCCGTTGGTAGGGCCGTTGTTACGGCCGTTGCTAGGGCCGTTGTTAGGGCCGTTGCTAGGGCCGTTGTTAGGGCCAATGTTAGGGCCCTTGTTTGGGCCGTTTTTAGGGCCCATGTTAGGGCCGTTGTTACAGCCCTTGCTAGGGCCGTTGCTAGGGCCGTTGCTAGGGCCGTTGCTAGGGCTTTTGTTAGGGCCGTTGTCAGGGCCGTTGTTAGGGCCGTTGCTAGGGCCGTTGTTAGGGCCGTTGCTAGGGCCGTTGATAGGGCCCTTGTTTGGGCCGTTGCTAGGGCCCTTGTTAGGGCAGTTGCTAGGGCCTTTGCTAGGGCCGTTGTTAGGGCCGTTGTTAGGGCCTTTGTTTGGGCCCTTGTTAGGGCCGTTCTACTGCCGTTTCTAGGGCCGTTGCTAGGGCCGTTGCTAGGGCCGTTGTTAGGGCCGTTGCTAGGGCACTTGTTAGGGCCGTTGCTAGGGCCGTTGCTAGGGCCGTTGCTAGGGCCGTTGTTAGGGCCGTTGCTAGGGCCGTTGCTAGGGCCGTTGCTAGGGCCGTTGCCGGTGCCGTTGCTAGGGCCGTTGCTAGGGCCATTGCTAGGGCCGTTGCTAGGGCCTTTTCTAGGGCCGTTGCTAGGGCCGTTGCTAGGGCCGTTGCTAGGGCCGTTGCTAGGGCCGTTGCTAGGGCCGTTGCTAGAGCCGTTGCTAGGGCCGTTGCTAGGGCCGTTGCTAGGGCCTTTGCTAGGGCCGTTGCTAGGGCCGTTGCTAGGTCCGTTGCTAGGGCCGTTGCTAGGGCCGTTGCTAGGGCCGTTGTTAGGGCCGTTGTTAGGGCCGTTGCTAGGGCCGTTGCTAGGGCCATTGCTAGGGCCGTTGTTAGGGCCGTTGTTAGGGCCGTTGTTAGGGCCGTTGCTAGGGCCCTTGTTAGGGCCGTTGCTAGGGCCGTTGTTAGGGCCCTTATTAGGGCCGTTGCTAGGGCTTTTGTTAGGGCCGTTGCTAGGGCCGTTTCTAGGGCCGTTGTTAGGGCCGTTGTTAGGGCCCTTGTTAAAGCCGTTGCTATGGCCGTTGCTAGGGCCGTTGTTAGGGCCGTTGCTAGGGCCCTTGTTAGGGCCGTTGCTAGGGCCGTTGCTAGGGCCGTTGCTAGGGCCGCTGCTAGGGCCGTTGTTAGGGCCGCTGTTCCGGCCGTGGTTTGTGCCGCTGCTACGGCCGTTGTTAGGGCCGTTGCTAGGGCCGTTGTTAGGGCCGTTGTTAGGGCCGTTGTTAGGGCCGTTGCTAGGGCCGTTGCAAGGGCCCTTGTTAGGGCCGTTGCTAGGGCCGTTGCTAGGGCCGATGTTAGGGCCGTTGGTAGGGCCGTTGTTACGGCCGTTGCTAGGGCCGTTGTTAGGGCCAGTGTTACGGCCCTTGTTTGGGCCGTTTTTAGGGCCCTTGTTAGGGCCGTTGTTACAGCCCTTGCTAGGGCCGTTGCTAGGGCCGTTGCTAGGGCCGTTGCTAGGGCTTTTGTTAGGGCCGTTGTCAGGGCCGTTGTTAGGGCCGTTGCTAGGGCCGTTGTTAGGGCCGTTGCTAGGGCCGTTGATAGAACCGTTGCTAGGGCCCTTGTTAGGGCCGTTGCTAGGACCGTTGTTAGGGCCGTTGCTAGGGCCGTTGATAGGGCCCTTGTTTGGGCCGTTGCTAGGGCCCTTGTTAGGGCAGTTGCTAGGGCCTTTGCTAGGGCCGTTGTTAGGGCCGTTGTTAGGGCCTTTGTTTGGGCCCTTGTTAGGGCCGTTGCTAGGGCCGTTGCTAGGGCCGTTTCTAGGGCCGTTGCTAGGGCCCTTGTTAGGCCCGTTGCTAGGGCCCTTGTTAGGGCCGTTCTACTGCCGTTTCTAGCGCCGTTGCTAGGGCCGTTGCTAGGGCCGTGGTTAGGGCCCTTGTTAGGGCCGTTGCTAGGGCCGTTGCTAGGGACGTTGTTAGGGCCGTTGGTAGGGCCCTTGTTAGGGCCGTTGCTAGGGCCGTTGTTAGGGCCGTTGTTATGGCCGTTGTTAGGGCCCTTGTTAGGGCCGTTGCTAGGGCCGTTGTTAGGGCCGTTGTTAGGGCCGTTGTTATGGCCGTTGAAAGGGCCCTTGTTAGGGCCGTTGCTAGGGCCTTTGTTAGGGCCGTTGTTAGGGCCCTTGTTTGGGCCCTGGTTAGGGCCGTTGCTAGGGCCGTTGTTAGGGCCGTTGCTAGGGCCGTTGCTAGGGCCGTTGCTAGGGCCGTTGTTAGGGCCGTTGCTAGGGACGTTGCTAGGGCCGTTGCTAGGGCCGTGGTTAGGGCCCTTGTTAGGGCCGTTGCTAGGGCCGTTGCTAGGGCCGTTGCTAGGGCCGTTGCTAGGGCCGTTGGTAGGGCCGTTGTTAGGGCCCTTGGGGGATTAAGGTTAAGGGGTTAAGGTTAGGTTTGGGGTTAGGGTTAGGTTTAGGTTTAGGGTTAGGGTTAGGGTTATGGTTATTCTTAGATTTATGGTTTAAAATTTAGGGTTTATGGTTTAAGGTTTAGTGTTTAGGATTGTTTAAGTTTTAGGGTGGTTTAGGTTTAGGGTATAGAATTTAGCGTTTAAGATTGTTTAATAGTTAGTTTTGGTTAGGTTTTAGCGTTTAGAGTTGTTTAGGGTTTTTTAGGGTTGTTTATAATTTAGTGTTTAGGCTTGTTCAGGATTTATGATTTAGGATATTTTAAGGTTTAGGGTTTAAGGTTGTATAGTGTTTTAGGGTTAGAGGGTATAATGTTTAGGGTTAAGGGTTTAGGGTTGTTTAGGGTATAGCGTTAATGGTTTTAGGGTTTAGGCTTGTTTAGGGTTTAGTGTTTAGGGTTTAGAGTTTGGGTTTTTTTAGCGTTTAGAGTTTATAGTTTAGGGTTTAGGGTGCTTTTGGAATTAGTGTTTAGAGTTTTTTGGGGTTTAGGGTTTAGGATTTAGGGTGTTAGGGTTAGTGTTAGGGTTAGGTTTAGGGTTAAGGTGAGGGTTAGGGTGAGGGTTAAGGTTAGTGTTAGTGTTAGGGTAAGGGTTAGGGTTAGGGATAGGGTTAGGGTTAGGGTTAGTGTTAGGGTTAGGGTTAGGGTTAGGGTTAGGGTTACATGTTAGGGTTAGGGTTAGTGTTAGGGGTTAGGGGTTAGTGTTAGGGTTAGGGTTAGGGTTAGGTTTAGTGTTAGGGTTATTATTAGGGGGTTAGGTTTTAGTTAAGGATTAGTGTTAGGGTTAGAATTAGAAATAGGGTTAGTGTTAGGATTAGAGTCAGGGTTAGGTTTAGGGATAGGGTTAGGTTTAGGGTTAAGGTTAGGGTTAGGGTTAGGGTTAGGGTTATGGTTAGTGTTAGGATTAGGGTTAGGGTTAGGGTCAGGTTTAGGTTTAGGGTTAGGGTTAGGGTTAGGGTTAAATTTAGGGTCAGGTTTAGGTTTATTGTTAGATTTAGGGATTAGGGTTTAAGGTTTATGGTTTAGGATTGTTTAAGGTTTAGGGTGGATTAGGTTTAGGGTTTAGAGTTTAGTGTTATGGTTATGGTTAGTGTTAGGGTTAGGGTTAGGGTTAGGGTTAGGGTTAGGGTTAGGGATAGGGTAATGGTTAGGGTTAGGTTTAGGGTTAGGGTTAGGGTAAGGGTTAGGGGTTAGTGTTAGGGTTAGGGTTAGGGTTAGGGTTAGGTTAGGTTTAGGGTTAGGGTTAGGGTTAGGGTTAGGGGTTAGGGTTAGTGTTAGGGTTAGGGTTATTATTAGGGGGTTAGGTTTAAGTTTAGGATTAGTGTTAGGGTTAGAATTAGAAATAGGGTTAGTGTTAGGATTAGGGTCAGTGTTAGGTTTAGGGTTAGGGTTAGGGTTAGGGTTAGGGTTAGGGTCAGGGAGGGTTTAGGGTTAGGGTTAGGGTTAGGGTTAGATTTAGGGTTAGGTTTAGGTTTATTGTTAGATTTAGGATTTAGGGTCTAAGGTTTATGGTTTAGGATTGTTTAAGGTTTAGGGTGGATTAGGTTTAGGGTTTAGAGTTTAGTGTTATGGTTACGGTTAGGGTTAGGGTTAGGGTTAGGGTTAGGATTAGGGTTAAGGTTAGGGTTAGGATTAGGTTTAGGGTTAGGGTTAGGGTTAGGGTTAGGGTTAGGGTTAGGGTTAGGGTTAGGATTAAGGTTAGGGTTAGGGTTAGGGTAAGGGTTAGGGGTTAGGTTTAGGGTTATGGTTATTGTTAGGTTTAGGGTTTAGGGTTTAGTGTTTAGGGTTTAAGGTTTAGGGTTTAGGATTGTTTAAGATTTAGGGTGGTTTAGGTTAAGGGTTTATGGTTTAGAGTTTAGGATTGTTTAAGGTTTAGGGTTGTTTAGGGTATAGTGTTTAAAGTTAAAAGTTTAGGGTTGTTTAGGGTTTAGTGTTTAGGGTTTAGGGTTGTTTAAGGTTTAGTGTTTAAGGTTTAGGTTTTAGGGTTGTTTTGGGTTTAGTGTTTAGTGTTGTTTAGGGTATAGTGTTAATGGTTTAGGGTTTAGGGTTATTTAGGGTTTAGTGTTTAAGGTTTAGGGTATAGGGTTGTTTAGGGTTTAGTGTTTAGGGTTGTTTATGGTTTAGAGATTAGGGTTGTTTAGGGTTGTTTAGAGGTTAGTGTTTAGGGTTATTCAGGGTTTATGATTTAGGGTTGTTCAGGGTTTAGGATTTATGGTTGTTCAGGGTTTAGGATTTAGGGATTAAGGTTAAGGGGTTAAGGTTAGGGTTAGGGTTAGGGTTAGGGTTAGAGCTAAGGTTATGGGGTTATGTTAGGCTTAAGGTTAGGGTTAGTGTTATGGGGTTAAGGTTAGGGTTGGGGTTAGGGTTAGGTTTAGGTTTAGGGTTAGGGTTAAGGTTAGTGTTAGTGTTAGAATAATGGTTAGGGTTAGGGATAGGGTTAGGGTTAGGGTTAGGGTTAGGGTTAAGGTTAGGGTTAGGGTTAGGGTTAGGGTTAGGGGTTAGTGTTAGGGTTAGGGTTAGGGTTAGGTTTAGTGTTAGGGTTATTATTAGGGGGTTAGGTTTTAGTTTAGGATTAGTGTTAGGGTTAGAATTAAAAATAGGGTTAGTGTTAGGATTAGGGTCAGGGTTAGGTTTAGAAATATGGTTAGGGTTAGGGTTAAGGGTAGGGTTAAAGTTAGGGTTAGAATTAAAGTTTAGGGTTTAGTGTTAGGATTAGGGATAGTGTGAGGTTTAGGGTTAGGTTTAGGGTTAGGGTTAGGGTTAGTGTTTGGGTTATGATGAGTGTTAGGATTAGGATTAGGGTTAGGGTAAGGTTTATGTTTAGGGTTAGGGTTAGGGTTAGGGTTAGATTTAGGGTTAGGTTTAGGTTTATTGTTAGATTTAGGGTTTAGGGTTTAAGGTTTATGGTTTAGGATTGTTTAAGTTTAAGGGTGGATTAGGTTTAGGGTTTAGAGTTTAGTATTATGGTTACGGTTAGGGTTATGGTTAGGGTTTTAGTTAGGGTTAGGGTTAGGGTTAGGGTTAGGGTTAAGGTTAGGGTTAGTGTTAGTGTTAGGGTTATGGTTAGTGTTAGGATTAGGGTTAGGGTTAGGGTCAGGGTTAGGTTTAGTGTTAGGGATAGGGTTAGGGTTAGATTTAGGGTTAGGTTTAGGTTTATTGTTAGATTTAGGGTTTAGGGTTTAAGGTTTATGGTTTAGGATTGTTTAAGGTTTAGGGTGGATTAGGTTTAGGGTTTAGAGTTTAGTGTTATGGTTATGGTTAGGGTTAGAGTTAGGGATGGGGTTAGGGTTAGGGTTAGGGTTATGGTAAGGGTCAGGTTTAGGGTTAGGGTTAGGGTTAGGGTAAAAGTAAGGGGGTTAGTGTTAGGGTTTGTGTTAGGGTTAGGGTTAGGGTTAGGGTTAGATTAGGGTTAGGGTTAGGGTTAGGGTTAGGGTTAGGGTTAGGGTTAGGTTTAAGGGTTAGGGTTAGTGAAAGGGTTAGGGTTATTATTAGGGGGTTAGGTTTAAGTTTAGGATTAGTGTTAGGGTTAGAATTAGAAATAGGGTTAGTGTTAGGATTAGGGTCAGGGTTAGGTTTAGGGTTAGGGTTAGGGTTAGGGTCAGGGAGGGTTTAGGGTTAGGGTTAGGGTTAGGGTTAGAGTTAGGGTTAGGTTTAGGTTTATTGTTAGATTTAGGATTTAGGGTCTAAGGTTTATGGTTTAGGATTGTTTAAGGTTTAGGGTGGATTAGGTTTAGGGTTTAGAGTTTAGTGTTATGGTTACGGTTAGGGTTAGGGTTAGGGTTAGGATTAGGGTTAAGGTTAGGGTTCGGATTAGGTTTAGGGTTAGGGATAGGGTTAGGGATAGGGTTAGGGTTAGGGTTAGGGTTAGGATTAGGGTTAAGGTTAGGGTTAGGTTTAGGGTTAGGGTTAGGGTTAGGGTTAGGGTTAGGATTAGGGTTAGGATTAGGGTTAGGGTTAGGGTTAGGGTAAGGGTTAGGGGTTAGGGTTAGGGTTATGGTTATTGTTAGGTTTAGGGTTTAGAGTTTAGTGTTTAGGGTTTAAGGTTTAGGGTTTAGGATTGTTTAAGATTTAGGGTGGTTTAGGTTAAGGGTTTAGGGTTTAGAGTTTAGGATTGTTTAAGGTTTAGGATTGTTTAGGGTATAGTGTTTAGGGTTAAAAGTTTAGGGTTGTTTAGGGTTTAGTGTTTAGGGTTTAGGGTTGTTTAAGGTTTAGTGTTTAAGGTTTAGGTTTTAGGGTTGTTTTGGGTTTAGTGTTTAGTGTTTTTTAGGGTATAGTGTTAATGGTTTAGGGTTTAGGGTTATTTAGGGTTTAGTGTTCAAGGTTTAAGGTATAGGGTTGTTTAGGGTTTAGTGTTTAGGGTTGTTTATGGTTTAGTGATTAGGGTTGTTTAGGGTTGTTTAGAGGTTAGTGTTTAGGGTTATTCAAGGTTTATGATTTAGGGTTGTTCAGGGTTTAGGATTTATGGTTGTTCAGGGTTTAGGATTTAGGGATTAAGGTTAAGGGGTTAGGGTTAGGGTTAGGGTTAGGTTTAGCATTAGGGTTAGAGTTAGGGTTAGAGTTAGGGTTATGGGGTTATGTTAGGCTTAAGGTTAGGGTTAGGGTTATGGGGTTAATGTTAGGGTTGGGGTTAGGGTTAGGTTTTGGTTTAGGGTTAGGGTTAGGCTTATGGTTATTCTTAGATTTATGGTTTAAAATTTAGGGTTTATGGTTTAAGGTTTGGGGTTTAGGATTGTTTAAGTTTTAGGGTGGTTTATGTTTAGGGTACAGAATTTAGCGTTTAAGATTGTTTAATGGTTAAGGTTGTTTAGGTTTTAGCGTTTAGAGTTGTTTAGGGTTTTTTAGGGTTGTTTATAATTTAGTGTTTAGGGTTGTTCAGGATTTATGATTTAGGATATTTTAAGGTTTAGGGTTTAAGGTTGTATAGTGTTTTAGGGTTTAGGGTATAATGTTTAGGGTTAAGGGTTTAGGGTTGTTTAGGGTATAGTGTTAATGGTTTTAGGGTTTTGGCTTGTTAAGGGTTTAGTGTTTAGGGTTTAGGGTTTAGGGTTTTTTAGCGTTTAGTGTTTATAGTTTAGGGTTTAGGGTGCTTTTGGAATTAGTGTTTAGGGTTTTTCGGGGTTTAGGGTTTAGGATTTAGGGTGTTAGGGTTAGTGTTAGGTTTAGGTTTAGGGTTAAGGTGAGGGTTAGGGTGAGGGTTAAGGTTAGGGTTAGGGTTAAGGTTAGTTTTAGTGTTAGGGTAAGGGTTAGGGTTAGGGATAGGGTTAGGTTTAGGGTTAAGGTTAAGGTTAGGGTTAGGGTTAGGGTTAGGGGTTAGGGTTAGGGTTAGTGTTAGGGGTTAGGGGTTAGTGTTAGGGTTAGGGTTAGGGTTAGGGTTAGGGTTAGGGTTAGGTTTAGTGTTAGGGTTATTATTAGGGGGTTAGGTTTTAGTTTAGGATTAGTGTTAGGGTTAGAATTAGAAATAGGGTTAGTGTTAGGATTAGGGTCAGGGTTAGGTTTAGGGATAGGGTTAGGGTTAAGGGTAGGGTTAGGGTTAGGGTCAGATTTAAAGTTTAGGGTTTAGTGTTAGGATTAGGGATAGTGTGAGTTTTAGGGTT
>NC_137985.1:2960700-2965700 GCF_963924665.1 Micromys minutus | reverse complement strand
TAGGGTTTAGAGTTTAAAGTTTATGGTTTAGAATTGTTTAAGGTTTAGGGTGGATTAGGTTTAGGGTTTAGAGTTTAGTATTATGGTTACGGTTAGGGTTAGGGTTAGGGTTAGGGTTAGGGTTAGGGTTAAGGTTAGTGTTAGGGTTATGGTTAGGGTTATGGTTAGTGTTAGGATTAGTGTTAGGGTTAGGGTCAGGGTTAGGTTTAGGGTTAGGGTTAGGGTTAGGGTTAGATTTAGGGTCAGGTTTAGGTTTATTGTTAGATTTAGGGTTTAGGGTTTAAGGTTTATGGTTTAGGATGGTTTAAGGTTTAGGGTGGATTAGGTTTATGGTTTAGAGTTTAGTGTTATGGTTACGGTTAGTGTTAGGGTTAGGATTAGGGTTAGGGTTAGGGTTAGGGTTAGGGTTAGGGTTAGGGTTAGGGTAATGCTTAGGGTTAGGGTTAGGGTTAGGGTAAGGGTTAGGGGTTTGTGTTAGGGTTAGGGTTAGGGTTAGGGTTAGGGTTAGGGTTAGGTTAGGGTTAGTGTTAGGGTTAGGGTTAGGGTTAGGGGTTAGGGTTAGTGTTAGGGTTAGGGTTATTATTAGGGGGTTAGGTTTAAGTTTAAGATTAGTGTTAGGGTTAAAATTAGAAATAGGGTTAGTGTTAAGATTAGGGTCAGGGTTAGGTTTAGGTTTAGGGTTAGGGTTAGGGTTAGGGTTAGGGTCAGGGAGGGTTTAGGGTTAGGGTTAGGGTTAGGGTTAGATTTAGGGTTAGGTTTAGGTTTATTGTTAGATTTAGGATTTAGGGTCTAAGGTTTATGGTTTAGGATTGTTTAAGGTTTAGGGTGGATTAGGTTTAGGGTTTAGAGTCTAGTGTTATGGTTACGGTTAGGGTTAGGGTTAGGGTTAGGTTTAGGATTATTGTTAAGGTTAGGGTTAGGATTAGGTTTAGGTTTAGGGTTAGGGTTAGGGTTAGGGTTAGGGTTAGGGTTAAGGTTAGGGTTAGGATTAGGTTTAGGGTTAGGGTTAGGGTTAGGGTTAGGGTTAGGGTTAGGTTTAGGGTTAGGATTAGGGTTAGGGTTAGGGTTAGGGTAAGGGTTAGGGGTTAGGGTTAGGGTTATTTTTATTGTTAGGTTTAGGGTTTAGGGTTTAGTGTTTAGGGTTTAAGATTTAGGGTTTATGATTGTTTAAGATTTAGGTTGGTTTAGGTTAAGGGTTTAGGGTTTAGAGTTTAGGATTGTTTAAGGTTTTAGGTTTTTTAGGGTACAGTGTTTAGGGTTAAAAGTTTAGGGTTGTTTAGGGTTTAGTGTTTAGGGTTTAGGGTTGTTTAAGGTTTAGTGTTTAAGGTTTAGGTTTTAGGGTTGTTTTGGGTTTAGTGTTTAGTGTTGTTTAGGGTATAGTGTTAATAGTTTAGGGTTTAGGGTTATTTAGGGTTTAGTGTTTAAGGTTTAGGGTATAGGGTTGTTTAGGGTTTAGTGTTTAGGGTTGTTTATGGTTTAGTGATTAGGGTTGTTTAGGTTTGTTTAGAGGTTAGTGTTTAGGGTTATTCAGCGTTTATGATTTAGGGTTGTTCAGGGTTTAGGATTTATGGTTGTTCAGGGTTTAGGATTTAGGGATTAAGGTTAAGGGGTTAGGGTTAGGGTTAGGGTTAGGGTTAGGGTTAGGGTTAGGGTTAGCATTAGGGTTAGAGTTAGGGTTAGAGTTAGGGTTAGAGTTATGGTTATGGTTAGTGTTAGGATTAGGGTTAGGGTTAGGGTCAGGGTTAGGTTTAGGTTTAGGGTTAGGGTTAGGGTTAGGGTTAGGGTTAGATTTAGGGTCAGGTTTAGGTTTATTGTTAGATTTAGGTTTTAGGGTTTAAGGTTTATGGTTTAGGATTTTTTAAGGTTTAGGGTGGATTAGGTTTAGGGTTTAGAGTTTAGTGTTATGGTTACGGTTAGTGTTAGGCTTATGGTTAGGGTTAGGGTTAGGGTAATGGTTAGGGTTAGGGTTAGGGTTAGGGTTAGGGTTAGGGTAAGGGTTAGGGGTTAGTGTTAAGGTTAGGGTTAGGGTTAGGGTTAGGGTTAGGTTAGGGTTAGGGTTAGGGTTAGGGTTAGGTTTAGGGTTTAGTGTTAGTGTTAGGGTTAGGGTTATTATTAGGGGGTTAGGTTTAAGTTTAGGATGAGTGTTAGGGTTAGAATTAGAAATAGGTTTAGTGTTAGGATTAGGGTCAGGGTTAGGTTTAGGGTTAGGGTTAGGGTTAGGGTGAGGGTTAGGGTCAGGGAGGGTTTAGGGTTAGGGTTAGGGTTAGGGTAAGATTTAGGGTTAGGTTTAGGTTTATTGTTAGATTTAGGATTTAGGGTCTAAGGTTTATGGTTTAAGATTGTTTAAGGTTTAGGGTGGATTAGGTTTAGGGTTTAGAGTTTAGTGTTATGGTTACGGTTAGGGTTAGGGTTAGGGTTAGGGTTAGGATTAGGGTTAAGGTTAGGGTTAGGATTAGGTTTAGGTTTAGGGTTAGGGTTAGGGTTAGGGTTAGGGTTAGGGGTAGGGTTAGGGTTAAGATTAGGATTAGGGTTAGGGTTAGGGTAAGGGTTAGGGGTTAGGGTTAGTGTTATGGTTATTGTTAGGTTTAGGGTTTAGGGTTTAGTGTTTAGGGTTTAAGGTTTAGGGTTTAGGATTGTTTAAGATTTAGGGTGGTTTAGGTTAAGGGTTTAGGGTTTAGAGTTTAGGATTGTTTAAGGTTTAGGGTTGTTTAGGGTATAGTGTTAATGGTTTAGGGTTTAGGGTTATTTAGGGTTTAGTGTTTAAGGTTTAGGGTATAGGGTTGTTTAGGATTTAGTGTTTAGGGTTGTTTATGGTTTAGTGATTAGGGTTGTTTAGGGTTGTTTAGAGGTTAGTGTTTAGGGTTATTCAGGGTTTATGATTTAGGGTTGTTCAGGGTTTAGGATTTATGGTTGTTCAGGGTTTAGGATTTAGGGATTAAGCTTAAGGGGTTAGGGTTTGGGTTAGGGTTAGGGTTAGGGTTAGCATTAGGGTTAGAGTTAGGGTTAGAGTTAGGGTTATGGGGTTATGTTAGGCTTAAGGTTAGGGTTAGGGTTATGGGGTTAAGGTTAGGGTTGGGGTTAGGGTTAGGTTTAGGTTTAGGATTAGGTTTAGGGTTATGGTTATTCTCAGATTTAAGGTTTAAATTTTAGGGTTTATGGTTTAAGGTTTAGGATTTAGGATTGTTTAAGTTTTAGGGTGGTTTAGGTTTAGGGTATAGGGTTTAGCGTTTAAGATTGTTTAATGTTTAGGGTTGTTTAGGTTTTAGCGTTTAGAGTTGTTTAGGGTTTTTTAGGGTTGTTTATGATTTAGTGTTTAGGGTTGTTCAGGATTTATGATTTAGGATATTTTAAGGTTTAGGGTTTAAGGTTGTATAGTGTTTTGGGTTTAGGGTATAATGTTTAGTGTTAAGGGTTTAGGGTTGTTTAGGGTATAGTGTTAATGGTTTTAGGGTTTAGGCTTGTTTAGTGTTTAGTGTTTAGGGTTTAGGGTTTAGGGTTTTTTAGCGTTTAGTGTTTATAGTTTAGGGTTTAGGGTGCTTTTGGAATTAGTGTTTAGGGTTTTTCGGGGTTTAGGGTTTAGGATTTAGGGTGTTAGGGTTAGTGTTAGGGTTAGGTTTAGGGTTAAGGTGAGGTTTAGGGTGAGGGTTAAGGTTAGGGTTAGGGTTAAGGTTAGTGTTAGTTTTAGGGTAAGGGATAGGGTTAGGGATAGGGTTAGGGTTAGGGTTAGGGTTAGGGTTAAGGTTAGGGTTAGGGTTTGGGTTAGGTTTAGGGGTTAGGGTTAGGGTTAGTGTTAGGGGTTAGGGGTTAGTGTTAGGGTTAGGGTTAGGGTTAGGGTTAGGGTTAGGTTTAGTGTTATGGTTATTATTAGGGGGTTAGGTTTTAGTTTAGGATTAGTGTTAGGGTTAGAATTAGAAATAGGGTTAGTGTTAGGATTAGGGTCAGGGTTAGGTTTAGGGATATGGTTAGGGTTAGGGTTAAGGGTAGGGTTAGGGTTAGGGTTAGATTTAAAGTTTAGGGTTTAGTGTTAAGATTAGAGATAGTGTGAGGTTTAGGGTTAGGTTTAGAGTTAGGGTTAGGGATAGTGTTTGGGTTATGATTAGTGTTATTATTAGGGTTAGGGTTAGGGTCAGGTTTAGGTTTAGGGTTAGGGTTAGGGTTAGGGTTAGATTTAGGGTTAGGTTTAGGTTTATTGTTAGATTTAGGGTTTAGGGTTTAAGGTTTAATGTTTAGGATTGTTTAAGCTTTAGGGTAGAATAGGTTTAGTGTTTAGAGTTTAGTATTATGGTTACGGTTAGGGTTAGGGTTAGGGTTAGAGTTAGGGTTAGGGTTATTGTTAGGGTTAGGGTTAGGGTTAAGGTTAGGGTTAATGTTAGGGTTAGGGTTATGGTTAGTGTTAGGATTAGGGTTAGGGTTAGGGTCAGGGTTAGGTTTAGGGTTAGGGATAGGGTTAGGGTTAGATTTAGGGTTAGGTTTAGGTATATTGTTAGATTTAGGGTTTAGGGTTTAAGGTTTATGGTTTAGGATTGTTTAAGGTTTAGGGTGGATTAGGTTTACGGTTTAGAGTTTAGTGTTATGGTTACGGTTAGGGTTAGGGTTAGGGATGGGGTTAGGGTTAGGGTTAGGGTTATGGTAAGGGTTAGGGTTAGGTTTAGGGTTAGGGTTATGGTAAAAGTTAGAAGGTTATTGTTAGGGTTTGGGTTAGGGTTAGGGTTAGGTTTAGGGTTAGGTTAGGGTTAGGGATAGGGTTAGGGTTAGGGGTTAGGGTTAGTGTTAGGGTTAGGGTTATTATTAGGGGGTTAGGTTTAAGTTTAGGATTAGTGTTAGGGTTAGAATTAGAAATAGGGTTAGTGTTAGGATTAGGGTCAGGGTTAGGTTTAGGGTTAGGGTTAGGGTTAGGGTTAGGGTTAAAGTCATGAAGGGTTTAGGGTTAGGGTTAGGTTTAGGGTTAGATTTAGGGTTAGGTTTAGGTTTATTGTTAGATTTAGGATTTAGGGTCTAAG
>NC_137985.1:2938200-2950700 GCF_963924665.1 Micromys minutus | reverse complement strand
GTTTAAGTTTAGGATGAGTGTTAGGGTTAGAATTAGAAATAGGGTTAGTGTTAGGATTAGGGTCAGGGTTAGGTTTAGGGTTAGGGTTAGGGTTAGGGTGAGGGTTAGGGTCAGGGAGGGTTTAGGGTTAGGGTTAGGGTTAGGGTAAGATTTAGGGTTAGGTTTAGGTTTATTGTTAGATTTAGGATTTAGGGTGTAAGGTTTATGGTTTAAGATTGTTTAAGGTTTAGGGTGGATTAGGTTTAGGGTTTAGAGTTTAGTGTTATGGTTACGGTTAGGGTTAGGGTTAGGGTTAGGGTTAGGATTAGGGTTAAGGTTAGGGTTAGGATTAGGTTTAGGTTTAGGGTTAGGGTTAGGGTTAGGGTTAGGGTTAGGGGTAGGGTTAGGGTTAAGATTAGGATTAGGGTTAGGGTTAGGGTAAGGGTTAGGGGTTAGGGTTAGGGTTATGGTTATTGTTAGGTTTAGGGTTTAGGGTTTAGTGTTTAGGGTTTAAGGTTTAGGGTTTAGGATTGTTTAAGATTTAGGGTGGTTTAGGTTAAGGGTTTAGGGTTTAGAGTTTAGGATTGTTTAAGGTTTAGGGTTGTTTAGGGTATAGTGTTTAGGGTTAAAAGTTTAGGGTTGTTTTGGGTTTAGTGTTTAGTGTTGTTTAGGGTATAGTGTTAATGGTTTAGGGTTTAGGATTATTTAGGGTTTAGTGTTTAAAGTTTAGGGTATAGGGTTGTTTAGGATTTAGTGTTTAGGGTTGTTTATGGTTTAGTGATTAGGGTTGTTTAGGGTTGTTTAGAGGTTAGTGTTTAGGGTTATTCAGGGTTTATGATTTAGGGTTGTTCAGGGTTTAGGATTTATGGTTGTTCAGGGTTTAGGATTTAGGGATTAAGCTTAAGGGGTTAGGGTTTGGGTTAGGGTTAGGGTTAGGGTTAGCATTAGGGTTAGAGTTAGGGTTAGAGTTAGGGTTATGGGGTTATGTTAGGCTTAAGGTTAGGGTTAGGGTTATGGGGTTAAGGTTAGGGTTGGGGTTAGGGTTAGGTTTAGGTTTAGGGTTAGGTTTAGGGTTATGGTTATTCTCAGATTTAAGGTTTAAATTTTAGGGTTTATGGTTTAAGGTTTAGGATTTAGGATTGTTTAAGTTTTAGGGTGGTTTAGGTTTAGGGTATAGGGTTTAGCGTTTAAGATTGTTTAATGTTTAGGGTTGTTTAGGTTTTAGCGTTTAGAGTTGTTTAGGGTTATTTAGGGTTGTTTATGATTTAGTGTTTAGGGTTGTTCAGGATTTATGATTTAGGATATTTTAAGGTTTAGGGTTTAAGGTTGTATAGTGTTTTGGGTTTAGGGTATAATGTTTAGTGTTAAGGGTTTAAGGTTGTTTAGGGTATAGTGTTAATGGTTTTAGGGTTTAGGCTTGTTTAGTGTTTAGTGTTTAGGGTTTAGGGTTTAGGGTTTTTTAGCGTTTAGTGTTTATAGTTTAGGGTTTAGGGTGCTTTTGGAATTAGTGTTTAGGGTTTTTCGGGGTTTAGGGTTTAGGATTTAGGGTGTTAGGGTTAGTGTTAGGGTTAGGTTTAGGGTTAAGGTGAGGTTTAGGGTGAGGGTTAAGGTTAGGGTTAGGGTTAAGGTTAGTGTTAGTGTTAGGGTAAGGGATAGGGTTAGGGATAGGGTTAGGGTTAGGGTTAAGGTTAGGGTTAAGGTTAGGGTTAGGGTTAGGGTTAGGGTTAGGGGTTAGTGTTAGGGTTAGTGTTAGGGGTTAGGGGTTAGTGTTAGGGTTAGGGTTAGGGTTAGGGTTAGGGTTAGGGTTAGGTTTAGTGTTAGGGTTATTATTAGGGGGTTAGGTTTTAGTTTAGGATTAGTGTTAGGGTTAGAATTAGAAATAGGGTTAGTGTTAGGATTAGGGTCAGGGTTAGGTTTAGGGATATGGTTAGGGTTAGGCTTAAGTGTAGGGTTAGGGTTAGGGTTAGATTTAAAGTTTAGGGTTTAGTGTTAAGATTAGGGATAGTGTGAGGTTTAGGGTTAGGTTTAGGGTTAGGGTTAGGGATAGTGTTTGGGTTATGATTAGTGTTATTATTAGGGTTAGGGTTAGGGTCAGGTTTAGGTTTAGGGTTAGGGTTAGGGTTAGGGTTAGATTTAGAGTTAGGTTTAGGTTTATTGTTAGATTTAGGGTTTAGGGTTTAAGGTTTAAGGTTTAGGATTGTTTAAGATTTAGGGTAGATTAGGTTTAGGGTTTAGAATTTAGTATTATGGTTACGGTTAGGGTTAGGGTTAGGGTTAGAGTTAAGGTTAGGTTTAGTGTTAGGGTTAGGGTTAGGGTTAAGGTTAGGGTTAATGTTAGGGTTAGGGTTATGGTTAGTGTTAGGATTAGGGTTAGGGTTAGGGTCAGGGTTAGGTTTAGGGTTAGGGATAGGGTTAGGGTTAGATTTAGGGTTAGGTTTAGGTTTATTGTTAGATTTAGGGTTTAGGGTTTAAGGTTTATGGTTTAGGATTGTTTAAGGTTTAGGGTGGATTAGGTTTAGGGTTTAGAGTTTAGTGTTATGGTTACGGTTAGGGTTAGGGTTAGGGATGGGGTTAGGGTTAGGGTTAGGGTTATGGTAAGGGTTAGGGTTATTGTTAGGGTTAGGGTTATGGTAAATGTTAGGGGGTTAGTGTTAGGGTTTGGGTTAGGGTTAGGGTTAGGGTTAGGGTTAGGTTAGGGTTAGGATTAGGGTTAGGGTTAGGGGTTAGGGTTAGTGTTAGTGTTAGGGTTATTATTAGGGGGTTAGCTTTAAGTTTACGATTAGTGTTAGGGTTAGAATTAGAAATAGGGTTAGTGTTAGGATTAAGGTCAGGGTTAGGTTTAGGGTTAGGGTTAGGGTTAGGGTTAGGGTTAAAGTCAGGGAGGGTTTAGGGTTAGGGTTAGGGTTAGGGTTAGCGTTAGATTTAGGGTTAGGTTTAGGTTTATTGTTAGATTTAGGATTTAGGGTCTAAGGTTTATGGTTTAGGATTGTTTAAGGTTTAGGGTGGATTAGGTTTAGGGTTTAGAGTTTAGTGTTATGGTTACAGTTAGGGTTAGGGTTAGGGTTAGGGTTAGGATTAGGGTTCAGGTTAGGGTTAGGATTAGGTTTAGGTTTAGGTTTAGGGTTAGGGTTAGGGTTAGGGTTAGGGTTAGGGTTAGGGTTAGGTTAGGGTTAGGGTTAGGGTTAGGGTAAGGGTTAGGGGTTAGGGTTAGGGTTATGGTTATTGTTAGGTTTAGGGTTTAGGGTTTAGTGTTTAGGGTTTAAGGTTTAGGGTTTAGGATTGTTTAAGGTTTAGGGTGGTTTAGGTTAAGGGTTTAGGGTTTAGAGTTTAGGATTGTTTAAGGTATAGGGTTGTTTAGGGTATAGAATTTAGGGTTAAAAGTTTAGGGTTGTTTAGGGTTTAGTGTTTAGGGTTTAGGGTTGTTTAAGGTTTAGTGTTTAAGGTTTAGGTTTTAGGGTTGTTTTGGGTTTAGTGTTTAGTGTTGTTTAGGGTATAGTGTTAATGGTTTAGGGTTTAGGGTTATTTAGGGTTTAGTGTTTAAGGTTTAGGGTATAGGGTTGTTTAGGGTTTAGTGTTTAGGGTTGTTTATGGTTTAGTGATTAGGGTTGTTTAGGGTTGTTTAGAGGTTAGTGTTTAGGGTTATTCAGGGTTTATGATTTAGGGTTGTTCAGGGTTTAGGATTTATGGTTGTTCAGGGTTTAGGATTTAGGGATTAAGGTTAAGGGGTTAGGGTTAGGGTTAGGGTTAGGGTTAGGGTTAGGGTTAGCATTAGGGTTAGAGTTAGGGTTAGAGTTAGGGTTAGAGTTAGGGTTACGGGGTTATGTTAGGCTTAAGGTTAGGGTTAGGGTTATGGGGTTAAAGTTAGGGTTGGGGTTAGGGTTAGGTTTAGGTTTCGGGTTAGGGTTAGGGTTATGGTTATTCTTAGATTTATGGTTTAAAATTTAGGGTTTATGGTTTAAGGTTTAGGGTTTAGGATTGTTTAAGTTTTAGGGAGGTTTACGTTTAGGGTATAGAATTTAGCGTTTAAGATTTTTTAATGGTTAGGGTTGTTTAGGTTTTAGCGTTTAGAGTTGTTTATGGTTTTTTAGGGTTGTTTATAATTTAGTGTTTAGGGTTGTTCAGGATTTATGATTTAGGATATTTTAAGGTTTAGGGTTTAAGGTTGTATCGTGTTTTAGGGTTTAGGGTATAATGTTTAGGGTTAAGGGTTTAGGGTTGTTTAGGGTATAGTGTTAATGGTTTTAGGGTTTAGGCTTGTTTAGGGTTTAGTGTTTAGGGTTTAGGGTTTAGGGTTTTTTAGCGTTTAGTGTTTATAGTATAGGGTTTAGGGTGCTTTTGGAATTAGTGCTTAGGGTTTTTCGGGGCTTAAGTTTTAGGATTTAGGGTGTTAGGGTTAGTGTTAGGGTTAGGTTTAGGGTTAAGGTGAGGGTTAGGGTGAGGGTTAAGGTTAGGGTTAGGGTTAAGGTTAGTGTTAGTGTTAGGGTAAGGGTTAGGGTTAGGGATAGGGTTAGGGTTAGGGTTAGGGTTAAGTTTAGGGTTAGGGTTAGGGTTAGGGGTTAGGGTTAGGGTTAGTGTTAGGGGTTAGGGGTTAGTGTTAGGGTTAGGGTTAGGGTTAGGGTTAGGTTTAGTGTTAGGGTTATTATTAGGGGGTTAGGTTTTAGTTTAGGATTACTGTTAGGGTTAGAATTAGAAATAGGGTTAGTGTTAGGATTAGGGTCAGGGTTAGGTTTAGGGATAGGGTTAGGGTTAAGGGTAGGGTTAGGGTTAGGGTTAGATTTAAAGTTTAGGGTTTAGTGTTAGGATTAGGGATAGTGTGAGTTTTAGGGTTAGGTTTAGGGTTAGGGTTAGGGTTAGTGTTTGGGTTATGATTAGTGTTAGGATTAGGGTTAGGGTTAGGGTCAGGTTTAGGTTTAGGGTTAGGGTTAGGGTTAGGGTTAGATTTAGGGTTAGGTTTAGGTTTATTGTTAGATTTAAGGTTTAGGGTTTAAGGTTTATGGTTTAGGATTGTTTAAGGTTTAGGGTGGATTAGGTTTAGGGTTTAGAGTTTAGTATTATGGTTACGGTTAGGGTTAGGGTTAGGGTTAGAGTTAGGGTTAGGGTTAGGGTTAGGGTTAGGGTTAGGGTTAAGGTTAGGGTTAGTGTTAGGATTAGGGTTATGGTTAGTGTTAGGATTAGGGTTAGGGTTAGGGTCAGGGTTAGGTTTAGGGTTAGGGATAGGGTTAGGGTTAGATTTAGGGTTAGGTTAGGTTTATTGTTAGATTTAGGGTTTAGAGTTTAAGGTTTATGGTTTAGGATTGTTCAAGGTTTAGGGTGGATTAGGTTTAGGGTTTAGAGTTTAGTGTTATGGTTACGGTTAGGGTTAGGGTTAGGGATGGGGTTAGGGTTAGGGTTAGGGTTATGGTAAAGGTTAGGGTTAGGGTTAGGGTTAGGGTAAAAGTTAGGGGGTTAGTTGTTAGGGTTTGGGTTAGGGTAAGGGTTAGGGTTAGGGTTAGGTTAGGGTTAGGGTTAGGGTTAGGGTTAGGGTTTAGGGTTAGTTTTAGGGTTAGGGTTATTATTAGGGGGTTAGGGTTAAGTTTAGGATTATTGTTAGGGTTAGAATTAGAAATAGGTTTAGTGTTAGGATTAGGGTCAGGGTTAGGTTTAGGGTTAGGGTTAGGGTTAGGGTTAGGGTTAGGGTCAGGTAGGGTTTAGGGTTAGGGTTAGATTTAGGGTTAGGTTTAGGTTTAATGTTAGATTTAGGGTTTAGGGTCTACGGTTTATGGTTTAGGATTGTTTAAGGTTTAGGGTGGATTAGGTTTAGGGTTTAGAGTTTAGTGTTATGGTTACGGTTAGGGTTAGGGTTAGGGTTAGGATTAGGGTTAAGGTTAGGGTTAGGGTTAGGTTTAGGGTTAGGGTTAGGGTTAGGGTTTGGGTAAGGGTTAGGGGTTAGGGTTAGGGTTAGGGTTAAGGTAAGGGTTAGGGTTAAGGTTAGGGTTAGGGTTAGGGTTAGGGTTAAGGTTAGGGTTAGGGTAAGGTTAGGGTTAGGGTTAGGGTTAGGGTTAGGGTTAGGTTTAGGGTTAGGGTTAGGGTTAGGGTTAGGGTTAGGATTAGGGTTAAGGTTAGGGTTAGGGTTAGGTTTAGGGTTAGGGTTAGGGTTAGGGTTTGGGTAAGGGTTAGGGGTTAGGGTTAGGGTTAGGGTTAAGGTTAGGGTTAGGGTTAAGGTTAGGGTTAGGGTTAGGGTTAGGGTTAGGGTTAAGTTTAGGGTTAGGGTAAGGTTAGGGTTAGGGTTAGGGTTAGGGTTAGGGGTTAGGGTTAGTGTTAGGGTTAGGGTTATTATTAGGGGGTTAGGTTTAAGTTTAGGATTAGTGTTAGGGTTAGAATTAGAAATAGGTTTAGTGTTAGGATTAGGGTCAGGGTTAGGTTTAGGGTTAGGGTTAGGGTTAGGGTTAGGGTTAAAGTCAGGTAGGGTTTAGGGTTAGGGTTGGGGTTAGGGTTAGATTTAGGGTTAGGTTTAGGTTTATTGTTAGATTTAGGATTTAGGGTCTAAGGTTTATGGTTTAGGATTGTTTAAGGTTTAGGGTGGATTAGGTTTAGTGTTTATAGTTTAGTGTTATGGTTACGGTTAGGGTTAGGGTTAGGGTTAGGGTTAGGATTAGGGTTAAGGTTAGGGTTAGGATTAGGTTTAGGGTTAGGGTTAGGGTTAGGGTTAGGGTTAGGGTTAGGGTTAGGATTAGGGTTAGGGTTAGGGTTAGGGTAAGGGTTAGGGGTTAGTGTTAGGGTTATCGTTATTGTTAGGTTTAGGGTTTAGGGTTTAGTGTTTAGGGTTTAAGGTTTAGGGTTTAGGATTGTTTAAGGTTTAGGGTGGTTTAGGTTAAGGGTTTAGGGTTTAGAGTTTAGGATTGTTTAAGGTTTAGGGTTGTTTAGGGTATAGAGATTAGGGTAAAAAGTTTAGGGTTGTTTAGGGTTTAGTGTTTAGGGTTTAGGGTTGTTTAAGGTTTAGTGTTTAAGGTTTAGGTTTTAGGGTTGTTTTGGGTTTAGTGTTTAGTGTTGTTTAGGGTATAGTGTTAATGGTTTAGGGTTTAGGGTTATTTAGGGTTTAGTGTTTAAGGTTTAGGGTATAGGGTTGTTTAGGGTTTAGTGTTTAGGGTTGTTTATGGTTTAGTGATTAGGGTTGTTTAGGGTTGTTTAGAGGTTAGTGTTTAGGGTTATTCAGGGTTTATGATTTAGGGTTGTTTAGGGTTTAGGATTTATGGTTGTTCAGGGTTTAGGATTTAGGGATTAAGGTTAAGGGGTTAGGGTTAGGGTTAGGGTTAGGGTTAGGGTTAGGGTTAGGGATAGCATTAGGGTTAGAGTTAGGGTTAGAGTTAGGGTTATGGGGTTATGTTAGGCTTAAGGTTAGGGTTAGGGTTATGGGGTTAAGGTTAGGGTTGGGGTTAGGGTTAGGTTTAGGTTTAGGGTTAGGGTTAGGGTTATGGTTATCCTTAGATTTATGGTTTAAAATTTAGGGTTTATGTTTTAAGGTTTAGGGTTTAGGATTGTTTAAGTTTTAGGGTGGTTTAGGTTTAGGGTATAGAATTTAGCGTTTAAGATTGTTTAATGTTTAGGGTTGTTTAGGTTTTAGCGTTTAGAGTTGTTTAGGGTTTTTTAGGGTTGTTTATAATTTAGTGTTTAGGGTTGTTCAGGATTTATGATTTAGGATATGTTAAGGTTTAGGATTTAAGGTTTTATAGTGTTTTAGGGTTTAGGATATAATGTTTAGGGTTAAGGGTTTAGGGTTTTTTAGGGTATAGTGTTAATGGTTTTAGGGTTTAATCTTGTTTAGGGTTTAGTGTTTAGGGTTTAGGGTTTAGGGTTTTTTAGCGTTTAGTGTTTATAGTTTAGGGTTTAGGGTGCTTTTGGAATTAGTGTTTAGGGTTTTTCGAGGCTTAAGGTTTAGGATTTAGGGTGTTAGGGTTAGTGTTAGGGTTAGGTTTAGGGTTAAGGTGAGGGTTAGGGTGAGGGTTAAGGTTAGGGTTAGGGTTAAGGTTAGTGTTAGTGTTAGGGTAAGGGTTAGGGTTAGGGATAGGGTTAGGGTTAGGGTTAGGGTTAAGGTTAGGGTTAGGGTTAGGGTTAGGGGTTAGGGTTAGGGTTAGTGTTAGGGGTTAGGGGTTAGTGTTAGGGTTAGGGTTAGGTTTAGGGTTAGGGTTAAGGTTAGGTTTAGTGTTAGGGTTATTATTAGGGGGTTAGGTTTTAGTTTAGGATTAGTGTTAGGGTTAGAATTAGAAATAGGGTTAGTGTTAGGATTAGGGTCAGGGTTAGTTTTAGGGATAGGGTTAGGGTTAAGGGTAGGGTTAGAGTTAGGGTTAGATTTAAAGTTTAGGGTTTAGTGTTAGGATTAGGGATAGTGTGAGTTTTAGGGTTAGGTTTAGGGTTAGGGTTAGGGTTAGTGTTTGGGTTATGATTAGTGTTAGGATTAGGGTTAGGGTTAGGGTCAGGTTTAGGTTTAGGGTTATGGTTAGGGTTAGGGTTAGATTTAGGGTTAGGTTTAGGTTTATTGTTAGATTTAAGGTTTAGGGTTTAAGGTTTATGGTTTAGGATTGTTTAAGGTTTAGGGTGGATTAGGTTTAGGGTTTAGAGTTTAGTATTATGGTTATGGTTATGGTTAGGGTTAGGGTTAGAGTTAGGGTTAGGGTTAGGGTTAGGGTTAGGGTTAGGGTTAAGGTTAGGGTTAGTGTTAGAGTTAGGGTTATGGTTAGTGTTAGGATTAGGGTTAGGGTTAGGGTCAGGGTTAGGTTTAGGGTTAGGGATAGGGTTAGGGTTAGATTTAGGGTTAGGTTTAGGTTTATTGTTAGATTTAGGGTTTAGGGTTTAAGGTTTATGGTTTAGGATTGTTCAAGGTTTAGGGTGGATTAGGTTTAGGGTTTAGAGTTTAGTGTTATGGTTACGGTTAGTGTTAGGGTTAGGGATGGGATTAGGGTTAGGGTTAGGGTTAGGGTTAGGGTTAGGGTAATGTTTAGGGTTAGGGTTAGGGTTAGGGTAAGGGTTAGGGGTTAGTGTTAGGGTTAGGGTTAGGGTTAGGGTTAGGGTTAGGTTAGGGTTAGGGTTAGGGTTAGGGTTAGGGTTAGGGTTAGGTTAGGGTTAGGGTTAGGGTTATGGTAAAGGTTAGGGTTAGGGTTAGGGTTAGAGTAAAAGTTAAGGGGTTAGTGTTAGGGTTTGTGTTAGGGTTAGGGTTAGGGTTAGGGTTAAGTTAGGGTTAGGGTTAGGTTTAGGGTTAGGGTTAGGGTTTAGGGTTAGTTTTAGGGTTAGGGTTAGGGTTAGGGGGTTAGGGTTAAGTTTAGGATTAGTGTTAGGGTTAGAATTAGAAATAGGTTTAGTGTTAGGATTAGGGTCAGGGTTAGGTTTAGGGTTAGGGTTAGGGTTAGGGTTAGGGTCAGGGAGGGTTTAGGGTTAGGGTTAGATTTAGGGTTAGGTTTAGGTTTAATGTTAGATTTAGGGTTTAGGGTCTACGGTTTATGGTTTAGGATTGTTTAAGGTTTAGGGTGGATTAGGTTTAGGGTTTAGAGTTTAGTGTTATGGTTACGGTTAGGGTTAGGGTTAGGGTTAGGGTTAGGGTTAGGGTTAGGGTTAGGGTTATGGTTAGGGTTAGGGCTAGGGTTAGGTTTAGAATTAGGATTAGGGTTAGGGTTTGGGTAAGGGTTAGGGGTTAGGGTTAGGGTTAGGGTTAAGGTTAGGGTTAGGGTTAAGGTTAGGGTTAGGGTTAGGGTTAGGGTTAGGGTTAGGGTAAGTTTAGGGTTAGGGTTAGGGTTAGGGTTAGGGGTTAGGGTTAGTGTTAGGGTTAGGGTTATATTAGGGGGTTAGGTTTAAGTTTAGGATTAGTGTTAGGGTTAGAATTAGAAATAGGGTTAGTGTTAGGATTAGGGTCAGGGTTAGGTTTAGGGTTAGGGTTAGGGTTAGGGTTAGGGTTAAAGTCATGGAGGGTTTAGGGTTAGTGTTAGGGTTAGGGTTAGATTTAGGGTTAGGTTTAGGTTTATTGTTAGATTTAGGATTTAGGGTCTAAGGTTTATGGTTTAGGATTGTTTAAGGTTTAGGGTGGATTAGGTTTAGGGTTTAGAGTTTAGTGTTATGGTTATGGTTAGGGTTAGGGTTAGGGTTAGGATTAGGATTAAGGTTAGGGTTAGGATTAGGTTTAGGGTTAGGGTTAGGGTTAGGGTTAGGGTTAGGGTTATGGTTAGGATTAGGGTTAGGGTTAGGGTTAGGGTAAGGGTTAGGGGTTAGGGTTAGGGTTATGTTTATTGTTAGGTTTAGGGTTTAGGGTTTAGTGTTTAGGGTTTAAGGTTTAGGGTTTAGGATTGTTTAAGGTTTAGGGTGGTTTAGGTTAAGGGTTTAGGGTTTAGAGTTTAGGATTGTTTAAGGTTTAGGGTTGTTAAGGGTATCGAGTTTAGGGTTAAAAGTTTAGGGTTGTTTAGGGTTTAGTGTTTAGGGTTTAGGGTTGTTTAAGGTTTAGTGTTTAAGGTTTAGGTTTTAGGGTTGTTTTGGGTTTAGTGTTTAGTGTTGTTTAGGGTATAGTGTTAATGGTTTAGGGTTTAGGGTTATTTAGGGTTTAGTGTTTAAGGTTTAGGGTATAGGGTTGTTTAGGGTTTAGTGTTTAGGGTTGTTTATGGTTTAGTGATTAGGGTTGTTTAGGGTTGTTTAGAGGTTAGTGTTTAGGGTTATTCAGGGTTTATGATTTAGGGTTGTTCAGGGTTTAGGATTTATGGTTTTCAGGGTTTAGGATTTAGGGATTAAGGTTAAGGGGTTAGGGTTAGGGTTAGGGTTAGGGTTAGGGTTAGCATTAGGGTTAGAGTTAGGGTTAGAGTTAGGGTTAGAGTTAGGGTTATGGGGTTATGTTAGGCTTAAGGTTAGGGTTAGGGTTATGGGGTTAAGGTTAGGGTTGGGGTTAGGGTTAGGTTTAGGTTTAGGGTTAGGGTTAGGGTTATGGTTATTCTTAGATTTATGGTTTAAAATTTAGGGTTTATGGTTTAAGGTTTAGGGTTTAGGATTGTTTAAGTTTTAGGGTGGTTTAGGTTTAGCGTATAGAATTTAGCGTTTAAGATTTTTTAATGGTTAGGGTTGTTTAGGTTTTAGCGTTTAGAGTTGTTTAGGGTTTTTTAGGGTTGTTTATAATTTAGTGTTTAGGGTTGTTCAGGATTTATGATTTAGGATATTTTAAGGTTTAGGGTTTAAGGTTGTATAGTGTTTTAGGGTTTAGGGTATAATATTTAGGGTTAAGGGTTTAGGGTTGTTTAGGGTATAGTGTTAATGGTTTTAGGGTTTAGGCTTCTTTAGGGTTTAGTGTTTAGTGTTTAGGGTTTAGGGTTTTTTAGCGTTTAGTGTTTATAGTTTAGGGTTTAGGGTGCTTTTAGAATTAGTGTTTAGGGTTTTTCGGGGCTTAAGGTTTAGGATTTAGGGTGTTAGGGTTAGTGTTAGGGTTAGGTTTAGGGTTAAGGTGAGGGTTAGGGTGAGGGTTAAGGTTAGGGTTAGGGTTAAGGTTAGTGTTAGTGTTAGGGTAAGGGTTAGGGTTAGGGATAGGTTTAGAGTTAGGGTTAGGGTTAAGGTTAGGGTTAGGGTTAGGGTTAGGGGTTAGGGTTAGGGTTAGTGTTAGGGGTTAGGGGTTAGTGTTAGGGTTAGGGTTAGGGTTATGGTTAGGGTTAGGTTTAGTGTTAGGGTTATTATTAGTGGGTTAGGTTTTAGTTTAGGATTAGTGTTAGGGTTAGAATTAGAAATAGGGTTAGTGTTAGGATTAGGGTCAGTGTTAGGTTTAGGGATAGGGTGGGGGTTAAGGGTAGGGTTAGGGTTAGGGTTAGATTTAAAGTTTAGGGTTTAGTGTTAGGATTAGGGATAGTGTGAGTTTTAGGGTTAGGTTTAGGGTTAGGGTTAGGGTTAGTG
This sequence comes from Micromys minutus, assembly GCF_963924665.1. Taxonomy (NCBI): domain Eukaryota; kingdom Metazoa; phylum Chordata; class Mammalia; order Rodentia; family Muridae; genus Micromys; species Micromys minutus. The sequence goes on along the minus strand of NC_137985.1, from coordinate 2,938,838 downwards.
TTTGGGTTATGATTAGTGTTAGGATTAGGGTTAGGGTTAGGGTCAGGTTTAGGTTTAGGGTTAGGGTTAGGGTTAGGGTTCGATTTAGGGTTAGGTTTAGGTTTATTGTTAGATTTAAGGTTTAGGGTTTAAGGTTTATGGTTTAGGATTGTTTAAGGTTTAGGGTGGATTAGGTTTAGTGTTTAGAGTTTAGTATTATGGTTACGGTTAGGGTTAGGGTTAGGGTTAGAGTTAGGGTTAGGGTTAGGGTTAGGGTTAGGGTTAGGGTTAAGGTTAGGGTTAGTGTTAGGGTTAGGGTTATGGTTAGTGTTAGGATTAGGGTTAGGGTTAGGGTCAGGGTTAGGTTTAGGGTTAGGGATAGGGTTAGGGTTAGATTTAGGGTTAGGTTTAGGTTTATTGTTAGATTTAGGGTTTAGGGTTTAAGGTTTATGGTTTAGGATTGTTCAAGGTTTAGGGTGGATTAGGTTTAGGGTTTAGAGTTTAGTGTTATGGTTACGGTTAGGGTTAGGGTTAGGGATGGGGTTAGGGTTAGGGTTAGGGTTATGGTAAAGGTTAGGGTTAGGGTTAGGGTTAGGGTAAAAGTTAGGGGGTTAGTGTTAGGGTTTGGGTTAGGGTTAGGGTTAGGGTTAGGGTTAGGT
>NC_137985.1:2925700-2933200 GCF_963924665.1 Micromys minutus | reverse complement strand
GGTTAGATTTAGGGTCAGGTTTAGGTTTATTTTTAGATTTAGTGTTTAGGGTTTAAGGTTTATGGTTTAGGATTGTTTAAGGTTTAGGGTGGATTAGGTTTAGGGTTTAGAGTTTAGTGTTATGGTTACGGTTAGTGTTAGGGTTAGGGTTAGGTTTAGGGTTAGGGTTAGGGTAATGGTTAGGGTTAGGGTTAGGGTTAGGGTTAGGGTAAGGGTTAGGGGTTAGTGTTAGGGTTAGGGTTACGGTTAGGGTTAGGGTTAGGGTTAGGTTAGGGTTACGGTTAGGGTTAGGGTTAGGGTTAGGGGTTAGGGTTAGTGTTAGGGTTAGGTTTATTATTAGGGGGTTAGGTTGAAGTTTAGGATTAGTGTTAGGGTTAGAATTAGAAATAGGGTTAGTGTTAAGATTAGGGTCAGGGTTAGGTTTAGGGTTAGGGTTAGGGTTAGGGTTAGGGTTAGGTTTAGGGTTAGGGTTAGGGTTAGGATTAGGGTTAGGGTTAGGGTTAGGCTAAGGATTAGGGGTTAGGGTTAGGGTTATGGTTATTGTTAGGTTTAGGGTTTAGGGTTTAGTGTTTAGGGTTTAAGGTTTAGGGTTTAGGATTGTTTAAGATTTAGGGTGGTTTAGGTTAAGGGTTTAGGGTTTAGAGTTTAGGATTGTTTAAGGTTTAGGGTTGTTTGGGGTATAGTGTTTAGGGTTAAAAGTTTAGGGTTGTTTAGGGTTTAGTGTTTAGGGTTTAGGGTTGTTTAAGGTTTAGTTTTTAAGGTTTAGGTTTTAGGGTTGTTTTGGGTTTAGTGTTTAGTGTTGTTTAGGGTATAGTGTTAATGGTTTAGGGTTTAGGGTTATTTAGGGTTTAGTGTTTAAGGTTTAGGATATAGGGTTGTTTAGGGTTTAGTGTTTAGGGTTGTTTATGGTTTAGTGATTAGGGTTGTTTAGGGTTGTTTAGAGGTTAGTGTTTAGGGTTATTCAGGGTTCATGATTTAGGGTTGTTCAGGGTTTAGGATTTATGGTTGTTCAGGGTTTAGGATTTAGGGATTAAGGTTAAGGGGTTAGGGTTAGGGTTAGGGTTAGGGTTAGGGTTAGCATTAAGGTTAGAGTTAGGGTTAGAGTTAGGGTTATGGGGTTATGTTAGGCTTAAGGTTAGGGTTAGGGTTATGGGGTTAAGGTTAGGGTTGGGGTTAGGGTTAGGTTTAGGTTTAGGGTTAGGTTTAGGGTTATGGTTATTCTTAGATTTATGGTTTAAAATTTAGGGTTTATGGTTTAAGGTTTAGGGTTTAGGATTGTTTAAGTTTTAGGGTGGTTTAGGTTTAGGGTATAGGGTTTAGCGTTTAAGATTGTTTAATGTTTAGGGTTGTTTAGGTTTTAGCGTTTAGAGTTGTTTAGGGTTTTTTAGGGTTGTTTATGATATAGTGTTTAGGCTTGTTCAGGATTTATGATTTAGGATATTTTAAAGTTTAGGGTTTAAGGTTGTATAGTGTTTTAGGGTTTAGGGTATAATATTTAGGGTTAAGGGTTTAGGGTTGTTTAGGGTATAGTGTTAATGGTTTTAGGGTTTAGGCTTGTTTAGGGTTTAGTGTTTAGGGTTTAGAGTTTAGGGTTTTTTAGCGTTTAGTGTTTATAGTTTAGGGTTTAGGGTGCTTTTGGAATTAGTGTTTAGGGTTTTTCGGGGTTTAGGGTTTAGGATTTAGGGTGTTAGGGTTAGTGTTAGGGTTAGGTTTAGGGTTAAGGTGAGGGTTAGGGTGAGGGTTAAGGTTAGGGTTAGGGTTAAGGTTAGTGTTAGTGTTAGGGTAAGGGTTAGGGTTAGGGATAGGGTTAGGGTTAGGGTTAGGGTTAGGGTTAGGGTTAAGGTTAGGGTTAGGGTTAGGGTTAGGGTTAGGGGTTAGTGTTAGGGTTAGTGTTAGGGGTTAGGGGTTAGTTTAAGGGTTAGGGTTAGGGTTAGGGTTAGGTTTTGTGTTAGGGTTATTATTAGGGGGTTAGGTTTTAGTTTAGGATTAGTGTTAGGGTTAGAATTAGAAATAGGGTTAGTGTTAGGATTAGGGTCAGGGTTAGGTTTAGGGATATGGTTAGGGTTAGGGTTAAGGGTAGAGTTAGGGTTAGGGTTAGATTTAAAGTTTAGGGTTTAGTGTTAGGATTAGGGATAGTGTGAGGTTTAGGGTTAGGTTTAGGGTTAGGGTTAGGGTTAGTGTTTGGGTTATGATTAGTGTTATTATTAGGGTTAGGGTTAGGGTCCGGTTTAGGTTTAGGGTTAGGGTTAGGGTTAGGGTTAGATTTAGGGTTAGGTTTAGGTTTATTGTTAGATTTAGGGTTTAGGGTTTAAGGTTTAGGGTTTAGGATTATTTAAGGTTTAGGGTAGATTAGGTTTAGGGTTTAGAGTTTAGTATTATGGTTACGGTTAGGGTTAAAGTTAGGGTTAGAGTTAGGGTTAGGGTTAGGGTTAGGGTTAAGGTTAGGGTTAATGTTAGGGTTAGGGTTAGGGTAAAAGTTAGGGGGTTAGTGTTAGGGTTAGGGTTAGGGTTAGGGTTAGGGTTAGGGTTAGGGTTAGGTTAGGGTTAGGGTTAGGGTTAGGGTAAGGGTTAGGTTTAGGGTTAGGGTTAGGATTAAGGTTAGGGTTAGAGTTAGGGTTAGGGTTATGGTTAGTGTTAGGATTAGGGTTAGTGTTAGGGTCAGGGTTAGGTTTAGGGTTAGGGTTAGGGTTAGGGTTAGATTTAGGGTCAGGTTTAGGTTTATTGTTAGATTAAGTGTTTAGGGTTTAAGATTTATGGTTTAGGATTGTTTAAGGTTTAGGGTGGATTAGGTTTAGGGTTTAGAGTTTAGTGTTATGGTTACGGTTAGTGTTAGGGTTAGGGTTAGGGTTAGGGTTAGGGTTAGGGTAATGGTTAGGGTTAGGGTTAGGGTTAGGGTTAGGGTAAGGGTTAGGGGTTAGTGTTAGGGTTAGGGTTAGGGTTAGGGTTAGGGTTAGGGTTAGGTTAGGGTTAGGGTTAGGGTTAGGGTTAGGGGTTAGGGTTAGTGTTAAGGTTAGGTTTATTATTAGGGGGTTAGGTTTAAGTTTAGGATTAGTGTTAGGGTTAAAATTAGAAATAGGGTTAGTGTTAGGAATAGGGTCAGGGTTAGGTTTAGGGTTAGGGTTAGGGTTAGGGTTAGGTTTAGGGTTAGGATTAGGGTTAGGGTTAGGGTTAGGGTTAGGGTAAGGGTTAGGGGTTAGGGTTAGGGTTATGGTTATTTTTAGGTTTAGGGTTTAGGGTTTAGTGTTTAGGGTTTAAGGTTTAGGGTTTAGGATTGTTTAAGATTTAGGGTGGTTTAGGTTAAGGGTTTAGGGTTTAGAGTTTAGGATTGTTTAAGGTTTAGGGTTGTTTAGGGTATAGTGTTTAGGGTTAAAAGTTTAGGGTTGTTTAGGGTTTAGTGTTTAGGGTTTAGGGTTGTTTAAGGTTTAGTGTTTAAGGTTTAGGTTTTAGGGTTGTTTTGGGTTTAGTGTTTAGTGTTGTTTAGGGTATAGTGTTAATGGTTTAGGGTTTAGGGTTATTTAGGGTTTAGTGTTTAAGGTTTAGGGTATAGGTTTGTTTAGTGTTTAGTGTTTAGGGTTGTTTATGGTTTAGTGATTAGGGTTGTTTAGGGTTGTTTAGAGGTTAGTGTTTAGGGTTATTCAGGGTTTATGATTTAGGGTTGTTCAGGGTTTAGGATTTATGGTTGTTCAGGGTTTAGGATTTAGGGATTAAGGTTAAGGGGTTAGGGTTAGGGTTAGGGTTAGGGTTAGGGTTAGGGTTAGCATTAGGGTTAGAGTTAGGGTTAGAGTTAGGGTTATGGGGTTATGTTAGGCTTAAGGTTAGGGTTAGGGTTATGGGGTTAAGGTTAGGGTTGGGGTTAGGGTTAGGTTTAGGTTTAGGGTTAGGGTTAGGGTTATGGTTATTCTTAGATTTATGGTTTAAAATTTAGGGTTTATGGTTTAAGGTTTAGGGTTTAGGATTGTTTAAGTTTTAGGGTGGTTTAGGTTTAGGGTATAGGGTTTAGCGTTTAAGATTGTTTAATGTTTAGGGTTTTTTAGGTTTTAGCGTTTAGAGTTGTTTAGGGTTTTTTGGGGTTGTTTATGATTTAGTGTTTAGGGTTGTTCAGGATTTATGATTTAGGATATTTTAAGGTTTAGGGTTTAAGGTTGTATAGTGTTTTAGGGTTTAGGGTATAATATTTAGGGTTAAGGGTTTAGGGTTGTTTAGGGTATAGTGTTAATGGTTTTAGTGTTTAGGCTTGTTTAGGGTTTAGTGTTTAGGGTTTAGAGTTTAGGGTTTTTTAGCGTTTAGTGTTTATAGTTTAGGGTTTAGGGTGCTTTTGGAACTAGTGTTTAGGGTTTTTCGGGGTTTAGGGTTTAGGATTTAGGGTGTTAGGGTTAGTGTTAGGGTTAGGTTTAGTGTTAAGGTAAGGGTTAGGGTGAGGGTTAAGGTTAGGGTTAGGGTTAAGGTTAGTGTTAGTGTTAGGGTAAGGATTAGGGTTAGAGATAGGGTTAGGGTTAGGGTTAGGGTTAGGGTTAAGGTTAGGGTTAGGGTTAGGGTTAGGGTTAGGGGTTAGTGTTAGGGTTAGTGTTAGGGGTTAGGGGTTAGTGTTAGGGTTAGGGTTAGGGTTAGGGTTAGGGTTAGGTTTTGTGTTAGGGTTATTATTAGGGGGTTAGGTTTTAGTTTAGGATTAGTGTTAGGGTTAGAATTAGAAATAGGGTTAGTGTTAGGATTAGGGTCAGGGTTAGGTTTAGGGATATGGTTAGGGTTAGGGTTAAGGGTAGAGTTAGGGTTAGGGTTAGATTTAAAGTTTAGGGTTTAGTGTTAGGATTAGGGATAGTGTGAGGTTTAGGGTTAGGTTTAGGGTTAGGGTTAGGGTTAGTGTTTGGGTTATGATTAGTGTTATTATTAGGGTTAGGGTTAGGGTCAGGTTTAGGTTTAGGGTTAGGGTTAGGGTTAGGGTTAGATTTAGGGTTAGGTTTAGGTTTATTTTTAGATTTAGGGTTTAGGTTTTAAGGTTTAAGGTTTAGGATTGTTTAAGGTTTAGGGTAGATTAGGTTTAGGGTTTAGAGTTTAGTATTATGGTTACGGTTAGGGTTAGGGTTAGGGTTAGAGTTAGGGTTAGGGTTAGGGTTAGGGTTAGGGTTAGGGTTAAGGTTAGGGTTAATGTTAGGGTTAGGGTTAGGGTAAAAGTTAGGGGGTTAGTGTTAGGGTTAGGGTTAGGGTTAGGGTTAGGGTTAGGGTTAGGGTTAGGTTAGGGTTAGGGTTAGGTTAGGGTTATGGTTAGTGTTATGATTAGGGTTAGTTTTAGGGTCAGGGTTAGGTTTAGGGTTAGGGTTAGGGTTAGGGTTAGATTTAGGGTCAGGTTCAGGTTTATTGTTAGATTTAGTGTTTAGGGTTTAAGATTTATGGTTTAGGATTGTTTAAGGTTTAGGGTGGATTAGGTTTAGGTTTTAGAGTTTAGTGTTATGGTTACGGTTAATGTTAGGGTTAGGGTTAGGGTTAGGGTTAGGGTTAGGGTAATGGTTAGGGTTAGGGTTAGGGTTTGGGTTAGGGTAAGTGTTAGGGGTTAGTGTTAGGGTTAGGGTTAGGGTTAGGGTTAGGGTTAGGTTAGGGTTAGGGTTAGGGTTCGGGTTAGGGGTTAGGGTTAGTGTTAGTGTTAGGTTTATTATTAGGGGGTTAGGTTTAAGTTTAGGATTAGTGTTAGGGTTAGAATTAGAAATAGGGTTAGTGTTAGGATTAGGGTCAGGGTTAGGTTTAGGGTTAGGGTTAGGGTTAGGGTTAGGGTTAGGGTTAGGATTAGGGTTAGGGTTAGGGTTAGGGTTAGGGTTAGGGTTAGGGTTAGGGTTAGGGTTAGGGTTAGGATTAGGTTTAGGGTTAGGGTTTAGTGTTTAGGGTTTAAGGTTTAGGGTTTAGGATTGTTTAAGATTTAGGGTGGTTTAGGTTAAGGGTTTAGGGTTTAGAGTTTAGGATTGTTTAAGGTTTAGGGTTGTTTAGGGTATAGTGTTTAGGGTTAAAAGTTTAGGGTTGTTTAGGGTTTAGTGTTTAGGGTTTAGGTTTGTTTAAGGTTTAGTGTTTAAGGTTTAGGTTTTAGGGTTGTTTTGGATTTAGTGTTTAGTGTTGTTTAGGGTATAGTGTTAATGGTTTAGGGTTTAGGGTTATTTAGGGTTTAGTGTTTAAGGTTTAAGGTATAGGGTTGTTTAGGGTTTAGTGTTTAGGGTTGTTTATGGTTTAGTGATTAGGGTTGTTTAGGGTTGTTTAGAGGTTAGTGTTTAGGGTTATTCAGGGTTTATGATTTAGGGTTGTTCAGGGTTTAGGATTTATGGTTGTTCAGGGTTTAGGATTTAGGGATTAAGGTTAAGGGGTTAGGGTTAGGGTTAGGGTTAGGGTTAGCATTAGGGTTAGAGTTAGGGTTAGAGTTAGGGTCATGGGGTTATGTTAGGCTTAAGGTTAGGGTTAGGGTTATGGGGTTAAGGTTAGGGTTGGGGTTAGGGTTAGGTTTAGGTTTAGGGTTAGGGTTAGGGTTATGGTTATTCTTAGATTTATGGTTTAAAATTTAGGGTTTATGGTTTAAGGTTTAGGGTTTAGGATTGTTTAAGTTTTAGGGTGGTTTAGGTTTAGGGTTCAAAATTTAGCGTTTAAGATTGTTTAATGGTTAGGGTTGTTTAGGTTTTAGCGTTTAGAGTTGTTTAGGGTTTTTTAGGGTTGTTTATAATTTAGTGTTTAGGGTTGTTCATTATTTATGATTTAGGATATTTTAAGGTTTAGGGTTTAAGGTTGTATAGTGTTTTAGGGTTTAGAGTATAATGTTTAGGGTTAAGGGTTTAGGGTTGTTTAGGTTATAGTGTTAATGGTTTTAGGGTTTAGGCTTGTTTAGGGTTTAGTGTTTAGGGTTTAGGGTTTAGGGTTTTTTAGCGTTTAGTGTTTATAGTTTAGGGTTTAGGGTGCTTTTGGAATTAGTGTTTAGGGTTTTTCGGGGTTTAGGGTTTAGGATTTAGGGTGTTAGGGTTAGTGTTAGGGTTAGGTTTAGGGTTAAGGTGAGGGTTAGGGTGAGGGTTAAGGTTAGGGTTAGGGTTAAGGTTAGTGTTAGTGTTAGGGTAAGGGTTAGGGTTAGGGATAGGGTTAGGGTTAGGGTTAGAGTTAGGGTTAAGGTTAGGGTTAGGGTTAGGGTTAGGGTTAGGGTTAGGGGTTTGGTTTAGGGTTAGTGTTAGGTGTTAGGGGTTAGTGTTAGGGTTAGGATTAGGGTTAGGGTTCGGGTTAGGTTTAGTGTTAGGTTTATTATTAGGGGGTTAGGTTTTAGTTTAGGATTAGTGTTAGGGTTAGAATTAGAAATAGGGTTAGTGTTAGGATTAGGGTCAGGATAAGGTTTAGAAATATGGTTAGGGTTAGGGTTAAGGGTAGGGTTAGGGTTAGGGTTAGAATTAAGGTTTAGGGTTTAGTGTTAAGATTAGGAATAGGGTGAGGTTTAGGGTTAGGTTTAGGGTTAGGCTTAGGGTTAGTGTTTGGGTTATGATTAGTGTTAGG
>NC_137985.1:2910700-2918200 GCF_963924665.1 Micromys minutus | reverse complement strand
CTTAGATTTATGGTTTAATATTTCGGGTTTATGGTTTAAGGTTTAGGGTTTAGGGTTGTTTAAGTTTTAGGGTGGTTTAGGTTTAGGGTATAGGGTTTAGCGTTTAAGATTGTTTAATGTTTAGGGTTGTTTAGGTTTTAGCGTTTAGAGCTGTTTAGGGTTTTTTAGGGTTGTTTATGATTTAGTGTTTAGGCTTGTTCAGGATTTATGATTTAGGATATTTTAAGGTTTAGGGTTTAAGGTTGTATAGTGTTTTAGGGTTTAGGGTATAATATTTAGGGTTAAGGGTTTAGGGTTGTTTAGGGTATAGTGTTAATGGTTTTAGGGTTTAGGCTTGTTTAGGGTTTAGTGTTTAGGGTTTAGAGTTTAGGGTTTTTTAGCGTTTAGTGTTTATAGTTTAGGGTTTAGGGTTCTTTTGGAATTAGTGTTTAGGGTTTTTCGGGGTTTAGGGTTTAGGATTTAGGGTGTTAGGGTTAGTGTTAGGGTTAGGTTTAGGGTTAAGGTGAGGGTTAGGGTGAGGGTTAAGGTTAGGGTTAGGGTTAAGGTTAGTGTTAGTGTTAGGGTAAGGGTTAGGGTTAGGGATAGGGTTAGGGTTAGGGTTAAGGTTAGGGTTAAGGTTAGGGTTAGGGTTAGGGTTAGGGTTAGGGGTTAGTGTTAGGGTTAGTGTTAGGGGTTAGGGGTTAGTTTTAGGGTTAGGGTTAGGGTTAGGGTTAGGTTTTGTGTTAGGGTTATTATTAGGGGGTTAGGTTTTAGTTTAGGATTAGTGTTAGGGTTAGAATTAGAAATAGGGTTAGTGTTAGGATTAGGGTCAGGGTTAGGTTTAGGGATATGGTTAGGGTTAGGGTTAAGGGTAGAGTTAGGGTTAGGGTTAGATTTAAAGTTTAGGGTTTAGTGTTAGGATTAGGGATAGTGTGAGGTTTAGGGTTAGGTTTAGGGTTAGGGTTAGGGTTAGTGTTTGGGTTATGATTAGTGTTATTATTAGGGTTAGGGTTAGGGTCCGGTTTAGGTTTAGGGTTAGGGTTAGGGTTAGGGTTAGATTTAGGGTTAGGTTTAGGTTTATTGTTAGATTTAGGGTTTAGGGTTTAAGGTTTAGGGTTTAGGATTGTTTAAGGTTTAGGGTAGATTAGGTTTAGGGTTTAGAGTTTAGTATTATGGTTACGGTTAGGGTTAAAGTTAGGGTTAGAGTTAGGGTTAGGGTTAGGGTTAGGGTTAGGGTTAAGGTTAGGGTTAATGTTAGGGTTAGGGTTAGGGTAAAAGTTAGGGGGTTAGTGTTAGGGTTAGGGTTAGGGTTAGGGTTAGGATTAGGTTAGGGTTAGGGTTAGGGTTAGGGTAAGGGTTAGGTTTAGGGTTAGGGTTAGGATTAAGGTTAGGGTTAGGGTTAGGGTTAGGGTTATGGTTAGTGTTAGGATTAGGGTTAGTGTTAGGGTCAGGGTTAGGTTTAGGGTTAGGGTTAGGGTTAGGGTTAGATTTAGGGTCAGGTTTAGGTTTATTGTTAGATTTAGTGTTTAGGGTTTAAGATTTATGGTTTAGGATGATTTAAGGTTTAGGGTGGATTAGGTTTAGGGTTTAGAGTTTAGTGTTATGGTTACGGTTAGTGTTAGGGTTAGGGTTAGGGTTAGGGTTAGGGTTAGGTTAGGGTTAGGGTTAGGGTTAGGGTTAGGGGTTAGGGTTAGTGTTAGGGTTAGGGTTAGGGTTAGGGTTAGGGTTAGGTTAGGGTTAGGGTTAGGGTTAGGGTTAGGGGTTAGGGTTAGTGTTAGGGTTAGGTTTATTATTAGGGGGTTAGGTTTAAGTTTAGGATTAGTGTTAGGGTTAAAATTAGAAATAGGGTTAGTGTTAGGATTAGGGTAAGGGTTAGGTTTAGGGTTAGGGTTAGGGTTAGGTTTAGGGTTAGGATTAGGGTTAGGGTTAGGGTTAGGGTAAGGGTTAGGGGTTAGGGTTAGGGTTATGGTTATTGTTAGGTTTAGGGTTTAGGGTTTAGTGTTAAGGGTTTAAGGTTTAGGGTTTAGGATTGTTTAAGATTTAGGGTGGTTTAGGTTAAGGGTTTAGGGTTTAGAGTTTAGGATTGTTTAAGGTTTAGGGTTGTTTAGGGTATAGTGTTTAGGGTTAAAAGTTTAGGGTTGTTTAGGGTTTAGTGTTTAGGGTTTAGGGTTGTTTAAGGTTTAGTGTTTAAGGTTTAGGTTTTAGGGTTGTTTTGGGTTTAGTGTTTAGTGTTGTTTAGGGTATATTGTTAATGTTTTAGGGTTTAGGGTTATTTAGGGTTTAGTGTTTAAGGTTTAGGGTATAGGGTTGTTTAGTGTTTAGTGTTTAGGGTTGTTTATGGTTTAGTGATTAGTGTTGTTTAGGGTTGTTTAGAGGTTAGTGTTTAGGGTTATTCAGGGTTTATGATTTAGGGTTGTTCAGGGTTTAGGATTTATGGTTGTTCAGGGTTTAGGATTTAGGGATTAAGGTTAAGGGGTTAGGGTTAGGGTTAGGGTTAGGGTTAGGGTTAGGGTTAGCATTAGGGTTAGAGTTAGGGTTAGAGTTAGGGTTATGGGGTTATGTTAGGCTTAAGGTTAGGGTTAGGGTTATGGGGTTAAGGTTAGGGTTGGGGTTAGGGTTAGGTTTAGGTTTAGGGTTAGGGTTAGGGTTATGGTTATTCTTAGATTTATGGTTTAAAATTTAGGGTTTATGGTTTAAGGTTTAGGGTTTAGGATTGTTTAAGTTTTAGGGTGGTTTAGGTTTAGGGTATAGGGTTTAGCGTTTAAGATTGTTTAATGTTTAGGGTTTTTTAGGTTTTAGCGTTTAGAGTTGTTTAGGGTTTTTTAGGGTTGTTTATGATTTAGTGTTTAGGGTTGTTCAGGATTTATGATTTAGGATAGTTTAAGGTTTAGGGTTTAAGGTTGTATAGTGTTTTAGGGTTTAGGGTATAATATTTAGGGTTAAGGGTTTAGGGTTGTTTAGGGTATAGTGTTAATGGTTTTAGGGTTTAGGCTTGTTTAGGGTTTAGTGTTTAGGGTTTAGAGTTTAGGGTTTTTTAGCGTTTAGTGTTTATAGTTTAGGGTTTAGGGTGCTTTTGGAATTAGTGTTTAGGGTTTTTCGGGGTTTAGGGTTTAGGATTTAGGGTGTTAGGGTTAGTGTTAGGGTTAGGTTTAGTGTTAAGGTGAGGGTTAGGGTGAGGGTTAAGGTTAGGGTTAGGGTTAAGGTTAGTGTTAGTGTTAGGGTAAGGGTTAGGGTTAGGGATAGTGTTAGGGTTAGGGTTAGGGTTAGGGTTAAGGTTAGGGTTAGGGTTAGGGTTAGGGTTAGGGGTTAGTGTTAGGGTTAGTGTTAGGGGTTAGGGGTTAGTGTTAGGGTTAGGGTTAGGGTTAGGGTTAGGGTTAGGTTTTGTGTTAGGGTTATTATTAGGGGGTTAGGTTTTAGTTTAGGATTAGTGTTAGGGTTAGAATTAGAAATAGGGTTAGTGTTAGGATTAGGGTCAGGGTTAGGTTTAGGGATATGGTTAGGGTTAGGGTTAAGGGTAGAGTTAGGGTTAGGGTTAGATTTAAAGTTTAGGGTTTAGTGTTAGGATTAGGGATAGTGTGAGGTTTAGGGTTAGGTTTAGGGTTAGGGTTAGGGTTAGTGTTTGGGTTATGATTAGTGTTATTATTAGGGTTAGGGTTAGGGTCAGGTTTAGGTTTAGGGTTAGGGTTAGGGTTAGGGTTAGATTTAGGGTTAGGTTTAGGTTTATTGTTAGATTTAGTGTTTAGGGTTTAAGGTTTAAGGTTTAGGATTGTTTAAGGTTTAGGGTAGATTAGGTTTAGGGTTTAGAGTTTAGTATTATGGTTAAGGTTAGGGTTAGGGTTAGGGTTAGAGTTAGGGTTAGGGTTAGGGTTAGGGTTAGGGTTAGGTTTAAGGTTAGGGTTAATGTTAGGGTTAGGGTTAGGGTAAAAGTTAGGGGGTTAGTGTTAGGGTTAGGGTTAGGGTTAGGGTTAGGTTTAGGTTAGGGTTAGGGTTAGGGTTAGGGTAAGGGTTAGGTTTAGGGTTAGGGTTAGGGTTAAGGTTAGGGTTAGGGTTAGGGTTAGGGTTATGGTTAGTGTTAGGATTAGGGTTAGTGTTAGGGTCAGGGTTAGGTTTAGGGTTAGGGTTAGGGTTAGGGTTAGATTTAGGGTCAGGTTCAGGTTTATTGTTAGATTTAGTGTTTAGGGTTTAAGATTTATGGTTTAGGATTGTTTAATGTTTAGGGTGGATTAGGTTTAGGTTTTAGAGTTTAGTGTTATGGTTACGGTTAATGTTAGGGTTAGGGTTAGGGTTAGGGTTAGGGTTAGGGTAATGGTTAGGGTTAGGGTTAGGGTTAGGGTTAGAGTAAGTGTTAGGGGTTAGTGTTAGGGTTAGGGTTAGGGTTAGGTTAGGGTTAGGGTTAGGGTTAGGGGTTAGGGTTAGTGTTAGGGTTAGGTTTATTATTAGGGGGTTAGGTTTAAGTTTAGGATTAGTGTTAGGGTTAGAATTAGAAATAGGGTTAGTGTTAGGATTAGGGTCAGGGTTAGGTTTAGGGTTAGGGTTAGGGTTAGGGTTAGGGTTAGGATTAGGGTTAGGGTTAGGGTTAGGGTTAGGGTTAGGGTTAGGGTTAGGGTTAGGGTTAGGGTTAGGGTTAGGATTAGGTTTAGGGTTAGGGTTTAGTGTTTAGGGTTTAAGGTTTAGGGTTTAGGATTGTTTAAGATTTAGGGTGGTTTAGGTTAAGGGTTTAGGGTTTAGAGTTTAGGATTGTTTAAGGTTTAGGGTTGTTTAGGGTATAGTGTTTAGGGTTAAAAGTTTAGGGTTGTTTAGGGTTTAGTGTTTAGGGTTTAGGGTTGTTTAAGGTTTAGTGTTTAAGGTTTAGGTTTTAGGGTTGTTTTGGGTTTAGTGTTTAGTGTTGTTTAGGGTATAGTGTTAATGGTTTAGGGTTTAGGGTTATTTAGGGTTTAGTGTTTAAGGTTTAGGGTATAGGGTTGTTTAGGGTTTAGTGTTTAGGGTTGTTTATGGTTTAGTGATTAGGGTTGTTTAGGGTTGTTTAGAGGTTAGTGTTTAGGGTTATTCAGGGTTTATGATTTAGGGTTGTTCAGGGTTTAGGATTTATGGTTGTTCAGGGTTTAGGATTTAGGGATTAAGGTTAAGGGGTTAGGGTTAGGGTTAGGGTTAGGGTTAGGGTTAGCATTAGGGTTAGAGTTAGGGTTAGAGTTAGGGTTATGGGGTTATGTTAGGCTTAAGGTTAGGGTTAGGGTTATGGGGTTAAGGTTAGGGTTGGGGTTAGGGTTAGGTTTAGGTTTAGGGTTAGGGTTAGGGTTATGGTTATTCTTAGATTTATGGTTTAATATTTAGGGTTTATGGTTTAAGGTTTAGGGTTTAGGATTGTTTAAGTTTTAGGGTGGTTTAGGTTTAGGGTATAGGGTTTAGCGTTTAAGATTGTTTAATGTTTAGGGTTGTTTAGGTTTTAGCGTTTAGAGTTGTTTAGGGTTTTTTAGGGTTGTTTATGATTTAGTGTTTAGGGTTGTTCAGGATTTATGATTTAGGATATTTTAAGGTTTAGGGTTTAAGGTTGTATAGTGTTTTAGGGTTTAGGGTATAATGTTTAGGGTTAAGGGTTTAGGGTTGTTTAGGGTATAGTGTTAATGGTTTTAGGGTTTAGGCTTGTTTAGTGTTTAGTGTTTAGGGTTTAGGGTTTAGGGTTTTTTAGCGTTTAGTGTTTATAGTTTAGGGTTTAGGGTGCTTTTGGAATTAGTGTTTAGGGTTTTTCGGGGTTTAGGGTTTAGGATTTAGGTTGTTAGGGTTAGTGTTAGGGTTGAGATAAGGGTTAAGGTGAGGGTTAGGGTTAAGGTTAGTGTTAGTGTTAGGGTAATGGTTAGGGTTAGGGATAGGGTTAGGGTTAGGGTTAGGGTTAGGATTAAGGTTAGGGTTAGGGTTAGGGTTAGGGTTAGGGGTTAGTGTTAGGGTTAGTGTTAGGGGTTAGGGGTTAGTGTTAGGGTTAGGGTTAGGGTTAGGGTTAGGTTTAGTGTTAGGGTTATTATTAGGGGGTTAGGGTTAGGGTTAGGGTTAGGGTTAGGGTTAGGGGTTAGGGTTAGTGTTAGGGTTAGGGTTATTATTAGGGGGTTAGGTTTAAGTTTAGGATTAGTGTTAGGGTTAGAATTAGAAATAGGGTTAGTGTTAGGATTAGGGTCAGGGTTAGGTTTAGGGTTAGGGTTAGGGTTAGGGTTAGGGTTAGGGTCAGAAAGGGTTTAGGGTTAGGGTTAGGGTTAGGGTTAGATTTAGGGTTAGGTTTAGGTTTATTGTTAGATTTAGGATTTAGGGTCTAATGTTTATGGTTTAGGATTGTTTAAGGTTTAGGGTGGATTAGGTTTAGGGTTTAGAGTTTAGTGTTATGGTTACGGTTAGGGTTAGGGTTAGGTTTAGGGTTAGGATTAGGGTTAAGGTTGGGGTTAGGATTAGGTTTAGGGTTAGGGTTAGGGTTAGGGTTAAGGTTAGGGTTAGGGTTAGGGTTAGGGTTAGGATTAGGTTTAGGGTTAGGGTTTGGGTAAGGGTTAGGGATTAGGGTTAGGGTTATGGTTATTGTTAGGTTTAGGGTTTAGGGTTTAGTGTTTAGGGTTTAAGGTTTAGGGTTTATGATTGTTTAAGTTTTAGGGTGGTTTAGGTTAAGGGTTTAGGGTTTAGAGTTTAGGATTGTTTAAGGTTTAGGGTTGTTTAGGGTATAGTGTTAATGGTTTTAGGGTTTAGGCTTGTTTATGGTTTAGTGTTTAGGTTTTAGGGTTGTTTAAGTTTTAGTGTTTAAGGTTTAGGTTTTAGGGTTGTTTTGGGTTTAGTGTTTAGTGTTGTTTAGGGTATAGTGTTAATGGTTTAGGGTTTAGGGTTATTTAGGGTTTAGTGTTTAAGGTTTAGGGTATAGGGTTGTTAAGGGTTTAGTGTTTAGGGTTGTTTATGGTTTAGTGATTAGGGTTGTTTAGGGTTGTTTAGAGGTTAGTGTTTAGGGTTATTCAGGGTTTATGATTTAGGGTTGTTCAGGGTTTAGGATTTATGGTTGTTCAGGGTTTAGGATTTAGGGATTAAGGTTAAGGGGTTAGGGTTAGGGTTAGGGTTAGGGTTAGGGTTAGCATTAGGGTTAGAGTTAGGGTTAGAGATAGGGTTATGGGGTTATGTTAGGCTTAAGGTTAGGGTTAGGGTTATGGGGTTAAGGTTAGGGTTGGGGTTAGGGTTAGGTTTAGGTTTAGGGTTAGGGTTAGGGTTATGGTTATTCTTAGATTTATGGTTTAAAATTTAGGGTTTATGGTTTAAGGTTTAGGGTTTAGGATTGTTTAAGTTTTAGGGTGGTTTAGGTTTAGGGTATAGAATTTAGCGTTTAAGATTGTTTAATGGTTAGGGTTGTTTAGGTTTTAGCGTTTAGAGTTGTTTAGGGTTTTTTAGGGTTGTTTATAATTTAGTGTTTAGGGTTGTTCAGGATTTATGATTTAGGATATTTTAAGGTTTAGGGTTTAAGGTTGTATAGTGTTTTAGGGTTTAGGGTATAATGTTTAGGGTTAA
>NC_137985.1:2888200-2905700 GCF_963924665.1 Micromys minutus | reverse complement strand
TTTAAGGTTTAGGGTTGTTTAGGGTATAGTGTTTAGGGTTAAAAGTTTAGGGTTGTTTAGGGTTTAGTGTTTAGGGTTTAGGGTTGTTTAAGGTTTAGTGTTTAAGGTTTAGGTTTTAGGGTTGTTTTGGGTTTAGTGTTTAGTGTTGTTTAGGGTATAGTGTTAATGGTTTAGGGTTTAGGGTTATTTAGGGTTTAGTGTTTAAGTTTTAGGGTATAGGGTTGTTTAGGGTTTAGTGTTTAGGGTTGTTTATGGTTTAGTGATTAGGGTTGTTTAGGGTTGTTTAGAGGTTAGTGTTTAGGGTTGTTCAGGGTTTATGATTTAGGGTTGTTCAGGATTTAGGATTTATGGTTGTTCAGGGTTTAGGATTTAGGGATTAAGGTTAAGGGGTTAGGGTTAGGTTTAGGGTTAGGGTTAGGGTTAGGGTTAGGGTTAGGGTTAGCGTTAGTTTTAGGGTTAGGGTTAAGGTTAGGGTTAGGGTTTAGGTTAGGGTTATGGTTAGTGTTAGGATTATGGTTAGGGTTAGGGTCAGGGTTAGGTTTAGGGTTAGGGTTAGGGTTAGGGTTAGATTTAGGGTCAGGTTTAGGTTTATTGTTAGATTTAGGGTTTAGGGTTTAAGGTTTATGGTTTAGGATTGTTTAAGGTTTAGGGTGGATTAGGTTTAGGGTTTAGAGTTTAGTGTTATGGTTATGGTTAGTGTTAGGGTTAGGGTTAGGGTTAGGGTTAGGGTTAGGGTTAGGGTAATGGTTAGGGTTAGGGTTAGGGTTAGGGTTAGGGTTAGGGTAAGGGTTAGGGGTTAGTGTTAGGGTTAGGGTTAGGGTTAGGTTCAGGTTAGGGTTAGGGTTAGGGTTAGGGTTAGGGTTCTGGGTTAGGGTTAGTGTTAGTGTTAGGGTTATTATTAGGGGGTTAGGGTTAATTTAGGATTAGTGTTAGGGTTAGAATTAGAAATAGGGTTAGTGTTAGGATTAGGGTCAGGGTTAGGTTTAGGGTAAGGGTTAGGGGTTAGGGTTAGGGTTATGATTATTGTTAGGTTTAGGGTTTAGGGTTTAGTGTTTAGGGTTTAAGGTTTAGGGTTTAGGATTGTTTAAGATTTAGGGTGGTTTAGGTTAAGGGTTTAGGGTTTAGAGTTTAGGATTGTTTAAGGTTTAGGGTTGTTTAGGGTATAGTGTTAATGGTTTTAGGGTTTAGGCTTGTTTAGGGTTTAGTGTTTAGGGTTTAGGGTTTAGGGTTTTTTAGCGTTTAGTGTTTATAGTTTAGGGTTTAGGGTGCTTTTGGAATTAGTGTTTAGGGTTTTTCAGGGTTTAGGGTTTAGGATTTAGGGTGTTAGGGTTAGTTTTAGGGTTAGGTTTAGGGTTAAGGTGAGGGTTAGGGTGAGGGTTAAGGTTAGGGTTAGGGTTAAGGTTAGTGTTAGTGTTAGAATAAGGGTTAGGGTTAGGGATAGGGTTAGGGTTAGGGTTAGGGTTAGGGTTAAGGTTAGGGTTAGGGTTAGGGTTAGGGTTAGGGGTTTGGGTTAGGGTTAGTGTTAGGGGTTAGGGGTTAGTGTTAGGGTTAGGGTTAGGTTTAGTGTTAGGGTTATTATTAGGGGGTTAGGTTTTAGTTTAGGATTAGTGTTAGGGTTTGAATTAGAAATAGGGTTAGTGTTAGGATTAGGGTCAGGGTTAGGTTTAGAAATATGGTTAGGTTTAGGGTTAAGGGTAGGGTTAGTGTTATGGTTAGAATTAAAGTTTAGGGTTTAGTGTTAGGATTAGGGATAGTGTGAGGTTTAGGGTTAGGTTTAGGGTTAGGGTTAGGGTTAGTGTTTGGGTTATGATTAGTGTTAGGATTAGGATTAGGGTTAGGGTCAGGTTTATGTTCAGGGTTAGGGTTAGAGTTAGGGTTAGGTTTAGGGTTAGGTTTAGGTTTATTGTTAGATTTAGGGTTTAGGGTTTAAGGTTTATGGTTTAGGATTGTTTAAGTTTAAGGGTGGATTAGGTTTAGGGTTTAGAGTTTAGTATTATGGTTATGGTTAGGGTTAGGGTTAGGGTTAGAGTTAGGGTTAGGGTTAGGGTTAGGGTTAGGGTTAAGGTTAGGGTTAGTGTTAGGGTTAGGGTTATGGTTAGTGTTAGGATTAGGGTTAGGGTTAGGGTCAGGGTTAGGTTTAAGGTTAAGGTTAGGGTTAGGGTTAGGGTTAGGGTTAGGGTTAGGATTAGGGTTAGGGTTAGGGTTAGGGTAAGGGTTAGGGGTTAGGGTTAGGGTTATGGTTATTGTTAGGTTTAGGGTTTAGGGTTTAGTGTTTAGGGTTTAAGGTTTATGGTTGAGGATTGTTTAAGGTATAGGGTGGATTAGGTTTAGGGTTTAGAGTTTAGTGTTATGGTTACGGTTAGGGTTAGTGTTAGGGAGAGGGTTAGGGTTACGGTTAGGGTTATGGTAAGGGTTAGGTTTAGGGTTAGGGTTAGGGTTAGGGTAAAAGTTAGGGGGTTAGTGTTAGGGTTTGTGTTAGGGTTAGGGTTAGGGTTAGGGTTAGGTTAGGGTTAGGGTTAGGGTTAGGGTTAGGGATAGGGTTAGGTTAGGGTTAGGGTTAGGGTTAGGGTTAGGGTTAGGGGTTAGGGTTAGTGAAAGGGTTAGGGTTATTATTAGGGGGTTAGGTTTAAGTTTAGGATTAGTGTTAGGCTTAGAATTAGAAATAGGGTTAGTGTTAGGATTAGGGTCAGGGTTAGGTTTAGGGTTAGGGTTAGGGTTAGGGTCAGGGAGGGTTTAGGGTTAGGGTTAGGGTTAGTGTTAGATTTAGGGTTAGGTTTATGTTTATTGTTAGATTTAGGATTTAGGGTCTAAGGTTTATGGTTTAGGATTGTTTAACGTTTAGGGTGGATTAGGTTTAGGGTTTAGAGTTTAGTGTTATGGTTACGGTTAGGGTTAGGGTTAGGGTTAGGATTAGGGTTAATGTTAGGTTAGGATTAGGTTTAGGGTTATGGTTAGGGTTAGGGTTAGGGTTAGAGTTAGTGTTAGGGTTAGGGTTAGGATTAGGTTTAGGTTTAGGGTTACGGTTAGGGTTAGGGTTAGGGTTAGGATTAGTGTTAAGGTTAGGGTTAGGTTTAGGGTTAGGGTTAGGGTTAGGGTTAGGGTTAGGGTTAGGGTTAGGATTAGGGTTAGGGTTAGGGTTAGGGTAAGGGTTAGGGGTTAGGGTTAGGGTTATGGTTATTGTTAGGTTTATGGTTTAGGGTTTAGTGTTTAGGGTTTAAGGTTTAGGGTTTAGGATTGTTTAAGATTTAGGGTGGTTTAGGTTAAGGGTTTAGGGTTTAGAGTTTAGGATTGTTTAAGGTTTAGGGTTGTTTAGGGTATAGTGTTTAGGGTTAAAAGTTTAGGGTTGTTTAGGGTTTAGTGTTTAGGGTTTAGGTTTGTTTAAGGTTTAGTGTTTAAGGTTTAGGTTTTAGGGTTGTTTTGGATTTAGTGTTTAGTTTTGTTTAGGGTATAGTGTTAATGGTTTAGGGTTTAGGGTTATTTAGGGTTTAGTGTTTAAGGTTTAACGTATAGGGTTGTTTAGGGTTTAGTGTTTAGGGTTGTTTATGGTTTAGTGATTAGGGTTGTTTAGGGTTGTTTAGAGGTTAGTGTTTAGGGTTATTCAGGGTTTATGATTTAGGGTTGTTCAGGGTTTAGGATATATTGTTGTTCAGGGTTTAGGATTTAGGGATTAAGGTTAAGGGGTTAGGGTTAGGGTTAGGGTTAGGGTTAGCATTAGGGTTAGAGTTAGGGTTAGAGTTAGGGTTATGGGGTTATGTTAGGCTTAAGGTTAGGGTTAGGGTTATGGGGTTAAGGTTAGGGTTGGGGTTAGGGTTAGGTTTAGGTTTAGGGTTAGGGTTAGGGTTATGGTTATTCTTAGATTTATGGTTTAAAATTTAGGGTTTATGGTTTAAGGTTTAGGGTTTAGGATTGTTTAAGTTTTAGGGTGGTTTAGGTTTAGGGTTCAAAATTTAGCGTTTAAGATTGTTTAATGGTTAGGGTTGTTTAGGTTTTAGCATTTAGAGTTGTTTAGGGTTTTTTAGGGTTGTTTATAATTTAGTGTTTAGGGTTGTTCATTATTTATGATTTAGGATATTTTAAGGTTTAGGGTTAAGGTTGTATAGTGTTTTAGGGTTTAGGGTATAATGTTTAGGGTTAAGGGTTTAGGGTTGTTTAGGTTATAGTGTTAATGGTTTTAGGGTTTAGGCTTGTTTAGGGTTTAGTGTTTAGGGTTTAGTGTTTAGGTTTTTTAGCGTTTAGTGTTTATAGTTTAGGGTTTAGGGTGCTTTTGGAATTAGTGTTTATGGTTTTTCGGGGTTTAGGGTTTAGGATTTAGGGTGTTAGGGTTAGTGTTAGGGTTAGGTTTAGGGTTAAGGTGAGGGTTAGGGTGAGGGTTAAGGTTAGGGTTAGGGTTAAGGTTAGTGTTAGTGTTAGGGTAAGGGTTAGGGTTAGGGATAGGGTTAGGGTTAGGGTTAGAGTTAGGGTTAAGGTTAGGGTTAGCGTTCGGGTTAGGGTTAGGGGTTTGGTTTAGGGTTAGTGTTAGGTGTTAGGGGTTAGTGTTAGGGTTAGGATTAGGGTTAGGGTTAGGGTTAGGTTTAGTGTTATTGTTATTATTAGGGGGTTAGGTTTTAGTTTAGGATTAGTGTTAGGGTTAGAATTAGAAATAGGGTTAGTGTTAGGATTAGGGTCAGGATAAGGTTTAGAAATATGGTTAGGGTTAGGGTTAAGGGTAGGGTTAGGGTTAGGGTTAGAATTAAGGTTTAGGGTTTAGTGTTAAGATTAGGAATAGGGTGAGGTTTAGGGTTAGGTTTGGGGTTAGGCTTAGGGTTAGTGTTTTGGTTATGATTAGTGTTAGGATTAGGATTAGGGTTAGGGTCAGGTTTATGTTTAGGGTTAGGGTTAGGGTTAGGGTTAGATTTAGGGTTAGGTTTAGGTTTATTGTTAGATTTAGGGTTTAGGGTTTAAGGTTTATGGTTTAGGATTGTTTAAGTTTAAGGGTGGATTAGGTTTAGGGTTTAGAGTTTAGTATTATGGTTACGGTTAGGGTTAGGGTTAGGGATGGAGTTAGGGTTAGGGTTAGGGTCATGGTAAGGGTTAGGTTTAGGGTTAGGGTTAGTGTTAGGGTAAAAGTTAGAGGGTTAGTGTTAGGGTTTGTGTTAGGGTTAGGGTTAGGTTTAGGGTTAGGTTAGGGTTAGGGTTAGGGTTAGGGTTAGGGTTAGGGTTAGGTTAGGGTTAGGGTTAGGGTTAGGGTTAGGGTTAGGGGTTAGGGTTAGTGAAAGGGTTAGGGTTATTATTAGGGGGTTAGGTTTAAGTTTAGGATTAGTGTTAGGGTTAGAATTAGAAATAGGGTTAGTGTTAGGATTAGGGTCAGGGTTAGGTTTAGGGTTAGGTTTAGGGTTAGGGTTAGGGTCAGGGAGGGTTTAGGGTTAGGGTTAGGGTTAGGGTTAGATTTAGGTTTAGGTTTAGGTTTATTGTTAGATTTAGGATTTAGGGTCTAAGGTTTATGGTTTAGGATTGTTTAAGGTTTAGTGTGGATTAGGTTTAGGGTTTAGAGTTTAGTGTTATGGTTACGGTTAGGGTTAGGGTTAGGGTTAGGATTAGGGTTAAGGTTAGGGTTAGGATGAGGTTTAGGGTTAGGGTTAGGGTTAGGGTTAGGGTTAGGGTTAGGATTAGGGTTAGGGTTTGGGTTAGGGTAAGGGTTAGGGGTTAGGGTTAGGGTTATGGTTATTGTTAGGTTTAGGGTTTAGGGTTTAGTGTTTAGGGTTTAAGGTTTAGGGTTTAGGATTGTTTAAGATTTAGGGTGGTTTAGGTTAAGGGATTAGGGTTTAGAGTTTAGGATTGTTTAAGGTTTAGTGTTGTTTAGGGTATAGTGTTTAGGGTTAAAAGTTTAGGGTTGTTTAGAGTTTAGTGTTTAGGGTTTAGGGTTGTTTAAGGTTTAGTGTTTAAGGTTTAGGTTTTAGGGTTGTTTTTGGTTTAGTGTTTAGTGTTGTTTAGGGTATAGTGCTAATGGTTTAGGGTTTAGGATTATTTAGGGTTTAGTGTTTAAGGTTTAGGGTATAGGGTTGTTTAGAGTTTAGTGTTTAGGGTTGTTTATGGTTTAGTGATTAGGGTTATTTAGGGTAGTTTAGAGGTTAGTGTTTAGGGTTATTCAGGGTTTATGATTTAGGGTTGTTCAGGGTTTAGGATTTATGGTTGTTAAGGGTTTAGGATTTAGGGATTAAGCTTAAGGGGTTAGGGTTAGGGTTAGGGTTAGGGTTAGGGTTAGGGTTAGGGTTAAGGTTAGGGTTAGGGTTAGGGTTAGGGTTATGGTAAGGGTTAGGTTTAGGGTTATGGTAAAAGTTAGGGGGTTAGTGTTAGGGTTTTTGTTAGGGTTAGGGTTAGGGTTAGGGTTAGGTTAGGGTTAGGGTTAGGGTTAGGGTTAGGGTTAGGTTAGGGTTAGGGTTAGGGTTAGGGTTAGGGATATGGGTTAGGGTTAGTTAAAGGGTTAGGGTTATTATTAGGGGGTTAGGTTTAAGTTTAGGATTAGTGTTAGGGTTAGAATTAGAAATAGGGTTAGTGTTAGGATTAGGGTCAGGGTTAGGTTTAGGGTTAGGGTTAGGGTTAGGGTTAGGGTCAGGGAGGGTTTAGGGTTAGGGTTAGTGTTAGGGTTAGATTTAGGTTTAGGTTTAGGTTTATTGTTAGATTTAGGGTTTAGGGTCTAAGGTTTATGGTTTAGGATTGTTTAAGGTTTAGAGTGGATTAGGTTTAGGGTTTAGAGTTTACTGTTATGGTTACGGTTAGGGTTAGGGTTAGGGTTAGGATTAGGGTTAAGGTTAGGGTTAGGATTAGGTTTAGGGTTAGGGTTAGGGTTAGGGTTAGGGTTAGGGTTAGGGTTAGGATTAGGGTTAGGGTTAGGGTTAGGGTAAGGGTTAGGGGTTAGGGTTAGGGTTATGGTTATTGTTAGGTTTAGGGTTTAGGGTTTAGTGTTTAGGGTTTAAGGTTTAGGGTTTAGGATTGTTTAAGATTTAGGGTGGTTTAGGTTAAGGGATTAGGGTTTAGAGTTTAGGATTGTTTAAGGTTTAGTGTTGTTTAGGGTATAGTGTTTAGGGTTAAAAGTTTAGGGTTGTTTAGGGTTTAGTGTTTAGGGTTTAGGGTTGTTTAAGGTTTAGTGTTTAAGGTTTAGGTTTTAGGGTTGTTTTGGGTTTAGTGTTTAGTGTTGTTTAGGGTATATTGCTAATGTTTTAGGGTTTAGGATTATTTAGGGTTTAGTGTTTAAGGTTTAGGGTATAGGGTTGTTTAGGGTTTAGTGTTTAGGGTTGTTTATGGTTTAGTGATTAGGGTTGTTTAGGGTAGTTTAGAGGTTAGTGTTTAGGGTTATTCAGGGTTTATGATTTAGGGTTGTTCAGGGTTTAGGATTTATGGTTGTTCAGGGTTTAGGATTTAGGGATTAAGGTTAAGGGGTTAGGGTTAGGGTTAGGGTTAGGGTTAGGGTTAGGGTTAGGGTTAAGGTTAGTGTTAGGGTTAGGGTTAGGGTTATGGTTAGTGTTAGGATTAGTGTTAGTGTTAGGGTCAGGGTTAGGTTTAGGGTTAGGGTTAGGGTTAGGGTTAGATTTAGGGTCAGGTTTAGGTTTATTGTTAGATTTAGGGTTTAGGGTTTAAGGTTTATGGTTTAGGATTGTTTAAGGTTTAGGGTGGATTAGGTTTAGGGTTTAGAGTTTAGTGTTATGGTTACGGTTAGTGTTAGGGTTAGGGTTAGGGTTAGGGTTAGGGTTAGTGTTAGGGTTAGGGTAATGGTTAGGATGAGGGTTAGGGTTAGGGTAAGGGTAAGGGTTAGGGATTAGTGTTAGGGTTAGGATTAGGGTTAGGGTTAGGGTTAGGTTAGGGTTAGGGTTAGGGTTAGGGGTTAGGGTTAGTGTTAGGGTTAGGGTTATTATTAGGGGGTTAGGTTAAAGTTTAGGATTAGTGTTAGGGTTAGAATTAGAAATAGGGTTAGTGTTAGGATTAGGGTCAGGGTTAGGTTTAGGGTTAGGGTTAGGGTTAGGGTGAGGGTTAGGGTCAGGGAGGGTTTAGGGTTAGGGTTAGGGTTAGGGTAAGATTTAGGGTTAGGTTTAGGTTTATTGTTAGATTTAGGATTTAGGGTCTAAGGTTTATGGTTTAGGATTGTTTAAGGTTTAGGGTGGATTAGGTTTAGGGTTTAGAGTTTAGTGTTATGGTTACGGTTAGGGTTAGGGTTAGGATTAGGGTTAAGGTTAGGGTTAGGATTAGGTTTAGGTTTAGGGTTAGGGTTAGGGTTAGGGTTAGGGTTAGGGTTAGGGTTAGGGTTAGGATTAGGGTTAGGGTTAGGGTTAGGGTAAGGGTTAGGGGTTAGGGTTAGGGTTATGGTTATTTTTAGGTTTAGGGTTTAGGGTTTAGTGTTTAGGGTTTAAGGTTTAGGGTTTAGGATTGTTTAAGATTTAGGGTGGTTTAGGTTAAGGGTTTAGGGTTTAGAGTTTAGGATTGTTTAAGGTTTAGGGTTTTTTAGGGTATAGTGTTTAGGGTTAAAAGTTTAGGGTTGTTTTGGGTTTAGTGTTTAGGGTTTAGGGTTGTTTAAGGTTTAGTGTTTAAGGTTTAGGTTTTAGGGTTGTTTTGAGTTTAGTGTTTAGTGTTGTTTAGGGTATAGTGTTAATGGTTTATGGTTTAGAGTTATTTAGGGTTTAGTGTTTAAGGTTTAGGGTATAGGGTTGTTTAGGATTTAGTGTTTAGGGTTGTTTATGGTTTAGTGATTAGGGTTGTTTAGGGTTGTTTAGAGGTTAGTGTTTAGGGTTATTCAGGGTTTATGATTTAGGGTTGTTCAGGGTTTAGGATTTATGGTTGTTCAGGGTTTAGGATTTAGGGATTAAGGTTAAGGGGTTAGGGTTAGGGTTAGGGTTAGGGTTAGGGTTAGGGTTAGCATTAGGGTTATAGTTAGGGTTAGAGTTAGGGTTATGGGGTTATGTTAGGCTTAAGGTTAGGGTTAGGGTTTTGGGGTTAAGGTTAGGGTTGGGGTTAGGGTTAGGTTTAGGTTTAGGGTTAGGGTTAGGGTTATGCTTATTCTTAGATTTAATGTTTAAATTTTAGGGTTTATGGTTTAAGGTTTAGGGTTTAGGATTGTTTAAGTTTTAGGGTGGTTTAGGTTTAGGGTATAGGGTTTAGCGTTTAAGATTCTTTAATGTTTAGCGTTGTTTAGGTTTTAGCGTTTAGAGTTGTTTAGGGTTTTTTAGGGTTGTTTATGATTTAGTGTTTAGGGTTGTTCAGGATTTATGATTTAGGATATTTTAAGGTTTAGGGTTTAAGGTTGTATAGTGTTTTAGGGTTTAGGGTATATTGTTTAGGGTTAAGGGTTTAGGGTTGTTTAGGGTATAGTGTTAATGGTTTTAGGGTTTAGGCTTGTTTAGTGTTTAGTGTTTAGGGTTTAGGGTTTAGGGTTTTTTAGCGTTTAGTGTTTACAGTTTAGGGTTTAGGGTGCTTTTGGAATTAGTGTTTAGGGTTTTTCGGGGTTTAGAGTTTAGGATTTAGGGTGTTAGTGTTAGTGTTAGGGTTAGGTTTAGGGTTAAGGTGAGGGTTAGGGTGAGGGTTAAGGTTAGGGTTAGGGTTAAGGTTAGTGTTAGTGTTAGGGTAAGGGTTAGGGTTAGGGATAGGGTTAGGGTTAGGGTTAGGGTTAGGGTTAAGTTTAGGGTTAGGGTTAGGGTTAGGGTTAGGGGTTAGGGTTAGGGTTAGTGTTAGGGGTTAGGGGTTAGTGTTAGGGTTAGGGTTAGGGTTAGGGTTAGGTTTAGGTTTAGTGTTAGGGTTATTATTAGGGGGTTAGGTTTTAGTTCAGGATTAGTGTTAGGGTTAGAATTAGAAATAGGGTTAGTGTTAGGATTAGAGTCAGGGTTAGGTTTAGGGATATGGTTAGGGTTAGTGTTAAGGGTAGAGTTAGGGTTAGGGTTAGATTTAAAGTTTAGGGTTTAGTGTTAGGATTAGGGATAGTGTGAGGTTTAGGGTTAGGTTTAGGGTTAGGGTTAGGGTTAGTGTTTGGGTTATGATTAGTGTTATTATTAGGGTTAGGGTTAGGGTCAGGTTTAGGTTTAGGGTTAGGGTTAGGGTTAGGGTCAGATTGAGGGTTAGGTTTAGGTTTATTGTTAGATTTAGGGTTTAGGGTTTAAGGTTTAAGGTTTAGGATTGTTTAAGGTTTAGGATAGATTAGGTTTAGGGTTTAGAGTTTAGTATTATGGTTACGGTTAGTGTTAGGGTTAGGGTTAGAGTTAGGGTTAGGGTTAGGGTTAGGGTTAGGGTTAAGGTTAGGGTTAATGTTAGGGTTAGAGTTATGGTTAGTGTTAGGATTAGGGTTAGGTTTAGGGTCAGGGTTAGGTTTAGGGTTAGGGATAGGGTTAGGTTTAGATTTAGGGTTAGGTTTAGGTTTATTGTTAGATTTAGGATTTAGGGTCTAAGGTTTATGGTTTAGGATTTTTTAAGGTTTAGGGTAGATTAGCTTTAGGCTTTAGAGTTTAGTGTTAGGGTTACACTTAGGTTTAGGGTTAGGGTTAGGGTTAGGATTAGGGTTAAGGTTAGGGTTAGGATTAGGTTTAGGGTTAGGGTTAGGGTTAGGGTTAGGGTTAGGGTTAGGGTTAGGATTAGGGTTAGGGTTAGGGTTAGGGTAAGGGTTAGGGGTTAGGGTTAGGGTTATGGTTATTTTTAGGTTTAGGGTTTAAGGTTTAGTGTTTAGGGTTTAAGGTTTAGGGTTTAGGGTTGTTTAAGATTTAGGGTGGTTTAAATTAAGGGTTTAGCGTTTAGAGTTTAGGATTGTTTAAGGTTTAGGGTTGTTTAGGGTATAGAGTTTAGGGTTAAAAGTTTAGGGTTTTTTAGGGTTTAGTGTTTAGGGTTTAGGGTTGTTTAAAGTTTAGTGTTTAAGGTTTAGGTTTTAGGGTTGTTTGGGGTTGAGTGTTTAGTGTTCTTTAGGGTATAGTGTTAATGGTTTAGGGTTTAGGGTTATTTAGGGTTTAGTGTTTAAGGTTTAGTTTATAGGGTTGTTTAGGGTTTAGTGTTTAGGGTTGTTTATGGTTTACTGATTAGGGTTGTTTAGGGTTGTTTAGAGGTTAGTGTTTAGGGTTATTCAGGGTTTATGATTTAGGGTTGTTCAGGGTTTAGGATTTATGGTTGTTCAGGGTTTAGAATTTAGGGATTAAGGTTAAGGGGTTAGGGTTAGGGTTAGGGTTAGGGTTAGCATTAGGGTTAGAGTTAGGGTTAGAGTTAGGGTTAGAGTTAGGGTTATGGGGTTATGTTAGGCTTAAGGTTAGGGTTAGGGTTATGGGGTTAAGGTTAGGGTTAAGGTTAGGGTTAGGTTTCGGTTTAGGGTTATGGTTAGGGTTATGGTTATTATTAGATTTATGGTTTAAAATTTAGGGCTTATGGTTTAAGGTTTAGGGTTTAGGATTGTTTAAGTTTTAGGGTGGTTTAGGTTTAGGATATAGAATTTAGCGTTTAAGATTGTTTAATGGTTAGGGTTGTTTAGGTTTTAGCGTTTAGAGTTGTTTAGGGTTTTTTAGGGTTGTTTATAATTTAGTGTTTAGGGTTGTTCAGGATTTATGATTTAGGATATTTTAAGGTTTAGGGTTTAAGGTTGTATAGTGTTTTAGGGTTAAGGGTATAATGTTTAGGGTTAAGGGTTTAGGGTTGTTTAGGGTATAGTGTTAATTGTTTTAGGGTTTAGGCTTGTTTAGGGTTTAGTGTTTAGGGTTTTGGGTTTTTTAGCGTTTAGTGTTTACAGTTTAGGGTTTAGGGTTCTTTTGGAATTAGTGTTTAGGGTTTTTCGGGGTTTAGGGTTTAGTATTTTGGGTGTTAGGGTTAGTGTTAGGGTTAGGTTTAGGGTTAAGGTGAGGGTTAGGGTGAGGGTTAAGGTTAGGGTTAGGGTTAAGGTTAGTGTTAGTGTTAGGGTAAGGGTTAGGGTTAGGGATAGGGTTAGGGTTAGGTTTAGGGTTAGGGTTAGGGTTAGGGTTAGGGTTAGGGGTTAGGGTTAGGTTTAGTGTTAGGGGTTAGGGGTTAGTGTTAGGGTTAGGGTTAGGGTTAGGGTTAGGGTTAGGTGTTAGGGTTATTGAAAGGGTTAGGGTTATTATTAGGGGGTTAGGTTTAAGTTTAGGATAAGTGTTAGGCTTAGAATTAGAAATAGGGTTAGTGTTAGGATTAGGGTCAGGGTTAGGTTTAGGGTTAGGGTTAGGGTTAGGGTCAGGGAGGGTTTAGGGTTAGGGTTAGGGTTAGTGTTAGATTTAGGGTTAGGTTTAGGTTTATTGTTAGATTTAGGATTTAGGGTCTAAGGTTTATGGTTTAGGATTGTTTAACGTTTAGGGTGGATTAGGTTTAGGGTTTAGAGTTTAGTGTTATGGTTACGGTTAGGGTTAGGGTTAGGGTTAGGATTAGGGTTAAGGTTAGGGTTAGGATTAGGTTTAGGGTTAGGGTTAGGGTTAGGGTTAGGGTTAGGGTTAGGGTTAGGATTAGGTTTAGGGTTAGGGTTAGGGTAAGGGTTAGGGGTTAGGGTTAGGGTTATGGTTATTGTTAGGTTTAGGGTTTAGGGTTTAGTGTTTAGGGTTTAAGGTTTAGGGTTTAGGATTGTTTAAGATTTAGGGTGGTTTAGGTTAAGGGTTTAGGGTTTAGAGTTTAGGATTGTTTAAGGTTTAGTGTTGTTTAGGGTATAGTGTTTAGGGTTAAATGTTTAGGGTTGTTTAGGGTTTAGTGTTTAGGGTTTAGGGTTGTTTAAGGTTTAGTGTTTAAGGTTTAGGTTTTAGGGTTGTTTTGGGTTTAGTGTTTAGTGTTGTTTAGGGTATAGTGCTAATGGTTTAGGGTTTAGGGTTATTTAGGGTTTAGTGTTTAAGGTTTAGGGTATAGGGTTGTTTAGGGTTTAGTGTTTAGGGTTGTTTATGGTTTAGTGATTAGGGTTATTTAGGGTAGTTTAGAGGTTAGTGTTTAGGGTTATTCAGTGTTTATGATTTAGGGTTGTTCAGGGTTTAGGATTTATGGTTGTTCAGGGTTTAGGATTTAGGGATAAAGGTTAAGGGGTTAGGGTTAGGGTTAGGGTTAGGGTTAGGGTTAGGGTTAGGGTTAGGGTTAGGGTTAGGGTTAAGGTTAGGGTTAGGGTTAGGGTTAGGGTTATGGTTAGTGTTAGGATTAGGGTTAGTGTTAGGGTCAGGGTTAGGTTTAGGGTTAGGGTTAGGTTTAGGGTTAGATTTAGGGTCAGGTTTAGGTTTATTGTTAGATTTAGGGTTTAGGGTTTAGGTTTATGGTTTAGGATTGTTTAAGGTTTAGGGTGGATTAGGTTTAGGGTTTAGAGTTTAGTGTTATGGTTACGGTTAGTGTTAGGGTTAGGGTTAGGGTTAGGGTTAGGGTTAGGGTTAGGGTAATGGTTAGGGTGAGGGTTAGGGTTAGGGTAAAGGTTAATGGTTAGTGTTAGGGTTAGGATTAGGGTTAGGGTTAGGGTTAGGTTAGGGTTAGGGTTAGGGTTAGGGTTAGGGGTTAGGGTTAGTGTTAGGGTTAAGGTTATTATTAGGAAGTTAGGTTTAAGTTTAGGATTAGTGTTAGGGTTAGAATTAGAAATAGGGTTAGTGTTAGGATTAGGGTCAGGGTTAGGTTTAGGGTTAGGGTTAGGGTTAGGGTGAGGGTTAGGGTCAGGGAGGGTTTAGGGTTAGGGTTAGGGTTAGGGTAAGATTTAGGGTTAGGTTTAGGTTTATTGTTAGATTTAGGATTTAGGGTCTAAGGTTTATGGTTTAGGATTGTTTAAGGTTTAGGGTGGATTAGGTTTAGGGTTTAGAGTTTAGTGTTATGGTTACGGTTAGGGTTAGGGTTAGGGTTAGGATTAGGGTTAAGGTTAGGGTTAGGATTAGGTTTAGGTTTAGGGTTAGGGTTAGGGTTAGGGTTAGGGTTAGGGTTAGGGTTAGGGTTAGGATTAGGGTTAGGGTTAGAGTTAGGGTAAGGGTTAGGGGTTAGGGTTAGGGTTATGGTTATTGTTAGGTTTAGGGTTTAGGGTTTAGTGTTTAGGGTTTAAGGTTTAGGGTTTAGGATTGTTTAAGATTTAGGGTGGTTTAGGTTAAGGGTTTAGGGTTTAGAGTTTAGGATTGTTTAAGGTTTAGGGTTGTTTAGGGTATAGTTTTTAGGGTTAAAAGTTTAGGGTTGTTTTGGGTTTAGTGTTTAGGGTTTAGGGTTGTTTAAGGTTTAGTGTTTAAGGTTTAGGTTTTAGGGTTGTTTTGGGTTTAGTGTTTAGTGTTGTTTTGGGTATAGTGTTAATGGTTTATGGTTTAGAGTTATTTAGGGTTTAGTGTTTAAGGTTTAGGGAATAGGGTTGTTTAGGATTTAGTGTTTAGGGTTGTTTATGGTTTAGTGATTAGGGTTGTTTAGGGTTGTTTAGAGGTTAGTGTTTAGGGTTATTCAGGGTTTATGATTTAGGGTTGTTCAGGGTTTAGGATTTATGGTTGTTCAGGGTTTAGGATTTAGGGCTTAAGGTTAAGGGGTTAGGGTTAGGGTTAGGGTTAGGGTTAGGGTTAGCATTAGGGTTATAGTTAGAGTTAGAGTTAGGGTTATGGGGTTATGTTAGGCTTAAGGTTAGGGTTAGGGTTATGGGGTTAAGGTTAGGGTTGTGGTTAGGGTTAGGTTTAGGTTTAGGGTTAGGGTTAGGGTTATGGTTATTCTTAGATTTAAGGTTTAAATTTTAGGGTTTATGGTTTAAGGTTTAGGGTTTAGGATTGTTTAAGTTTTAGGGTGGTTTAGGTTTAGGGTATAGGGTTTAGCGTTTAAGATTCTTTAATGTTTAGGGTTGTTTAGGTTTTAGCGTTTAGAGTTGTTTAGGGTTTTTTAGGGTTGTTTATGATTTAGTGTTTAGGGTTGTTCAGGATTTATGATTTAGGATATTTTAAGGTTTAGGGTTTAAGGTTGTATAGTGTTTTAGGGTTTAGGGTATATTGTTTAGGGTTAAGGGTTTAGGGTTGTTTAGGGTATAGTGTTAATGGTTTTAGGGTTTAGGCTTGTTTAGTGTTTAGTGTTTAGGGTTTAGGGTTTAGGGTTTTTTAGCGTTTAGTGTTTACAGTTTAAGGTTTAGGGCGCTTTTGGAATTAGTGTTTAGGGTTTTTCGGGGTTTAGTGTTTAGGATTTAGGGTGTTAGTGTTAGTGTTAGGGTTAGGTTTAGGGTTAAGGTGAGGGTTAGGGTGAGGGTTAAGGTTAGGGTTAGGGTTAAGGTTAGTGTTAGTGTTAGGGTAAGGGTTAGGGTTAGGGATAGGGTTAGGGTTAGGGTTAGGGTTAGGGTTAAGTTTAGGGTTAGGGTTAGGGTTAGGGTTAGGGGTTAGGGTTAGGGTTAGTGTTAGGGGTTAGGGGTTAATGTTAGGGTTAGGGTTAGGGTTAGGGTTAGGTTAGGGTTATTATTAGGGGGTTAGGTTTTAGTTCAGGATTAGTGTTCGGGTTAGAATTAGAAATAGGGTTAGTGTTAGGATTAGGGTCAGGGTTAGGTTTAGGGATATGGTTAGGGTTAGGGTTAAGGGTAGGGTTAGTGTTAGGGTTAGATTTAAAGTTTAGGGTTTAGTGTTAGGAATAGGGATAGTGTGAGGTTTAGGGTTAGGTTTAGGGTTAGGGTTAGGGTTAGTGTTTGGGTTATGATTAGTGTTATTATTAGGGTTAGGGTTAGGGTCAGGTTTAGGTTTAGGGTTAGGGTTAGGGTTAGGGTCAGATTTAGGGTTAGGTTTAGGTTTATTGTTAGATTTAGGGTTTAGGGTTTAAGGTTTAAGGTTTAGGATTGTTTAAGGTTTAGGGTAGATTAGGTTTAGGGTTTAGAGTTTAGTATTGTGGTTACGGTTAGTGTTAGGGTTAGGGTTAGAGTTAGGGTTAGGGTTTGGGTTAGGGTTAGGGTTAGGGTTAGGGTTAAGGTTAGGGTTAATGTTAGGGTTAGAGTTATGGTTAGTGTTAGGATTAGGGTTAGGTTTAGGGTCAGGGTTAGGTTTAGGGTTAGGGATAGGGTTAGGGTTAGATTTAGGGTTAGGTTTAGGTTTATTGTTAGATTTAGGATTTAGGGTCTAAGGTTTATGGTTTAGGATTGTTTAAGGTTTAGGGTAGATTAGGTTTAGGGTTTAGAGTTTAGTGTTATGGTTACAGTTAGGGTTAGGGTTAGGGATGGGGTTAGGGTTAGGGTTAGGGTTATGGTAAGGTTTAGGGTTAGGGTTAGGGTTAGGGTTATGGTAAAAGTTAGGGGGTTAGTGTTAGGGTTTGGGTTAGGGTTAGGGTTAGGGTTAGGGTTAGGTTAGGGTTAGGGTTAGGGTTAGGGTTAGGGTTAGGGGTTAGGGTTAGTGTTAGGGTTAGGGTTAGGGTTAGGGTTAGGTTAGGGTTAGGGTTAGGGTTAGAGTTAGGGTTAGAGTTAGGGTTAAAGTTAGGGTTATGGGGTTATGTTAGGCTTAAGGTTAGGGTTAGGGTTATGGGGTTAAGGTTAGGGTTGGGGTTAGGGTTAGGTTTAGGTTTAGGGTTAGGGTTAGGGTTATGGTTATTCTTAGATTTATGGTTTAAAATTTAGGGCTTATGGTTTAAGGTTTAGTCTTTAGGATTGTTTAAGTTTTAGTGTGGTTTAGGTTTAGGGTATAGAATTTAGCGTTTAAGATTGTTTAATGGTTAGGGTTGTTTAGGTTTTAGCGTTTAGAGTTGTTTAGGGTTTTTTAGGGTTGTTTATAATTTAGTGTTTAGGGTTGTTCAAGATTTATGATTTAGGATATTTTAAGGTTTAGGGTTTAAGGTTGTATAGTGTTTTAGGGTTTAGTGTATAATGTTTAGGGTTAAGGGTTAAGGGTTGTTTAGGGTATAGTGTTAATGGTTTTAGGGTTTAGGCTTGTTTAGGGTTTAGGGTTTAGGGTTTAGTGTTTCGGGTTTTTTAGCGTTTAGTGTTTATAGTTTAGGGTTTAGGGTGCTTTTGGAATTAGTGTTTAGGGTTTTTCGGGGTTTAGGGTTTAGGATTTAGGGTGTTAGGGTTAGTGTTAGGGTTAGGTTTAGGGTTAAGGTGAGGGTTAGGGTGAGGGTTAAGGTTAGGGTTAGGGTTAAGGTTAGTGTTAGTGTTAGGGTAAGGGTTAGGGTTAGGGATAGGGTTAGGGTTAGGTTTAGGGTTAGGGTTAGGGTTAGGGTTAGGGTTAGGGGTTAGGGTTAGGTTTAGTGTTAGGGGTTAGGGGTTAGTGTTAGGATTAGGGTTAGGGTTAGTGTTAGGGTTAGGTTTTGTGTAGGGTTATTATTAGGGGGTTAGGTTTTAGTTTAGGATTAGTGTTAGGGTTAGAATTAGAAATAAGGTTAGTGTTAGAATTAGGGTAAGGGTTAGGTTTAGGGATAGGGTTAGGGTTAGGGTTAAGGGTAGGGTTAGGGTTAGGGTTAGATTTAAAGTTTAGGGTTTAGTGTTAGGATTAGGGATAGTGTGAGGTTTAGGGTTAGGTTTAGGGTTAGGGTTAGGGTTAGTGTTTGGGTTATGATTAATGTTAGGATTAGGGTTAGGGTTAGGGTCAGGTTTAGGTTTAGGGTTAGGGTTAGGGTTAGGGTTAGATTTAGGGTT
>NC_137985.1:2860700-2880700 GCF_963924665.1 Micromys minutus | reverse complement strand
AATGGTTAGGGTTAGGGATAGGGTTAGGGTTAGGGTTAGGGTTAGGGTTGAGGTTAGGGTTAGGGTTAGGGTTAGGGTTAGGGGTTTGAGTTTGGGTTAGTGTTAGGGGTTAGGGGTTAGTGTTAGGGTTAGGGTTAGGGTTATGGTTAGGGTTAGGTTTAGTGTTAGGGTTATTATTAGGGGGTTAGGTTTTAGTTTAGGATTAGTGTTAGGGTTAGAATTAGAAATAGGGTTAGTGTTAGGATTAGGTTCAGGGTTAGGTTTAGAAATATGGTTAGGGTTAGGGTTAAGGGTAGGGTTAGGGTTAGGGTTAGAATTAAAATTTAGGGTTTAGTGTTAGGATTAGGGATAGTGTGAGGTTTAGGGTTAGGTTTAGGGTTAGGGTTAGGGTTAGTGTTTGGGTTATGATTAGTGTTAGGATTAGGATTAGGGTTAGGGTCAGGTTTATGTTTAGGGTTAGGGTTAGGGTTAGGGTTAGATTTAGGGTTAGGTTTAGGTTTATTGTTAGATTTAGGGTTTAGGGTTTAAGGTTTATGGTTTAGGATTGTTTAAGTTTAAGGGTGGATTAGGTTAAGGGTTTAGAGTTTAGTATTATGGTTACGGTTAGGGTTAGGGTTAGGGTTAGAGTTAGGGTTAGGGTTAGGGTTAGGGTTTGGGTTAAGGTTAGGGTTAGTGTTAGGGTTAGGGTTATGGTTAGTGTTAGGATTAGGGTTAGGGTTAGGTCAGGGTTAGGTTTAGGGTTAGGGATAGGGTTAGGGTTAGATTTAGGGTTAGGTTTAGGTTTATTGTTAGATTTAGGGTTTGGGGTTTAAGGTTTATTGTTTAGGATTGTTTAAGGTTTAGGGTGGATTAGGTTTAGGGTTTAGAGTTTATTGTTTTGGTTACGGTTAGGGTTAGGGTTAGGGATGGGGTTAGGGTTAGGGTTAGGGTTATGGTAAGTGTTAGGTTTAGGGTTAGGGTTAGGGTTAGGGTAAAAGTTAGGGGGTTAGTGTTAGGGTTTGTGTTAGGGTTAGGGTTAGGTTTAGGTTAGGGTAAGGGTTAGGGTTAGGGTTAGGGTTAGGGGTTAGGGTTAGTGAAAGGGTTAGGATTATTATTAGGGGGTTAGGTTTAAGTTTAGGATTAGTGTTAGGGTTAGAATTAGAAATAGGGTTAGTGTTAGCATTAGGGTCAGGGTTAGGTTTAGGGTTAGGGTTAGGGTTAGGGTCAGGGAGGGTTTAGGATTAGGGTTAGGGTTAGGGTTAGATTTAGGTTAGGTTTAGGTTTATTGTTAGATTTAGGATTTAGGGTCTAAGGTTTATGGTTTAGGATTGTTTAAGGTTTAGGGTGGATTAGGTTTATGGTTTAGAGTTTAGTGTTATGGTTACGGTTAGGGTTAGGGTTAGGGTTAGGATTAGGGTTAAGTTTAGGGTTAGGATTAGGTTTAGGGTTAGGTTTAGGGTTAGGGTTAGGGTTAGGGTTAGGGTTAGGGTTAGGATTAGTTTTAGGGTTAGGGTTACGGTTAGGGTTAGGGTTAGGGTTAGGATTAGGGTTAAGATTAGGGTTAGGTTTAGGGTTAGGGTTAGGGTTAGGGTTTGGGTTAGGGTTAGGGTTAGGGTTATGATTAGGGTTAGGGTAAGGGTTAGGGTAAGGGTTAGGGGTTAGGGTTAGGGTTATGGTTATTGTTAGGTTTAGGGTTTAGGGTTTAGTGTTTAGGGTTTAAGGTTTAGGGTTTTGGATTGTTTAAGTTTTAGGGTGGTTTAGGTTAAGGGTTTAGGGTTTAGAGTTTAGGATTGTTTAAGGTTTAGGGTTGTTTAGGGTATAGTGTTTAGGTTGAAAAGTTTAGGGTTGTTTAGGGTTTAGTGTTTAGGGTTTAGGGTTGTTTAAGGTTTAGTGTTTAAGGTTTAGGTTTTAGGGTTGTTTTGGGTTTAGTGTTTAGTGTTGTTTAGGGTATAGTGTTAATGGTTTAGGGTTTAGGGTTATTTAGGGTTTAGTGTTTAAGGTTTAAGGTATAGGGTTGTTTAGGGTTTAGTGTTTAGGGTTGTTTATGGTTTAGTGATTAGGGTTGTTTAGGGTTGTTTCGAGGTTAGTGTTTAGGGTTATTCAGGGTTTATGATTTAGGGTTGTTCAGGGTTTAGGATTTATGGTTGTTTAGGGTTTAGGATTTAGGGATTAAGGTTAAGGGGTTAGGGTTAGTGTTAGAGTTAGGGTTAGCATTAGGGTTAGAGTTAGGGTTAGAGTTAGGGTTATGGGGTTATGTTAGGCTTAACGTTAGGGTTAGGGTTATGGGGTTAAGGTTAGGGTTGGGGTTAGGGTTAGGGTTATGGTTATTCTTAGATTTATGGTTTAAAATTTAGGGTTTATGGTTTAAGGTTTAGAGTTTAGGATTGTTTAAGTTTTAGGGTGGTTTAGGTTTAGGGTATAGAATTTAGCGTTTAAGATTGTTTAATGGTTAGGGTTCTTTAGGTTTTAGGGTTTAGAGTTGTTTAGAGTTTTTTAGGGTTGTTTATAATTTAGTGTTTAGGGTTGTTCAGGATTTATGATTTAGGATATTTTAAGGTTTAGGGTTTAAGGTTGTATAGTGTTTTAGGGTTTAGGGTATAATGTTTAGGGTTAAGGGTTTAGGGTTGTTTAGGGTATAGTGTTAATGGTTTTAGGGTTTAGGCTTGTTTAGGGTTTAGTGTTTAGCGTTTAGGGTTTAGGGTTTTTTAGCGTTTAGTGTTTATAGTTTAGGGTTTAGGGTGCTTTTGGAATTAGTGTTTAGGGTTTTTCGGGGTTTAGGGTTTAGGATTTAGGGTGTTAGGGTTAGGGTTAGGGTTAGGTTTAAGGTTAAGGTGAGGGTTAGTGTGAGGGTTAAGGTTAGGGTTAGGGTTAAGGTTAGTGTTAGTGTTAGAATAAGGGTTAGGGTTAGGGATAGGGTTAGGGTTAGGGTTAGGGTTAGGGTTAAGGTTAGGGTTAGGGTTAGGGTTAGGGTTAGGTGTTTGGGTTAGGGTTAGTGTTAGGGGTTAGGCGTTAGTGTTAGTGTTAGGGTTAGGGTTAGGGTTAGGGTTAGGGTTAGGTTTAGTGTTAGGGTTATTATTAGGGGTTTAGGTTTTAGTTTAGGATTAGTGTTAGGGTTAGAATTAGAAATAGGGTTAGTGTTAGGATTAGGGTCAGTGTTAGGTTTAGAAATATGGTTAGGGTTAGGGTTAAGGGTAGGGTTAGGGTTAGGGTTAGAATTAAAGTTTAGGGTTTAGTGTTAGGATTAGGGATAGTGTGAGGTTTAGGGTTAGGTTTAGGGTTAGGGTTAGGGTTAGTGTTTGGGTCATGATTAGTGTTAGGATTAGGATTAGGGTTAGGGTCAGGTTTATGTTTAGTTTTAGGGTTAGGGTTAGGGTTAGATTTAGGGTTAGGTTTAGGTTTATTGTTAGATTTAGGGTTTAGGGTTTAAGGTTTATGGTTTAGGATTGTTTAAGTTTAAGGGTGGATTAGGTTTAGGGTTTAGAGTTTAGTATTATGGTTACGGTTAGGGTTAGGGTTAGAGTTAGGGTTAGGGTTAGGGTTAGGGTTAGGGTTAAGGTTAGGGTTAGTGATAGGGTTATGGTTATGGTTAGTGTTAGGATTAGGGTTAGGGTTAGGGTCAGGGTTAGGTTTAGGGTTAGGGATAAGGTTAGGGTTAGATTTAGGGTTAGGTTTAGGTTTATTGTTAGATTTAGGGTTTAGGGTTTAAGGTTTATGGTTTAGGATTGTTTAAGGTTTAGGGTGGATTAGGTAAAGGGTTTAGAGTTTAGTGTTATGGTTACGGTTAGGGTTAGGGTTAGGGATGGGTTTAGAGATAGGGTTAGGGTTATAGTAAGGGTTAGGTTTAGGGTTAGGGTTAGGGTTAGGGTAAAAGTTAGGGGGTTAGTGTTAGGGTTTGTGTTAGGGTTAGGGTTAGGGTTAGGTTAGGGTTAGGGTTAGGGTTAGGGTTAGGTTAGGGTTAGAGTTAGGGTTAGGGTTTGGGTTAGGGGTTAGGGTTAGTGAAAGGGTTAGGGTTATTATTAGGGGGTTAGGTTTAAGTTTAGGATTAGTGTTAGGGTTAGAATTAGAAATAGGGTTAGTGTTAGGATTAGGGTCAGGGTTAGGTTTAGGGTTAGGGTTAGGGTTAGGGTTAGGGTTAGGGTCAGGGAGGGTTTAGGGTTGGGGTTCGGGTTAGGGTTAGATTTAGGGTTAGGTTTAGGTATATTTGTAGATTTAGGATTTGGGGTAAGGTTTATGGTTTAGGATTGTTTAAGGTTTAGGGTGGATTAGGTTTAGGGTTTAGAGTTTAGTGTAATGGTTACGGTTAGGGTTAGGGTTAGGGTTAGGATTAGGGTTAAGGTAAGGGTTAGGATTAGGTTTAGGGTTAGGGTTAGGGTTAGGGCTAGGGTTAGGATTAGGGTTAGGGTTAGGGTTAGGGTTAGGGTAAGGGTTAGGGGTTAGAGTTAGGGTTATGGTTATTGTTAGGTTTAGGGTTTAGGGTTTTGTGTTCAGGGTTTAAGGTTTAGGGTTTAGGATTGTTTAAGTTTTAGGGTGGTTTAGGTTAAGGGTTAGGGTTTAGAGTTTAGGATTGTTTAAGGTTTACGGTTGTTTAGGGTATAGTGTTTAGGGTTAAAAGTTTAGGGTTGTTTAGGGTTTAGTGTTTAGGGTTTAGGGTTGTTTAAGGTTTAGTGTTTAAGGTTTAGGTTTTATGGTGGTTTTGGGTTTAGTGTTTAGTGTTCTTTAGGGTATAGTGTTAATGGTTTAGGGTTTAGGGTTATTTAGGGTTTAGTGTTTAAGTTTTAGGGTATAGGGTTGTTTAGGATTTAGTGTTTAGGGTTGTTTATGGTTTAGTGATTAGGGTTGTTTAGGGTTGTTTAGAGGTTAGTGATTAGGGTTATTCAGGGTTTATGATTTAGGGTTGTTCAGGATTTAGGATTTATTGTTGTTCAGGGTTTAGGATTTAGGGATTAAGGTTAAGGGGTTAGGGTTAGGGTTAGGGTTAGGGTTAGGGTTAGCATTAGGGTTAGAATTAGGGTTAGAGTTAGGGTTATGGGGTTATGTTAGGCTTAAGGTTAGGGTTAGGGTTATGGGGTTAAGGTTAGGGTTTGGGTTAGGGTTAGGTTTAGGTTTAGGGTTAGGGTTAGGGTTATGGTTATTCTTAGATTTAAGGTTTAAATTTTAGAGTTTATTGTTTAAGGTTTAGGGTTTAGGATTGTTTAAGTTTTAGGGTGGTTTAGGTTTAGGGTATAGGGTTTAGCGTTTAAGATTGTTTAATGGTTAGGGTTGTTTAGGTTTTAGCGTTTAGAGTTGTTTAGGGTTTTTTAGGGTTGTTTATGATTTAGTGTTTAGGGTGGTTCAGGATTTATGATTTAGGATATTTTAAGGTTTAGGATTTAAGGTTGTATAGTGTTTTAGGGTTTAGGGTATAATGTTTAGGGTTAAAGGTTTATGGTTGTTTAGGGTATAGTGTTAATGGTTTTAGGGTTTAGGCTTGTTTAGTGTTTAGTGTTTAGGGTTTAGGGTTTAGGGTTTTTAGCGTTCAGTGTTTATAGTTTAGGGTTTAGGGTGCTTTTGGAATTAGTGTTTAGGGTTTTTTGGGGTTTAGGGTTTAGGATTTAGGGTGTTAGGGTTAGTGTTAGGGTTAGGTTTAGGGTTAAGGTGAGGGTTAGGGTGAGGGTTAAGGTTAGGGTTAGGGTTAAGGTTAGTGTTAGTGTTAGGGTAAGGGTTAGGGTTAGGGTTAGGATTAGGGGTTAGGGTTAGGGTTAGTGTTAGGGGTTAGGGGTTAGTGTTAGGGTTAGGGTTAGGGTTAGGGTTAGGGTTAGGTTTAGTGTTAGGGTTATTATTAGGGGGTTAGGTTTTAGTTTAGGATTAGTGTTAGAGTTAGAATTAGAAATAGGGTTAGTGTTAGGATTAGGGTCAGGGTTAGGTTTAGGGATATGGTTAGGGTTAGGGTTAAGGGTAGGGTTAGGGTTAGGGTTAGATTTAAAGTTTAGGGTTTAGTGTTAGGATTAGGGATAATGTGAGGTTTAGGGTTAGGTTTAGGGTTAGGGTTAGGGTTAGGGTTAGGGTTAGATTTAGGGTTAGGTTTAGGTTTATTGTTAGATTTAGGGTTTAGGGTTTAAGGTTTAAGGTTTAGGATTGTTTAAGGTTTAGGGTAGATTAGGTTTAGGGTTTAGAGTTTAGTATTATGGTTACGGTTAGGGTTAGGGTTAGGGTTAGAGTTAGGGTTAGAGTTAGGGTTAGGGTTAGGGTTAGGGTTAAGGTTAGGGTTAATGTTAGGGTTAGGGTTATGGTTAGTGTTAGGATTAGGGTTAGGTTTAGGGTCAGGGTTAGGTTTAGGGTTAGGGATAGGGTTAGGGTTAGATTTAAGGTTAGGTTTAGGTTTATTGTTACATTTAGGGTTTAGGGTTTAAGGTTTATGGTTTAGGATTGTTTAAGGTTTAGGGTGGACTAGGTTTAGGGTTTAGAGTTTAGTGTTATGGTTACGGTTAGGGTTAGGGTTAGGGATGGGGTTAGGGTTAGGGTTAGGGTTATGGTAAGGGTTAGGGTTAGGGTTAGGGTTAGGGTTATGGTAAAAGTTAGGGGGTTAGTGTTAGGGTTTGGGTTAGGGTTGGGGTTAGGGTTTGGGTTAGGTTAGGGTTAGGGTAGGGGTTAGGGTTAGGGGTTAGGGTTAGTGTTAGGGTTAGGGTTATTATTAGGGGGTTAGGTTTAATTTTAGGATTAGTGTTAGGGTTAGAATTAGAAATAGGGTTAGTGTTAGGATTAGGGTCAGGGTTAGGTTTAGGGTTAGGGTTAGGGTTAGGGTTAGGGTTAAAGTCAGGGAGGGTTTAGGGTTAGGGTTAGGGTTATGGTTAGATTTAGGGTTAGGTTTAGGTTTATTGTTAGATTTAGGATTTAGGGTCTAAGGTTTATGGTTTAGGATTGTTTAAGGTTTAGGGTGGATTAGGTTTAGGGTTTAGAGTTTAGTGTTATGGTTACGGTTAGGGTTAGGGTTAGGGTTAGGGTTAGGATTAGGGTTAAGGTTAGGGTTAGGATTAGGGATAGGGTTAGGGTTAGGGTTAGGGTTAAGGTTAGGGTTAGGGTTAGGGTTAGGGTTAGGATTAGGGTTAGGGTTAGGGTTAGGGTAAGGGTTAGGGGTTAGGGTTAGTGTTATGGTTATTGTTAGGTTTAGGGTTTAGGGTTTAGTGTTTAGGGTTTAAGGTTTAGGGTTTAGGATTGTTTAAGATTTAGGGTGGTTTAGGTTAAGGGTTTAGGGTTTAGAGTTTAGGATTGTTTAAGGTTTAGGGTTGTTTAGGGTATAGTGTTTAGGGTTAAAGTTTAGGGTTGTTTAGGGTTTAGTGTTTAGGGTTTAGGGTTGTTTAAGGTTTAGTGTTTAAGGTTTAGGTTTTAGGGTTGTTTTGGGTTTAGTGTTTAGTGTTGTTTAGGGTATAGTGTTAATGGTTTAGGGTTTAGGGTTATTTAGGGTTTAGTGTTTAAGGTTTAGGGTATAGGGTTGTTTAGGGTTTAGTGTTTAGGGTTGTTTATGGTTTAGTGATTAGGGTTGTTTAGGGTTGTTTAGAGGTTAGTGTTTAGGGTTATTCAGGGTTTATGATTTAGGGTTGTTCAGGGTTTAGGATTTATGGTTGTTCAGGGTTTAGGATTTAGGGATTAAGGTTAAGGGGTTAAGGTTAGCGTTAGGGTTAGGGTTAGGGTTAGCATTAGGGTTAGAGTTAGGGTTAGAGTTAAGGTTATGGGGTTATGTTAGGCTTAAGGTTAGGGTTAGGGTTATGGGGTTAAGGTTAGGTTGGGGTTAGGGTTAGGTTTAGGTTTAGGGTTAGGGTTAGGGTTATGGTTATTCTTAGATTTATGGTTTAAAATTTAGGGTTTATGGTTTAAGGTTTAGGGTTTAGGATTGTTTAAGTTTTAGGGTGGTTTAGGTTTAGGGTATAAGGTTTAGCGTTTAAGATTGTTTAATGTTTAGGGTTGTTTAGGTTTTAGCGTTTAGAGTTGTTTAGGGTTTTTTAGGGTTGTTTATGATTTAGTGTTTAGGGTTGTTCAGGATTTATGATTTAGGAATTTTAAGGTTTAGGGTTTAAGGTTGTATAGTGTTTTAGGGTTTAGGGTATAATGTTTAGTGTTAAGGGTTTAGGGTTGTTTAGGGTATAGTGTTAATGGTTTTAGGGTTTAAGCTTGTTTAGGGTTTAGTGTTTAGGGTTTAGGGTTTAGGGTTTTTTAGAGTTTAGTGTTTATAGTTTAGGGTTTAGGGTGCTTTTGGAATTAGTGTTTAGGGTTTTTCGGGGTTTAGGGTTTAGGATTTAGGGTGTTAGGGTTAGTGTTAGGGTTAGGTTTAGGGTTAAGGTGAGGGTTAGGGTGAGGGTTAAGGTTAGGGTTAGGGTTAAGGTTAGTGTTAGTGTTAGAATAATGGTTAGGGTTAGGGATAGGGTTAGGGTTAGAGTTAGGGTTAGGGTTGAGGTTAGGGTTAGGGTTAGGGTTAGGGTTAGGGGTTTGAGTTTGGGTTAGTGTTAGGGGTTAGGGGTTAGTGTTAGGGTTAGGGTTAGGGTTATGGTTAGGTTTAGTGTTAGGGTTATTATTAGGGGGTTAGGTTTTAGTTTAGGATTAGTGTTAGGGTTAGAATTAGAAATAGGGTTAGTGTTAGGATTAGGGTCAGGGTTAGGTTTAGAAATATGGTTAGGGTTAGGGTTAAGGGTAGGGTTAGGGTTAGGGTTAGAATTAAAATTTAGGGTTTAGTGTTAGGATTAGGGATAGTGTGAGGTTTAGGGTTAGGTTTAGGGTTAGGGTTAGGGTTAGTGTTTGGGTTATGATTAGTGTTAGGATTAGGATTAGGGTTAGGGTCAGGTTTATGTTTAGGGTTAGGGTTAGGGTTAGGGTTAGATTTAGGGTTAGGTTTAGGTTTATTGTTAGATTTAGGGTTTAGGGTTTAAGGTTTATGGTTTAGGATTGTTTAAGTTTAAGGGTGGATTAGGTTAAGGGTTTAGAGTTTAGTATTATGGTTACGGTTAGGGTTAGGGTTAGGGTTAGAGTTAGGGTTAGGGTTAGGGTTAGGGTTTGGGTTAAGGTTAGGGTTAGTGTTAGGGTTAGGGTTATGGTTAGTGTTAGGATTAGGGTTAGGGTTAGGTCAGGGTTAGGTTTAGGGTTAGGGATAGGGTTAGGGTTAGATTTAGGGTTAGGTTTAGGTTTATTGTTAGATTTAGGGTTTGGGGTTTAAGGTTTATTGTTTAGGATTGTTTAAGGTTTAGGGTGGATTAGGTTTAGGGTTTAGAGTTTATTGTTATGGTTACGGTTAGGGTTAGGGTTAGGGATGGGGTTAGGGTTAGGGTTAGGGTTATGGTAAGTGTTAGGTTTAGGGTTAGGGTTAGGGTTAGGGTAAAAGTTAGGGGGTTAGTGTTAGGGTTTGTGTTAGGGTTAGGGTTAGGTTTAGGTTAGGGTAAGGGTTAGGGTTAGGGTTAGGGTTAAGTTAGGGTTAGGGTTAGGGTTTGGGTTAGGGTTAGGTGTTAGGGTTAGTGAAAGGGTTAGGATTATTATTAGGGGGTTAGGTTTAAGTTTAGGATTAGTGTTAGGGTTAGAATTAGAAATAGGTTTAGTGTTAGCATTAGGGTCAGGGTTAGGTTTAGGGTTAGGGTTAGGGTTAGGGTCAGGGAGGGTTTAGGGTTAGGGTTAGGGTTAGGGTTAGATTTAGGTTAGGTTTAGGTTTATTGTTAGATTTAGGATTTAGGGTCTAAGGTTTATGGTTTAGGATTGTTTAAGGTTTAGGGTGGATTAGGTTTATGGTTTAGAGTTTAGTGTTATGGTTACGGTTAGGGTTAGGGTTAGGGTTAGGATTAGGGTTAAGTTTAGGGTTAGGATTAGGTTTAGGGTTAGGTTTAGGGTTAGGGTTAGGGTTAGGGTTAGGGTTAGGGTTAGGATTAGTTTTAGGGTTAGGGTTACCGTTAGGTTTAGGGTTAGGGTTAGGATTAGGGTTAAGATTAGGGTTAGGTTTAGGGTTAGGGTTAGGGTTAGGGTTTGGGTTAGGTTTAGGGTTAGGGTTACGATTAGGGTTAGGGTAAGGGTTAGGGGTTAGGGTTAGGGTTATGGTTATTGTTAGGTTTAGGGTTTAGGGTTTAGTGTTTAGGGTTTAAGGTTTAGGGTTTTGGATTGTTTAAGATTTAGGGTGGTTTAGGTTAAGGGTTTAGGGTTTAGAGTTTAGGATTGTTTAAGGTTTAGGGTTGTTTAGGGTATAGTGTTTAGGGTGAAAAGTTTAGGGTTGTTTAGGGTTTAGTGTTTAGGGTTGTTTAAGGTTTAGTGTTTAAGGTTTAGGTTTTAGGGTTGTTTTGGGTTTAGTGTTTAGTGTTGTTTAGGGTATAGTGTTAATGGTTTAGGGTTTAGGGTTATTTAGGGTTTAGTGTTTAAGGTTTAAGGTATAGGGTTGTTTAGGGTTTAGTGTTTAGGGTTGTTTATGGTTTAGTGATTAGGGTTGTTTAGGGTTGTTTAGAGGTTAGTGTTTAGGGTTATTCAGGGTTTATGATTTAGGGTTGTTCAGGGTTTAGGATTTATGGTTGTTCAGGGTTTAGGATTTAGGGATTAAGGTTAAGGGGTTAGGGTTAGGGTTAGGGTTAGGGTTAGCATTAGGGTTAGAGTTAGGGTTTGAGTTAGGGTTATGGGGTTATGTTAGGCTTAAGGTTAGGGTTAGGGTTATGGGGTTAAGGTTAGGGTTGGGGTTAGGGTTAGGGTTATGGTTATTCTTAGATTTATGGTTTAAAATTTAGGGTTTATGGTTTAAGGTTTAGAGTTTAGGATTGTTTAAGTTTTAGGGTGGTTTAGGTTTAGGGTATAGAATTTAGCGTTTAAGATTGTTTAATGGTTAGGGTTGTTTAGGTTTTAGCGTTTAGAGTTGTTTAGAGTTTTTTAGGGTTGTTTATAATTTAGTGTTTAGGGTTGTTCAGGATTTATGATTTAGGATATTTTAAGGTTTAGGGTTTAAGGTTGTATAGTGTTTTAGAGTTTAGGGTATAATGTTTAGGGTTAAGGGTTTAGGGTTGTTTAGGGTATAGTGTTAATGGTTTTAGGGTTTAGGCTTGTTTAGGGTTTAGTGTTTAGCGTTTAGGGTTTAGGGTTTTTTAGCGTTTAGTGTTTATAGTTTAGGGTTTAGGGTGCTTTTGGAATTAGTGTTTACGGTTTTTCGGGGTTTAGGGTTTAGGATTTAGGGTGTTAGGGTTAGGGTTAGGGTTAGGTTTAAGGTTAAGGTGAGGGTTAGTGTGAGGGTTAAGGTTAGGGTTAGGGTTAAGGTTAGTGTTAGTGTTAGAATAAGGGTTAGGGTTAGGGATAGGGTTAGGGTTAGGGTTAGGGTTAGGGTTAAGGTTAGGGTTAGGGTTAGGGTTAGGGTTAGGTGTTTGGGTTAGGGTTAGTGTTAGGGGTTAGGGGTTAGTGTTAGGGTTATTGTTAGGGTTAGGGTTAGGGTTAGGTTTAGTGTTAGGGTTATTATTAGGGGTTTAGGTTTTAGTTTAGGATTAGTGTTAGGGTTAGAATTAGAAATAGGGTTAGTGTTAGGATTAGGGTCAGTGTTAGG
Organism: Micromys minutus; assembly: GCF_963924665.1. Classification (NCBI taxonomy): domain Eukaryota; kingdom Metazoa; phylum Chordata; class Mammalia; order Rodentia; family Muridae; genus Micromys; species Micromys minutus. Next base: position 2,869,203 of record NC_137985.1, on the reverse strand, counting down.
TTTAGAAATATGGTTAGGGTTAGGGTTAAGGGTAGGGTTAGGGTTAGGGTTAGAATTAAAGTTTAGGGTTTAGTGTTAGGATTAGGGATAGTGTGAGGTTTAGGGTTAGGTTTAGGGTTAGGGTTAGGGTTAGTGTTTGGGTTATGATTAGTGTTAGGATTAGGATTAGGGTTAGGGTCAGGATTATGTTTAGAGTTAGGGTTAGGGTTAGGGTTAGATTTAGGGTTAGGTTTAGGTTTATTGTTAGATTTAGGGTTTAGGGTTTAAGGTTTATGGTTTAGGATTGTTTAAGTTTAAGGGTGGATTAGGTTTAGGGTTTAGAGTTTAGTATTATGGTTACGGTTAGGGTTAGGGTTAGAGTTAGGGTTAGGGTTAGGGTTAGGGTTAAGGTTAGGGTTAGTGATAGGGTTATGGTTATGGTTAGTGTTAGGATTAGGGTTAGGGTTAGGGTCAGGATTAGGTTTAGGGTTAGGGATAAGGTTAGGGTTAGATTTAGGGTTAGGTTTAGGTTTATTGTTAGATTTAGGGTTTAGGGTTTAAGGTTTATGGTTTAGGATTGTTTAAGGTTTAGGGTGGATTAGGTTAAGGGTTTAGAGTTTAGTGTTATGGTTACGGTTAGGGTTAGGGTTAGGGATGGGTTTAGAGATAGGGTTAGGGTTATAGTAAGGGTTAGGTTTAGGGTTAGGGTTAGGGTTAGGGTAAAAGTTAGGGGGTTAGTGTTAGGGTTTGTGTTAGGGTTAGGGTTAGGGTTAGGGTTAGGTTAGGGTTAGGGTTAGGGTTAGGGTTAGGTTAGGGTTAGGGTTAGGGTTAGGGTTTGGGTTAGGGGTTAGGGTTAGTGAAAGGGTTAGGGTTATTATTAGGGGGTTAGGTTTAAGTTTAGGATTAGTGTTAGGGTTAGAATTAGAAATAGGGTTAGTGTTAGGATTAGGGTCAGGGTTAGGTTTAGGGTTAGGGTTAGGGTTAGGGTTAGGGTTAGGGTCAGGGAGGGTTTAGGGTTAGGATTAGGGTTAGGGTTAGATTTAGGGTTAGGTTTAGGTTTATTTGTAGATTTAGGATTTGGGGTCTAAGGTTTATGGTTTAGGATTGTTTAAGGTTTAGGGTGGATTAGGTTTAGGGTTTAGAGTTTAGTGTTATGGTTACGGTTAGGGTTAGGGTTAGGGTTAGGATTAGGGTTAAGGTAAGGGTTAGGATTAGGTTTAGGTTTAGGGTTAGGGTTAGGGCTAGGGTTAGGATTAGGGTTAGGGTTACGGTTAGGGTAAGGGTTAGGGGTTAGAGTTAGGGTTATGGTTATTGTTAGGTTTAAGGTTTAGGGTTTTGTGTTCAGGGTTTAAGGTTTAGGGTTTAGGATTGTTTAAGTTTTAGGGTGGTTTAGGTTAAGGGTTTAGGGTTTAGAGTTTAGGATTGTTTAAGGTTTACGGTTGTTTAGGGTATAGTGTTTAGGGTTAAAAGTTTAGGGTTGTTTAGGGTTTAGTGTTTAGGGTTTAGGGTTGTTTAAGGTTTAGTGTTTAAGGTTTAGGTTTTATGGTGGTTTTGGGTTTAGTGTTTAGTGTTCTTTAGGGTATAGTGTTAATGATTTAGGGTTTAGGGTTATTTAGGGTTTAGTGTTTAAGGTTTAGGGTATAGGGTTGTTTAGGATTTAGTGTTTAGGGTTGTTTATGGTTTAGTGATTAGGGTTGTTTAGGGTTGTTTAGAGGTTAGTGATTAGGGTTATTCAGGGTTTATGATTTAGGGTTGTTCAGGGTTTAGGATTTATTGTTGTTCAGGGTTTAGGATTTAGGGATTAAGGTTAAGGGGTTAGGGTTAGGGTTAGGGTTAGGGTTAGGGTTAGCATTAGGGTTAGAATTAGGGTTAGAATTAGGGTTATGGGGTTATGTTAGGCTTAAGGTTAGGGTTAGGGTTATGGGGTTAAGGTTAGGGTTTGGGTTAGGGTTAGGTTTAGGTTTAGGGTTAGGGTTAGGGTTATGGTTATTCTTAGATTTAAGGTTTAAATTTTAGGGTTTATGGTTTAAGGTTTAGGGTTTAGGATTGTTTAAGTTTTAGGGTGGTTTAGGTTTAGGGTATAGGGTTTAGCGTTTAAGATTGTTTAATGGTTAGGGTTGTTTAGGTTTTAGCGTTTAGAGTTGTTTAGGGTTTTTTAGGGTTGTTTATGATTTAGTGTTTAGGGTGGTTCAGGATTTATGATTTAGGATATTTTAAGGTTTAGGGTTTAAGGTTGTATAGTGTTTTAGGGTTTAGGGTATAATGTTTAGGGTTAAGGGTTTATGGTTGTTTAGGGTATAGTGTTAATGGTTTTAGGGTTTAGGCTTGTTTAGTGTTTAGTGTTTAGGGTTTAGGGTTTAGGGTTTTTAGCGTTCAGTGTTTATAGTTTAGGGTTTAGGGTGCTTTTGGAATTAGTGTTTAGGGTTTTTTGGGGTTTAGGGTTTAGGATTTAGGGTGTTAGGGTTAGTGTTAGGGTTAGGTTTAGGGTTAAGGTGAGGGTTAGGGTGAGGGTTAAGGTTAGGGTTAGGGTTAAGGTTAGTGTTAGTGTTAGGGTAAGGGTTAGGGTTAGGGTTAGGGTTAGGGGTTAGGGTTAGGGTTAGTGTTAGGGGTTAGGGGTTAGTGTTAGGGTTAGGGTTAGGGTTAGGGTTAGGGTTAGGTTTAGTGTTAGGGTTATTATTAGGGGGTTAGGTTTTAGTTTAGGATTAGTGTTAGAGTTAGAATTAGAAATAGGGTTAGTGTTAGGATTAGGGTCAGGGTTAGGTTTAGGGATATGGTTAGGGTTAGGGTTAAGGGTAGGGTTAGGGTTAGGGTTAGATTTAAAGTTTAGGGTTTAGTGTTAGGATTAGGGATAATGTGAGGTTTAGGGTTAGGTTTAGGGTTAGGGTTAGGGTTAGGGTTAGTGTTAGATTTAGGGTTAGGTTTAGGTTTATTGTTAGATTTAGGGTTTAGGGTTTAAGGTTTAAGGTTTAGGATTGTTTAAGGTTTAGGGTAGATGAGGTTTAGGGTTTAGAGTTTAGTATTATGGTTACGGTTAGGGTTAGGGTTAGGGTTAGAGTTAGGGTTAGAGTTAGGGTTAGGGTTAGGGTTAGGGTTAAGGTTAGGGTTAATGTTAGGGTTAGGGTTATGGTTAGTGTTAGGATTAGGGTTAGGTTTAGGGTCAGGGTTAGGTTTAGGGTTAGGGATAGGGTTAGGGTTAGATTTAAGGTTAGGTTTAGGTTTATTGTTACATTTAGGGTTTAGGGTTTAAGGTTTATGGTTTAGGATTGTTTAAGGTTTAGGGTGGACTAGGTTTAGGGTTTAGAGTTTAGTGTTATGGTTACGGTTAGGGTTAGGGTTAGGGATGGGGTTAGGGTTAGGGTTAGGGTTATGGTAAGGGTTAGGGTTAGGGTTAGGGTTAGGGTTATGGTAAAAGTTAGGGGGTTAGTGTTAGGGTTTGGGTTAGGGTTGGGGTTAGGGTTAGGGTTAGGTTAGGGTTAGGGTAGGGGTTAGGGTTAGGGGTTAGGGTTAGTGTTAGGGTTAGGGTTATTATTAGGGTGTTAGGTTTAATTTTAGGATTAGTGTTAGGGTTAGAATTAGAAATAGGGTTAGTGTTAGGATTAGGGTCAGGGTTAGGTTTAGGGTTAGGGTTAGGGTTAGGGTTAGGGTTAAAGTCAGGGAGGGTTTAGGGTTAGGGTTAGGGTTATGGTTAGATTTAGGGTTAGGTTTAGGTTTATTGTTAGATTTAGGATTTAGGGTCTAAGGTTTATGGTTTAGGATTGTTTAAGGTTTAGGGTGGATTAGGTTTAGGGTTTAGAGTTTAGTGTTATGGTTACGGTTAGGGTTAGGGTTAGGGTTAGGGTTAGGATTAGGGTTAAGGTTAGGGTTAGGATTAGGGTTAGGGTTAGGGTTAGGATTAGGGTTAAGGTTAGGGTTAGGGTTAGGGTTAGGGTTAGGATTAGGGTTAGGGTTAGGGTTAGGGTAAGGGTTAGGGGTTAGGGTTAGGGTTATGGTTATTGTTAGGTTTAGGGTTTAGGGTTTAGGGTTTAGGGTTGTTTAAGGTTTAGTGTTTAAGGTTTAGGTTTTAGAGTTGTTTTGGGTTTAGTGTTTAGTGTTGTTTAGGGTATAATGTTAATGGTTTAGGGTTTAGGGTTATTTAGGGTTTAGTGTTTAAGGTTTAGGGTATAGGGTTGTTTAGGTTTTAGTGTTTAGGGTTGTTTATGGTTTAGTGATTAGGGTTGTTTAGGGTTGTGTAGAGGTTAGTGTTTAGGGTTATTCAGGTTTAATGATTTAGGGTTGTTCAGGGTTTAGGATTTTTGGTTGTTCAGGGTTTAGGATTTAAAGATTAAGGTTAAGGGGTTAGGGTTAGGGTTAGGGTTAGGGTTACGGTTAGCATTAGGGTTAGAGTTAGGGTTAGAGTTAGGGTTAGAGTTAGGGTTATGGGGTTATGTTAGGCTTAAGGTTAGGGTTAGGGTTATGGGGTTAAGGTTAGGGTTGGGGTTAGGGGTAGAATTAGGTTTAGGGTTAGGTTTAGGGTTATGGTTATTCTTAGATTTATGGTTTAAAATTTAGGGTTTATGGGTTAAGGTTTAGGGTTTAGGATTGTTTAAGTTTTAGGGTGGTTTAGGTTTAGGGTATAGAATTTAGCGTTTAAGATTGTTTAATGGTTAGGGTTGTTTAGGTTTTAGCGTTTAGAGTTGTTTATGGTTTTTTAGGGTTGTTTACAATTTAGTGTTTAGGGTTGTTCAGGATTTATGATTTAGGATTTTTTAAGGTTTAGGGTTTAAGGTTGTATAGTGTTTTAGGTTTTAGGGTATAATGATTAGGGTTAAGGGTTTAGGGTTGTTTAGGGTATAGTGTTAATGGTTTTAGGGTTTAGGCTTGTTTAGGGTTTAGTGTTTAGGGTTTAGGGTTTAGGGTTTTTTAGCGTTTAGTGTTTATAGTTTAGGGTTTAGGGTGCTTTTGGAATTAGTGTTTAGGGTTTTTCGGGGTTTAAGGTTTAGGATTTAGGGTGTTAGGGTTAGTGTTAGGGTTAGGTTTAGGGTTAAGGTGAGGGTTAGGGTGAGGGTTAAGGTTAGGGTTAGGGTTAAGGTTAGTGTTAGTGTTAGGGTAAGGGTTAGGGTTAGGGATAGGGTTAGGGTTAGGGTTAGGGTTAAGGTTAGGGTTAGGGTTAGGGTTAGGGGTTAGGGTTAGGGTTAGTGTTAGGGGTTAGGGGTTAGTGTTAGGGTTAGGGTTAGGGTTAGGGTTAGGGTTAGGTTTAGTGTTAGGGTTATTATTAGGAGGTTAGGTTTTAGTTAAGGATTAGTGTTAGGGTTAGAATTAGAAATAGGGTTAGTGTTAAGATTAGGGTCAGGGTTAGGTTTAGGGATAGGGTTAGGGTTAGGGTTAAGGGTAGGGTTAGGGTTAGGATTAGATTTAAAGTTTAGGGTTTAGTGTTAGGATTAGGGATAGTGTGAGGTTTAGGGTTAGGGTTAGGTTTAGGGTTAGGGTTTGGGTTAGTGTTTGGGTTATGGTTAGTGTTAGGATTAGGTTTAGGGTTAGGGTCAGGGTTAGGTTTAGGGTTAGGGTTAGGGTTAGGTTAGATTTAGGGTCAGGTTTAGGTTTATTGTTAGATTTAGGGATTAGGTTTTAAGGTTTATGGTTTAGGATTGTTTAAGGTTTAGGGTGGATTAGGTTTAGGGTTTAGAGTTTAGTGTTATGGTTACGGTTAGTGTTAGGGTTAGGTTTAGGGTTAGGGTTAGGGTTAGGGTAATGGATAGGGTTAGAGTTAGGGTTAGGGTTAGGGTAAGGGTTAGGGGTTAGTGTTAGGGTTAGGGTTAGGGTTAGGATAAGGTTTAGGGTTAGAGGTTAGCGTTAGTGTTAGGGTTAGGTTTATTATTAGGGGGTTAGGTTTAAGTTTAGGATTAGTGTTAGGGTTAGAATTAGAAATAGGGTTAGTGTTAGGATTAGGGTCAGGGTTAGGTTTAGGGTTAGGGTTAGGGTTAGGGTTAGGGTTAGGGTTAGGGTCAGGGAGTGTTGAGGGTTAGGGTTAGGGTTAGGGTTAGATTTAGGGTTAGGTTTAGGTTTATTGTTAGATTTAGGATTTAGGGTCTAAGGTTTATGGTTTAGGATTGTTTAAGGTTTAGGGTGGATTAGGTTTAGGGTTTAGAGTTTAGTGTTATGGTTACGGTTAGGGTTAGGGTTAGGGTTAGGGTTAGGATTACGGTTAAGGTTAGGGTTAGGATTAGGTTTAGGGTTAAGGTTAGGGTTAGGGTTAGGGTTAGGGTTAGGGTTAGGGTTAGGGTTAGGATTAGGGTTAGGGTTAGGGTTAGGGTAAGGGTTAGGGGTTAGGGTTAGGGTTATGGTTATTGTTAGGTTTAGGGTTTAGTGTTTAGTGTTTAGGGTTTAAGGTTTAGGGTTTAGGATTGTTTAAGATTTAGGGTGGTTTAGGTTAAGGGTTTAGGGTTTAGACTTTAGGATTGTTTAAGGTTTAGGGTTGTTTAGGGTATAGTGTTTAGGGTTAAAAGTTTAGGGTTGTTTAGGCTTAAGTGTTTAGGGTTTAGGGTTGTTTAAGTTTTAGTGTTTAAGGTTTAGGTTTTAGGGTTGTTTTGGGTTTAGTGTTTAGTGTTGTTTAGGGTATAGTGTTAATGGTTTAGGGTTTAGGGTTATTTAGTGTTTAGTGTTTAAGGTTTAGGGTATAGGATTGTTTAGGGTTCAGTGTTTAGGGTTGTTTATGGTTTAGTGATTAGGGTTGTTTAGGGTTGTTTAGAGACTAGTGTTTAGGGTTATTCAGGGTTTATGATTTAGGGTTGTTCAGGGTTTAGGATTTATGGTTGTTCAGGGTTTAGGATTTAGGGATTAAGGATAAGGGGTTAGGGTTAGGGTTAGGGTTAGGGTTAGGGTTAGGGTTAAGGTTAGGGTTAGGGTTAGGGTTAAGGTTATGGTTAGTGTTAGGATTAGGGTTACGGTTAGGGTCAGGGTTAGGTTTAGGGTTAGGGTTAGGGTTAGGTTTAGATTTAGGGTCAGGTTTAGGTTTATTGTTAGATTTAGGGTTTAGGGTTTAAGGTTTATGGTTTAGGATTGTTTAAAGTTTAGGGTGGATTAGGTTTAGGGTTTTGAGTTTAGTGTTAAGGTTACGGTTATTGTTAGGGTTAGGGTTAGGGTTAGGGTTAGGGTTAGGTTAGGGTTAGGGTTAGGGTTAGGGTTAGGTTAGGGTTAGGGTTAGGGTTAGGGTTAGGGTTTAGGGTTTAGTGTTTAGGGTTTAAGGTTTAGGGTTTAGGATTGTTTAAGATTTAGGGTGGTTTATGTTAAGGGTTTAGGGTTTAGAGTTTAGGATTGTTTAAGGTTTAGGGTTGTTTAGGGTATAGTGTTTAGGGTTAAAAGTTTAGGGTTGTTTAGGGTTTAGTGTTTAGGGTTTAGGGTTGTTTAAGGTTTAGTGTTTAAGGTTTAGGTTTTAGGGTTGTTTTGGTTTTAGTGTTTAGTGTTGTTTAGGGTATAGTGTTAATGGTTTAGGGTTTAGGGTTATTTAGGGTTTAGTGTTTAAGGTTTAGGGTATAGTGTTGTTTAGGGTTTAGTGTTTAGGGTTGTTTATGGTTTAGTGATTAGGGTTGTTTAGGGTTGTTTAGAGGTTAGTGTTTAGGGTTATTCAGGGTTTATGATTTAGGGTTTTTCAGGGTTTAGGATTTATGGTTGTTCAGGGTTTAGGATTTAGGGATTAAGGTTAAGTGGTTAGGGTTAGGGTTAGGGTTAGGGTTAGCATTAGGGTTAGAGTTAGGGTTAGAGTTAGGGTTATGGGTTTATGTTAGGCTTAAGTTTAGGGTTAGGGTTATGGGGTTAAGGTTAGGGTTGGGGTTAGGGTAAGGTTTAGGTTTAGGTTTAGGGTTAGGGTTATGGTTATTCTTAGATTTATGGTTTAAAATTTAGGGTTTATGGTTTAAGGTTTAGGGTTTAGGATTGTTTAAGTTTTAGGGTGGTTTAGGTTTAGGGTATAGGGTTTAGCGTTTAAGATTGTTTAATGTTTAGGGTTGTTTAGGTTTTAGCGTTTAGAGTTGTTTAGGGTTTTTTAGGGTTGTTTATAATTTAGTGTTTAGGGTTGTTCAGGATTTATGATTTAGGATATTTTAAGGTATAGGGTTTAAGTTTGTATAGTGTTTTAGGGTTTAGGGTATAATGTTTAGGGTTAAGGGTTTAGGGTTGTTTAGGGTATAGTGTTAATGGTTTTAGGGTTTAGGCTTGTTTAGGGTTTAGTGTTTAGGGTTTAGGGTTTAGGGTTTTTTAGCGTTTAGTGTTTATAATTTAGGGTTTTGGGTGCTTTTGGAATTAGTGTTTAGGGTTTTTCGTGGTTTAGGGTTTAGGATTTAGGGTGTTAGGGTTAGTGTTAGGGTTAGGTTTAGGGTTAAGGTGAGGGTTAGGGTGAGGGTTAAGGTTAGGGTTAGGGTTAAGGTTAGTGTTAGTGTTAGGGTAAGGGTTAGGGTTAGGGATAGGGTTAGGGTTAGGGTTAAAGTTAGGGTTAGGGTTAGGGTTAGGGTTAGGGTTAGGGGTTAGGGTTAGGGTTAGTGTTAGGGGTTAG